>NC_091822.1:129111123-129414456 GCF_038994185.2 Dermacentor albipictus
TTTTCCAGCGTTCTGTAATAACTAAACGCCGCACTACGTTGACAGAATCGCAATGGGGAGCAGTACAGACGTAAAATGTACTATGGTTAAGTTTTCTGCGTCAGTTAGACAGATGGACTATAAATACGGAATACTCATTTTCCCTATATTCAGCCGTTATAAGAAGTGGGTATACGTTTACTCAGGGTCGCCGGTGAACTGAATGGAGTTATGTAGTCACATAAAAATTTCTCGAATGTGTGGACTATGTTGAACTTATGCGGGTCTAAATAGTATTGCAGTTACGAATACTTAACAATCGCTTTCTCTGCATTTTCGATCGTTCTGCGAATCCAATAGGGCTTTCCGGTGCGTTTCGAAACTGTAATTGGTTCCTAGATTAGTGCTCGTGTAAAGAAGGCGCTTGCTATGCTTGCCCTTTTTACACAGCATGGATTCTGACGAATATTTACAGCGTTTCAGGTAAAGTATTCAGAATTTTCGCAGCATTAAAATGGTAAATAATCCTAGATAGTGCGTTTGTACGATATCTTATGAAAACTATAACTCATTCTCAAGTTAACGAAATTCCCTGACGTGAACAACCACAGTACATCCAGTACACCGGACAACCCTAGTACACCCGACCGCACAATATTAATGTCACACCAAGAACTCGACATGGCGGCTGAATTGCGTCTCAGTATCAAACGTCCTCTGGCAGTGATTGTTAGAAATGCCATCGGTTGTGCAGCAACAAGACAGGCACCACCACTGGTCTGAGGTCTCGTACCAAGCTCAATAGTAACTTAATCACGCGAGCCACCCACGTCACGAACACAGGTGAACACTGCACTAATATAGAATTAAAATTTTACGAAAATGATAAAAACAGCATTACTGGTGTACAACATCCAAACTTCAAAGTTTACTGCACGGTTAATGTTGCTTTCGTAGTTAAGCAAAGGCTCGAAATCGCTTTCCTTGCGTATACACCCGTACACGGAAGTTTCTCAGTGTGCAGTCTCCCCAAATTAGCAGGTAATATTGGACTAAAATAAACGATATAAGGAAAGCCAAATGCTAGCAATCTTCCCTTTTGTTCGATGTATTTTAAATGAGTAGTACGTACTACTTAAATAAATCTTGGCGAAGCCGCAATTTCTTATTACGATCCTCTAAATAGTATATTAGCAGAATATTCATGCACATGAACAGCAGCTATGACAAAAGTCCCAGCACGCCATTTTGGGGATTTTCTGGCGCTCCGCAGGCGCCGCTTAGTTTCGTAGGTAACGCTAAGGCGCCCACGTTTTTGGCCATGCGTCGCTTTAGCCGAGCGGTTATGGCGGCGTTTGTCTTTCAGTATAGGTATTAAAGCTATTTTTGAGAGTTTTTCATGACGCTTGCACTTGTATACTCGAAGTAGAATGCTGCATGAAGGCTCTTCTGCATCTACAATATCTTAAACTGGGCTTCTCATTCGGTCAAAAAGTTTCTTGCAGTTGTTTGTCTCAAGAAATTGTACCGTTTTCGGTTTATCTGCGGAATTTCTAGATACAAAAATCTCTTTAGCCCGGAATATTGTGCCTATGATACTTTAGTGCTGCAGGCAAGGCACATTTTTTAAAGCGAAGCTTTTTTTCCCAACTATCCCAGGTTAGGAGTTACTGCTGGTTGGGTCGCTCAATATTTCGGGGTAATATGTGTGGATACAATGGTTATATATGAACCGAATGACAGTACTAGGCACGGACCAGTATAAAAACCAGGTGTATGTACCTGTGTCCTATGTAAAAATAAATTCTTACATAATACATGAACCAATAATGCCGCCCCACGGGTATCTATCTGTAAAGCACACTGAACTGTTAATGAAATGATGACTGAGATTGCCTTAGTGCACCGAAAACAGAAGATGAGGACACGGATTAGGAAAATTACCTCGTTTAGAAATCAAGCGTAGTGCCACCCGGGCTAAGTCTGAGTCTTCGAGACAGCGAAACGGAATGTGCTAAAACTCCCGCCGTTCCCTTTTTGTCAAAATATAACAGATGTGGTAATATTTATTGGGTTATTCGTATCACTTTATTTTATTTTATTAGGCCATTCGGTATTTGCCGCTAGGTGTGTGCCTGTTCTTGGTCAATCCTCCAGTATGATTATGTGCCACTGTGATGCAATACGAATCGAATACCTTAATGTTGCTTGATACGTGTCATCCAATTCTGCGGATAAGCCTGCCATCATCATTCTTGGATTCCAATATGTAACCGCGCAAAGGACAACGGACGAAGAAGGAAACACACATGACAAGTGCTGATTTTTTTCCCACATGGAAAGGAACAAAAAAGAGGGCTCATTGAACTAGGAAGCAACATATTTAACAGGGAGAGGCGGGCTATTTGGTGGCCAATATTGGAATACATTGTGTAACCGCAGAAACGACAACGGACGAAGAAGGAAACACACAGCACATGCATGTGTGTTTCCTTATTCGTCCGCTGTCGCTTGCGCGGTTACATAATGCATTCCAATATCGACCACCAATTAGCCCGCCTCTCCCTGTTAAATCATTCTTCGCTTGCCAAGCATCATATATCGTCTGCGACCTCGTGACACCAACGCGTACACACCTAAAGTTGAGCATCCACCTGATTTGCACTTTCCATTTTGGCATAGATTGTGGGCGATGTAGTCCATAAACACAAACATTGAACAGAATAGAGTTGTGACCTTTGGGGTACATAAACATAAATATTGCATGGCGTTACGTATTCCATAGAATTAAAGCATACAAAATTGTACACGTCGCGATTTGTTGTAGAGCTTCTTATTAACCACTATACTAAAGCTATAGAGTCCTACATGTGCGCTCATCACGTGTGCGCTCTGTCAGCATATTTTTTCTTTGTTTTTTCAGAAGCCCTTCGCTAGCTTTATGTCGCCATTATTAGGTGTCATAGGACACGCGTAGCTCTTCCTGAAGCTCTCGGTCACATAAACATGGTACATTATTGATATCTGGCAGAAATCGGAGGCATGTTAGTAGATACGTTGCACTACAGTTTAAAGGGGCACTAGAGGCTAATACTAAGTCGACGTGGACTCTATAAATACCATTCTAGAAACCTCGCAACGCTTGTTTAGAGCCAAGAAAAGACTTAGTTTGAGAGAAAATTATATCTGAAGCGTCCGAAGATTGCAAACCAGAACGTTCCGAAACCCAGTACACTAAAACAGAATAAATTCAACACAATATCCAGACGCAAGCTGCAAGCTCTGCAAACACGAACACGCAGACATGGCACACATCTTGTGGAAGTGCACACATATCGGTTCAGTATACGTAGAGGACAAGATAGAACCGGACCTTCTCGAGGAGCGACGGCTAAGCGCTCTGACTAGCTCAGAACTACGACCAATTATGGGCTATCCAGCGGGCCCGCGCAGCGGTGGAAAGGCTATGCCTCACCGCACACAATGCCTGGGTGGCCTGAGCCCGGGCTGGCAACCTCGCAGGTCCTTTTTCCATTAAAGTTTTTTCCGTCCGTCCGTCCGTCCGAATACCTTGATCGAAATTCAAATCTCCCGCCACCCAACCGGGGGAGGGGATGACGTTTTATACGCCATCACTGCGTTTTGCTGCCGTCGATGAGCAAAACAGCGTCCAATAGACGACGGCACCGAGCCATGACATATAAAGTGAGAGCGGCGGATTCTCCGCTGCACCTGCTTTTTGGTCAAGTGGTGTAGACCGTTCGGGCTTCTAACGACATCACATGGAAGTTGAATTCTCTGCGACTTGCAGTTTTTGAGACTTTCGCAAGCCAGCAAAAACTAGCACAGCGCTACGCGATAACTACTGAAATGCCAAAGCATGGTCGCCACGGAGTCAAGAGAAAACGAAACCGTTCGACCACCCGCGTCGTGGTCAAGAGTAATTTCAATGAGTTCTTTGGCCTGAACATGATATAGGACTGGGCAAGTAGCATTTTATTTAGTTTTATGATACAATACGATGATGTTTTGTGCAATGAGTGGTTCACTACTAGTGGCAGAATTGAACTGAGGAGTGCTTTTGTCATCGGGAAAGTACCTGAATTTCCCGGGGGAGTATCCAATCATGTCGTGCATTTACCTCAATTTCTCGATTACTAAAGCTATGTTTAGAATAAGATTGACGTCTCAGAGATTCTAGAGCACTAATCTATCACTTCAGCTTGGCTTAATATTTGCCTTTAGTGTCCCTTTAAGTCTTGTAGGTTAATTATAGGTTGCAGTTAATATTTATTTCGTCCCTGAGAAGCGCTATAGAATGGTTATATATACATGTTATCCTGGTCTTGGCTTCATGCCTTGGCGGGCCAAGAAGCGCACGTCCAACAATTTCGTCCAGCAGCCATGGCCAAAAGAGTTCTGGAATGAGGACACCACCAACTCGACCTCAAGAGTCGATGGTTGAAATAAAAGTTTCCCTCTCTCGATCTCTTGAGGGAGCAAAATGGGACGAGTTTAACATTGATCGAAATGGAGCCGAGGCTTCATCAGAAAATTAGTTGTGACGTTGCAAAGTTGTTTGAGCTTTTGTGAAGCAGAATCGTATTTATCATTGTATTTAGCAGCTCTTTATATTTTAGATTTAAATATTAGGCAGACGATCAAGAAAATAATTTTTATTATCTGCATTGTTGTAACAGTGGCTAAGAAGCAGTAACAGACAGGGCATGTTAAAGCAGTTATTGCAGCCAATCGTACACTAAAGCAGGAAAGAGAGCACAATTCGCATTGAACGCACCACTTCGCACCTAAACGTACACTAGTGAACGCTTTCATATGGCTGCGCTATCACACAGCTGATAAGAAAAACTAATGCTTTAGCCAAGCGCTTGTTTTCGTCTTTCGTTCTAGTGCGTGCGCCTGTTGCTACTCTAATTCGCCTCATCAGCTATGAAAGACGAACTGCCCCAGTAGTTAGTCCTTCTGAGCTACCACATTTCTTACCGTTCCGTGACAGTTGGATATAACAAAAAATGGGTCCCGGTTACGAATACCAGTACTCTTGCTTCTGAAATGTAGAAATAGAGCAATGACCACGTTGGCAATATTTTAAGAATAACAAGCGTTGACTGTTACTAACTGGGGAGTTTGTTTCGTTAGCTTTCCTTCTATTTCCAATCAGAACTTGTGCCGGTCCTGCGATTTTATAACGTATTAATTGTCCCATTGCGAACTTGCGATTTACACATTTTATGCCACTGCAAACGGACACAGCAAATAGAGATCAAAGAAGAGTCGTTTATTGATTTTGCTATGTAATTAAAAATTAGCCTTTAAGATTTTCAATGTTGAAAGTGATGTTTTCCAAATTTTATGTAATGTGTTCAAGTTATATAAGTAGTGGGGCCTTTAAAATAGAGTTACAATCTGCGACATTACTCTGTATGTGAAACATGTACTGCTGCGGAACATCTGCCACTTGAAAATAAGCAAACGAATACTGCGTTAAGTTTTTGAAGATACCAATGAATGTGTAAACTCCAAAGAAGCGGGCGTGAAGCGTGGCGTTTCAGTTTCATTAGGGCGCTCCTGAATACAATCATTTGCGGTTTCGTATTTGCTTATTCACTTCTTAGTGCATACAAATTATTAAAAAAAACGATTCAAAACACAAAGGACGGAATTAATGTGGTTCGTGGACACCTTGGTATTTTTGTAAAATAACAAATTATTTATAAATAGTGCCACACAGACAATTTGCTATCAGCAGTGACACTCTTTTTTTATTATGATGCTCATTCAATATATCAGGAAGTTAGGCATGCCATTTCAGTGATTAGGGCAACGAACAATTAGGCTGCGTATATAAAGAATAGTGGTTCAAAAACCATTTTTATTGTAATACATACGTTTGCTTACAAATTGGGCGCTAGAAGAATGCCCTGCAATTAACAATATAGCTGAACTTGAGGTTATAATGCTATATAACGATTGCTTTGTCACATTTTCTGCATCAACGAGACGTAACGAAGAAATTCGTGATCAAAACGTAGTACATGCTTTTAAAATTATTTGTGGACGAGAGACAGGCCTCACGTTGGTGGTGTAGTTGTTACACTAAAGCATGAAATATCTTCAACCTTCTCAGGGGAGATTATGAAATTCCGCACCCACGCATAAACTTACGCAACATGTTAACTTTGTTCGTGGTTTATCGCCAACATATCTCAAATACCGATATTCTAACATAATGCAACATTTGGAAAACGCACTCTAATGGCCTACTGATTGTAACTGGTGGTTTTAACCTAATGAAACTAGAGTCTCGCCTGTCATCTGCCTCACCATAGCACAATGTCATCTTCGATCTCACATTTTATCGGTGTCAGGTCCGATGGGAGTGCAAGGAACTTCGTAATAAATTATAGCTCCCCATTTTCACAGCACACAATTTTGCACCTCTGGCGTTGCTTTAAATAATGGGTTCTGTGGTCATGAACTTGTCATATTGACTTACCCATGCAGTGAATTAAAATCTGCAGACACCCAGGCGTGAAAGACCCTGAAAAGTGTCCTAAAGACTATTACTGTGTCATTGAACATCTACACCACAAATATTTATATAAGCGTATTGTGTATAATTCCTCCATTATGCCATGTTTCAACAGTGACCAAATTTTATGTAATACGCATAGTCACAAAGAGTCATCGGGAAAGGAAGGGGCTGTAGAGGAATAAGCATCAATGAGCCGTTTACCGCTATTATAGCAAACCTTGTAGTGGAAATCTCGCAAGACCAATGCGCAGTGTTGGCGCACAAAATTGCTCGTGGTGGCTGTGCTTGGCTGAGCGTCTCCGACTGCTACCCGTGCGCCCGCTTCCCGTTGCAATAAACCTAATTTAATCTAGTAGAAGTGCTGGGCATCGTACAATCTGGAATGTCGAAGTCGCGGACTGTTCCCTACCACGACCGATGATGCAAGTACCACTCCTCTGTAGACCTTGCTCACTCTGGTGGATATCTGACGATGCTTTGTGTCAGTGAAATACCTCCACCTTAAAAGGAAGCTTTAGCTCGTGCCCAACTCCGATGAGGCTTATTCAAATACACGTAAAACGCGAACACTTTTTTCAGAGATAATCCCTGGACCGACGTTTATGAAATTTGCTGTCCTTGAAAAAAAAAAGTTAAATTCTAGTGACTATTCGCAGCGGAATGTCAATTTAGGACATGAATTTTGTTGCACAAATGTTCAAACATTCAAAAGTTTGAAACAAATAGAAGCACGAAGTTTACAAGTAGTTAGCTCTGCATGAAGAACAGATACCGCGGTTCTGGAAACGGCAACCATAAGGCCATTCAAAGCGGCCAAATTGGATATGTGAATCTATATATTTCGTGAATTTGTTACGTTGTGTACAAGGGTATTGAAAAAGCTGTAGTTCCATATTACTAATTTTTTTTTAGGTTCATTTGTTACATATAAATTTTGTCTGCTTTAGATGTACTGTCAGATTCAATTCACAGAATTGTGATATCATTTTTCATTGCGGAGTTACGCAGCTGTAAACTTGATAGTTTCATTTTCAGAAAATTTGCGATCTTTGCTAATTTTTCGTAAAAGTTTGACCACCTAAAGAAAAAATTCGAAGCAAGAATACACGACATTTTAAGTTTCTCTTCTAAAACCAAGAAGCCTCGTCAAATTTGGTGCAGGGGTTCCTGAGAAACACCAATTCTCCTTTCGCATGCATTTAGATAGGACAACCCGAGCTAAAGCTTCCTCGTAAGCGGTACAGACGACAAAAGTGTTGAAGACTGGGTCTCCTTCTACGAGCGAGCGCTTGCCCATAATAATTTCAATGATAATACCGAGCTGAGGAGCGCTATTTTTTACCTACGGCACTTTGCCAAGCTATGATTTCTTAACCAAAAAGCCAACCTTACTATACTGTCCGTCTTTAGGACCAGTTTCACCGGTGTTTTTAGTCGCCCAGCAGTAGGAAAGCTTCGCGCCGAGCAACGCTTGCCTGACAGATACCACCAGGTCGCCGAAAACGTTACTCGTATAGGAGCCATCGTCGACCTTTGCAAACCTGTGAGCCAGTTTGTGCCCAAAGCGGATAAGATTAAGCAATTGTTATGAATGAAACTGAATAAACTCGTTCCAAGTGTGGTAGCGAACAGTTCTCGCGCCGCCGTCGAATTGGTAGTTCTTTCTAAAAGCTACGACGAGTTGCACAGGCAATGTCTGCAAACAAGGGGCCCTCCACCTTTAGATGATACCCTATCAAGGCTCGCCATAACCGACGAACACGCCCTTCTGCTTCTAAAGGTCCAGGAGTTCTTTCACTCAGAGGTCGCTCGCCAGCTTTCTTCGGTCTCTTGCGTGCCGCCACCGTCCCCCACACCTACTGTCGGCAGCTTCATCCGAGAGCTAGTCTCTAAAGCCTGCGATCAGCCGCCAGTGACTGGACCTAGCACGTACGCAGAAACAGCTGCCAGATTTAGACCGCCGAATTTCTCGCCGCCACTTTGGCTGCTACCAGAACGGCTAAATTTTCCAGACTTGCCGACCTTGGAACGTACTGTCAGCAGTGGCGCGTCTTGGGCGATTGTCCATTATGCTTTGCTTGCGGTGGTACTAGTCATGTGCTGCGCCAATGTCGTCGTCGCATGCTTCATATTGCTCTTCTCGTTCTTCTTCGGAACTTCCCAGCCCTCCTACATATTAATTTTACCCAGATCGAAGACCTGTGCCTACCCGTCGCTCGCCATCTCAACGGGGGTGCTCGCTTTCTCCGTTGCTTTGCCGCACCGAGTCAACAGAGCAGGATAACTGATGGCTAGAGTTTCCCAAGCGTGAATTTCGTTCCCATCGCAAAGCATGACTTCTCTTCTCTCTCTAGCCAACAGAATTAAAGACTCTGTCACAGGAGCCATTGCCCTTGCACTCGTCGATGCAGGAGCCGCCGTCGCTGTCATGAGCGCTTAACTGCACCGCGTACTTCGCAATGTTCTGACGCCTTTGTCGGACATGTTCCTTCGAACGGCGAGCGCCCAAAACATAACGGCTCCGGCTGTCTTTACTGCTCGACTCACCATTCAAGGACTTCTTTAAACTGCAGAGTTCATTGTGTTCTGCTCCTGTTTCCATAATATTATTTTAGGTTGGGACTATCTTGCCAACCTTAACGCTGTTGTTAACCTTCACTGTTGTCGCACCGAACACGACCTTTGTGCTCTTCGTGACGTTCAGGCTGTCAAAATTCGTCATGTTTGCAATAAACTGCTTGTATCTGACGACACCGCGATTCCTCCGTGCTCTTCAGTCCTTGTGCCTTTGTCACGTGCCACGATTTCTGATACTATTGTCCTCTTTGCGCACTCCGAAGTATTTATCCGCAGCAAATGCTGTGGATTGACCTCTCCTTTCCACATTCTTCACACTGGAGCAATAAAGGAACTCATAAGCTACATATTTCCACCCACCTAACTTTCTGCCGCCCCCTGCTACGCTTCCAAGGGAAGGGAAGCGTAGCAGGGGGTGGCAGAAACTTAGGTGGGCGGATGGGATTAAGAAGTTTGCAGGCAGGACATGGCCACAATTAGTATATGACCGGGGTAGTTGGAGAAGTATGGGAGAGGCCTTTGCGCTGCAGTGGGCGTAACCAGGCTGATGATGATGATGATGATGATGATGATGAAGAAGCTACATATTTGCGTAGCCCCTAACGTTATTTCATGGTGAATGCATTAGTCGGGCTCAGTCCATCGACAGCCTTTGCATCTGAGGCGTGCTTCAACTTCTGTAGACATTGACGCAGTTACGTGAGATACCGTGATAGACCAGTCCCTCCTCGACGCTTTCCATCACTTAATCGAAGGCCCAGCATCTCCTCCAATACGTAGGCAGCTTCAGAACGGAGCCAGTCCGACGGTTTATACAACTTTCTGGTGATGCTTTTCAGGACCTAAATGAAGGTCATTGCCTGCCTGCCTGCCTGCCTGCCTGCCTGCCTGCCTGCCTGCCTGCCTGCCTGCCTGCCTGCCTGCCTGCCTGCCTGCCTGCCTGCCTGCCTGCCTGCCTGCCTGCCTGCCTGCCTGCCTGCCTGCCTGCCTGCCTGCCTGCCTGCCTGCCTGCCTGCCTGCCTGCCTGCCTGCCTGCCTGCCTGCCTGCCTGCCTGCCTGCCTGCCTGCCTGCCTGCCTGCCTGCCTGCCTGCCTGCCTGCCTGCCTGCCTGCCTGCCTGCCTGCCTGCCTGCCTGCCTGCCTGCCTGCCTGCCTGCCTGCCTGCCTGCCTGCCTGCCTGCCTGCCTGCCTGCCTGCCTGCCTGCCTGCCTGCCTGCCTGCCTGCCTGCCTGCCTGCCTGCCTGCCTGCCTGCCTGCCTGCCTGCCTGCCTGCCTGCCTGCCTGCCTGCCTGCCTGCCTGCCTGCCTGCCTGCCTGCCTGCCTGCCTGCCTGCCTGCCTGCCTGCCTGCCTGCCTGCCTGCCTGCCTGCCTGCCTGCCTGCCTGCCTGCCTGCCTGCCTGCCTGCCTGCCTGCCTGCCTGCCTGCCTGCCTGCCTGCCTGCCTGCCTGCCTGCCTGCCTGCCTGCCTGCCTGCCTGCCTGCCTGCCTGCCTGCCTGCCTGCCTGCCTGCCTGCCTGCCTGCCTGCCTGCCTGCCTGCCTGCCTGCCTGCCTGCCTGCCTGCCTGCCTGCCTGCCTGCCTGCCTGCCTGCCTGCCTGCCTGCCTGCCTGCCTGCCTGCCTGCCTGCCTGCCTGCCTGCCTGCCTGCCTGCCTGCCTGCCTGCCTGCCTGCCTGCCTGCCTGCCTGCCTGCCTGCCTGCCTGCCTGCCTGCCTGCCTGCCTGCCTGCCTGCCTGCCTGCCTGCCTGCCTGCCTGCCTGCCTGCCTGCCTGCCTGCCTGCCTGCCTGCCTGCCTGCCTGCCTGCCTGCCTGCCTGCCTGCCTGCCTGCCTGCCTGCCTGCCTGCCTGCCTGCCTGCCTGCCTGCCTGCCTGCCTGCCTGCCTGCCTGCCTGCCTGCCTGCCTGCCTGCCTGCCTGCCTGCCTGCCTGCCTGCCTGCCTGCCTGCCTGCCTGCCTGCCTGCCTGCCTGCCTGCCTGCCTGCCTGCCTGCCTGCCTGCCTGCCTGCCTGCCTGCCTGCCTGCCTGCCTGCCTGCCTGCCTGCCTGCCTGCCTGCCTGCCTGCCTGCCTGCCTGCCTGCCTGCCTGCCTGCCTGCCTGCCTGCCTGCCTGCCTGCCTGCCTGCCTGCCTGCCTGCCTGCCTGCCTGCCTGCCTGCCTGCCTGCCTGCCTGCCTGCCTGCCTGCCTGCCTGCCTGCCTGCCTGCCTGCCTGCCTGCCTGCCTGCCTGCCTGCCTGCCTGCCTGCCTGCCTGCCTGCCTGCCTGCCTGCCTGCCTGCCTGCCTGCCTGCCTGCCTGCCTGCCTGCCTGCCTGCCTGCCTGCCTGCCTGCCTGCCTGCCTGCCTGCCTGCCTGCCTGCCTGCCTGCCTGCCTGCCTGCCTGCCTGCCTGCCTGCCTGCCTGCCTGCCTGCCTGCCTGCCTGCCTGCCTGCCTGCCTGCCTGCCTGCCTGCCTGCCTGCCTGCCTGCCTGCCTGCCTGCCTGCCTGCCTGCCTGCCTGCCTGCCTGCCTGCCTGCCTGCCTGCCTGCCTGCCTGCCTGCCTGCCTGCCTGCCTGCCTGCCTGCCTGCCTGCCTGCCTGCCTGCCTGCCTGCCTGCCTGCCTGCCTGCCTGCCTGCCTGCCTGCCTGCCTGCCTGCCTGCCTGCCTGCCTGCCTGCCTGCCTGCCTGCCTGCCTGCCTGCCTGCCTGCCTGCCTGCCTGCCTGCCTGCCTGCCTGCCTGCCTGCCTGCCTGCCTGCCTGCCTGCCTGCCTGCCTGCCTGCCTGCCTGCCTGCCTGCCTGCCTGCCTGCCTGCCTGCCTGCCTGCCTGCCTGCCTGCCTGCCTGCCTGCCTGCCTGCCTGCCTGCCTGCCTGCCTGCCTGCCTGCCTGCCTGCCTGCCTGCCTGCCTGCCTGCCTGCCTGCCTGCCTGCCTGCCTGCCTGCCTGCCTGCCTGCCTGCCTGCCTGCCTGCCTGCCTGCCTGCCTGCCTGCCTGCCTGCCTGCCTGCCTGCCTGCCTGCCTGCCTGCCTGCCTGCCTGCCTGCCTGCCTGCCTGCCTGCCTGCCTGCCTGCCTGCCTGCCTGCCTGCCTGCCTGCCTGCCTGCCTGCCTGCCTGCCTGCCTGCCTGCCTGCCTGCCTGCCTGCCTGCCTGCCTGCCTGCCTGCCTGCCTGCCTGCCTGCCTGCCTGCCTGCCTGCCTGCCTGCCTGCCTGCCTGCCTGCCTGCCTGCCTGCCTGCCTGCCTGCCTGCCTGCCTGCCTGCCTGCCTGCCTGCCTGCCTGCCTGCCTGCCTGCCTGCCTGCCTGCCTGCCTGCCTGCCTGCCTGCCTGCCTGCCTGCCTGCCTGCCTGCCTGCCTGCCTGCCTGCCTGCCTGCCTGCCTGCCTGCCTGCCTGCCTGCCTGCCTGCCTGCCTGCCTGCCTGCCTGCCTGCCTGCCTGCCTGCCTGCCTGCCTGCCTGCCTGCCTGCCTGCCTGCCTGCCTGCCTGCCTGCCTGCCTGCCTGCCTGCCTGCCTGCCTGCCTGCCTGCCTGCCTGCCTGCCTGCCTGCCTGCCTGCCTGCCTGCCTGCCTGCCTGCCTGCCTGCCTGCCTGCCTGCCTGCCTGCCTGCCTGCCTGCCTGCCTGCCTGCCTGCCTGCCTGCCTGCCTGCCTGCCTGCCTGCCTGCCTGCCTGCCTGCCTGCCTGCCTGCCTGCCTGCCTGCCTGCCTGCCTGCCTGCCTGCCTGCCTGCCTGCCTGCCTGCCTGCCTGCCTGCCTGCCTGCCTGCCTGCCTGCCTGCCTGCCTGCCTGCCTGCCTGCCTGCCTGCCTGCCTGCCTGCCTGCCTGCCTGCCTGCCTGCCTGCCTGCCTGCCTGCCTGCCTGCCTGCCTGCCTGCCTGCCTGCCTGCCTGCCTGCCTGCCTGCCTGCCTGCCTGCCTGCCTGCCTGCCTGCCTGCCTGCCTGCCTGCCTGCCTGCCTGCCTGCCTGCCTGCCTGCCTGCCTGCCTGCCTGCCTGCCTGCCTGCCTGCCTGCCTGCCTGCCTGCCTGCCTGCCTGCCTGCCTGCCTGCCTGCCTGCCTGCCTGCCTGCCTGCCTGCCTGCCTGCCTGCCTGCCTGCCTGCCTGCCTGCCTGCCTGCCTGCCTGCCTGCCTGCCTGCCTGCCTGCCTGCCTGCCTGCCTGCCTGCCTGCCTGCCTGCCTGCCTGCCTGCCTGCCTGCCTGCCTGCCTGCCTGCCTGCCTGCCTGCCTGCCTGCCTGCCTGCCTGCCTGCCTGCCTGCCTGCCTGCCTGCCTGCCTGCCTGCCTGCCTGCCTGCCTGCCTGCCTGCCTGCCTGCCTGCCTGCCTGCCTGCCTGCCTGCCTGCCTGCCTGCCTGCCTGCCTGCCTGCCTGCCTGCCTGCCTGCCTGCCTGCCTGCCTGCCTGCCTGCCTGCCTGCCTGCCTGCCTGCCTGCCTGCCTGCCTGCCTGCCTGCCTGCCTGCCTGCCTGCCTGCCTGCCTGCCTGCCTGCCTGCCTGCCTGCCTGCCTGCCTGCCTGCCTGCCTGCCTGCCTGCCTGCCTGCCTGCCTGCCTGCCTGCCTGCCTGCCTGCCTGCCTGCCTGCCTGCCTGCCTGCCTGCCTGCCTGCCTGCCTGCCTGCCTGCCTGCCTGCCTGCCTGCCTGCCTGCCTGCCTGCCTGCCTGCCTGCCTGCCTGCCTGCCTGCCTGCCTGCCTGCCTGCCTGCCTGCCTGCCTGCCTGCCTGCCTGCCTGCCTGCCTGCCTGCCTGCCTGCCTGCCTGCCTGCCTGCCTGCCTGCCTGCCTGCCTGCCTGCCTGCCTGCCTGCCTGCCTGCCTGCCTGCCTGCCTGCCTGCCTGCCTGCCTGCCTGCCTGCCTGCCTGCCTGCCTGCCTGCCTGCCTGCCTGCCTGCCTGCCTGCCTGCCTGCCTGCCTGCCTGCCTGCCTGCCTGCCTGCCTGCCTGCCTGCCTGCCTGCCTGCCTGCCTGCCTGCCTGCCTGCCTGCCTGCCTGCCTGCCTGCCTGCCTGCCTGCCTGCCTGCCTGCCTGCCTGCCTGCCTGCCTGCCTGCCTGCCTGCCTGCCTGCCTGCCTGCCTGCCTGCCTGCCTGCCTGCCTGCCTGCCTGCCTGCCTGCCTGCCTGCCTGCCTGCCTGCCTGCCTGCCTGCCTGCCTGCCTGCCTGCCTGCCTGCCTGCCTGCCTGCCTGCCTGCCTGCCTGCCTGCCTGCCTGCCTGCCTGCCTGCCTGCCTGCCTGCCTGCCTGCCTGCCTGCCTGCCTGCCTGCCTGCCTGCCTGCCTGCCTGCCTGCCTGCCTGCCTGCCTGCCTGCCTGCCTGCCTGCCTGCCTGCCTGCCTGCCTGCCTGCCTGCCTGCCTGCCTGCCTGCCTGCCTGCCTGCCTGCCTGCCTGCCTGCCTGCCTGCCTGCCTGCCTGCCTGCCTGCCTGCCTGCCTGCCTGCCTGCCTGCCTGCCTGCCTGCCTGCCTGCCTGCCTGCCTGCCTGCCTGCCTGCCTGCCTGCCTGCCTGCCTGCCTGCCTGCCTGCCTGCCTGCCTGCCTGCCTGCCTGCCTGCCTGCCTGCCTGCCTGCCTGCCTGCCTGCCTGCCTGCCTGCCTGCCTGCCTGCCTGCCTGCCTGCCTGCCTGCCTGCCTGCCTGCCTGCCTGCCTGCCTGCCTGCCTGCCTGCCTGCCTGCCTGCCTGCCTGCCTGCCTGCCTGCCTGCCTGCCTGCCTGCCTGCCTGCCTGCCTGCCTGCCTGCCTGCCTGCCTGCCTGCCTGCCTGCCTGCCTGCCTGCCTGCCTGCCTGCCTGCCTGCCTGCCTGCCTGCCTGCCTGCCTGCCTGCCTGCCTGCCTGCCTGCCTGCCTGCCTGCCTGCCTGCCTGCCTGCCTGCCTGCCTGCCTGCCTGCCTGCCTGCCTGCCTGCCTGCCTGCCTGCCTGCCTGCCTGCCTGCCTGCCTGCCTGCCTGCCTGCCTGCCTGCCTGCCTGCCTGCCTGCCTGCCTGCCTGCCTGCCTGCCTGCCTGCCTGCCTGCCTGCCTGCCTGCCTGCCTGCCTGCCTGCCTGCCTGCCTGCCTGCCTGCCTGCCTGCCTGCCTGCCTGCCTGCCTGCCTGCCTGCCTGCCTGCCTGCCTGCCTGCCTGCCTGCCTGCCTGCCTGCCTGCCTGCCTGCCTGCCTGCCTGCCTGCCTGCCTGCCTGCCTGCCTGCCTGCCTGCCTGCCTGCCTGCCTGCCTGCCTGCCTGCCTGCCTGCCTGCCTGCCTGCCTGCCTGCCTGCCTGCCTGCCTGCCTGCCTGCCTGCCTGCCTGCCTGCCTGCCTGCCTGCCTGCCTGCCTGCCTGCCTGCCTGCCTGCCTGCCTGCCTGCCTGCCTGCCTGCCTGCCTGCCTGCCTGCCTGCCTGCCTGCCTGCCTGCCTGCCTGCCTGCCTGCCTGCCTGCCTGCCTGCCTGCCTGCCTGCCTGCCTGCCTGCCTGCCTGCCTGCCTGCCTGCCTGCCTGCCTGCCTGCCTGCCTGCCTGCCTGCCTGCCTGCCTGCCTGCCTGCCTGCCTGCCTGCCTGCCTGCCTGCCTGCCTGCCTGCCTGCCTGCCTGCCTGCCTGCCTGCCTGCCTGCCTGCCTGCCTGCCTGCCTGCCTGCCTGCCTGCCTGCCTGCCTGCCTGCCTGCCTGCCTGCCTGCCTGCCTGCCTGCCTGCCTTTTCCACAATCCAATGCGCGAGCGAATTTCAAGAGTATGATGAACAAAATTTCATGGTCCTGAAATGCAACACGGGACTTCGTTATCTCGGTGGCATAGTGGTGTTTCCCGTAGTTTTTCACAATCAGCGCAGCCGTGTAGAGAGCGTTCTGCGATGTCTCACTGAAGCGGGAATTTAAGGAAACGTCGTTTCGCTGCCCGAGCGCTCATCATTCTTGGTCACGTTGAATGACAACATTGCATTCTTCTTGCTACAACCACTGTTAACGCAATCAAAGACTGTCCAAAGTGAAAAATAATAAAGAATATCGCGAGCATCATAGATTTAAGTTTGTATTTACGATGTTTTATTTTAATTGTAGCTGTATAAGCTGTCTCCTTACGAACCTCATTCGCGGTGACACAGATCATTCTGCTTGATTACCAGCTTGCGATGATTCCTTCACAACATTGTCTCTCTTGCTAACCTCGCCACCCATCCCTTGTCATTTCCATCCGGCAGCCAACACTGAGGTCCACGCCGATGCAAGCGTCGTCGTTCGACTCGGTGCTGCGCTCGTGCAACCGAAATCAGCGTTCAATAATTATGTCATAATCTATAGGAGCCACACTCTCACTAAAGCAGTGCCTGATTACTTGGTTGCAGAAAAAAGCGTGTTTTGTCATCATCTGGGCTCTAGAAAAATGTCGCCCGTATTTTTACGGTCACCCTTTCAATGTCATTGCTGACCATCACGCCATTTCTTGGCTGTCGACCCCAAAATAGCCATCTCGCCGCCTTGCCTACTAGGCACTGAGCTATATAGTACGACTTCCGCGCTTTCTACCTTACTGGTCCCGCTGCAAGCACAAAGGTGCCGACGCGCTTTCACGCTCACCAGCATCAGCTAACAACGCTTGCCTCTCCATCCTTAAGCACAAGCTTTCCTCATCGGCATTGCGCAAAATGGCTCAGTAGCAGCGCAAAGACCCTTGGGTTAGTGTTTTTATCAGCATCTTTTCTATCCCCTCCACCGCTTCACCTCCCTACGCTTTTCACCGCCCGGCTACCCACTCCGCGATTCGCTGGGGACTTCTTTGACGTCGAAACTCTTTCTCTGAATGTCCAAATTAGCTGCTTATCATACCCCGCCATCCTTGTGTTGGTATATGAGCCGCTTTTCTCATTAAACAGCAATGAACACATGCCTGCCTCTTAAAGATGTACACTAGGGTACGACAGCGGCTTAATTGGTGGGGCTGTATATCTGCGTGCGAAAGGTTATTTGCTCATGAACCAGAAATGCCAAAAATCACCTTCCGGGCAAGTATATCCGTCAAAGCTCCCTCCTTGCCCTAGTCTGGCCTTTTGGGAACGCTTGTTGAACGCAAGATCATTTAATAAGCTACATTTATTAAAGCCACGTTTAGGAAGTTTGCCACCAACGATAAAAACACGACGAACTGAGGTCACTTTCTGCCGTCTTTGAATAAGCCACACGTAAGGCACACAAACTTAACAGTTAACCAACGGTAATCCCCCTGTCGGTCGGAAATGTGGAAAAACGCAAACTGTTCTGCAAGAATGGCTTGAATGTCACGAAGTAGAAGATCAAAGAAAAAAAACACTTTCCTCAAAGGGACTGCTTAGGAACCTGGATGATAGATCAATTGGGCTGCTAACGAAAGAGGTCAACAAAACTTGGGAGAATGGGTGCGTCCCGGACGAGTGGAAAGCGGCCTCGGTTGTGCTTATCCCGAAACCGGGTAAGCCCCTAAACCTTGACCACCTAAGGCCGATATCGCTAACCTCTTGCATTGGCAAGGTAGCGGAGCATGCGATCCTGCACAGGATATCGGATTGCATAGAACGCAACGAACTGTTCCCGCACAACATGGTCGGCTTCAGGCCCGGCCTTTCCACACAGGATGTAATGCTACTCCTTAAGAAGCACATTTTCGATAACAATACTAGGGATGTTAGGGGCATCTTAGCCCTTGACCTGACCAAGGCCTTTGACACTGTATCTCATCTATTTGTCCTGCAGGCCACGGCCAGCCTAGGTCTGGGAGCAAGGTTTCAGGCTTTTGTTAGATCATGCCTCATGAACAGAACAGCCACCATCAGGATTGCACAACTCAAGTCAGATGAGTTCGCACTAGGGGCCAGAGGCACTCCCCAAGGAGCAGTCATCTCCCCCTTACTGTTCAACATAGTCATGAAGGGCTTGTCAGAAAGGCTCAAATCCCTTCCTAATATAAGCCACTCGCTATACGCAGAAGACATCACGATTTGGTGCCCCGGAGGATCACTTGCAGAGGTAGAGCACTCGCTACAATCAGCCCTAGACGCAACGGAGTCCTACCTGGAAGACACAGGCCTCCAACTATCACCAAACAAATCTGAATTGTTACTTTACAGGCCGGCCAGGCAAGGTGTTCGGGGGCTCACCCCTCTAAACCAACTTCCCATATCCCTCTTTGCGAGAAACGGGCAGCCCATTCCTCAAGTCGAATATATCCGAATCCTAGGATTACTGATTGACGCGCGTGGATGTAACGCCAAAACGCTCACGCGCATCTCGGCGAAAACCGAGAGCATGCTGAGACTAGTTGCTAGAGTATCCGGACGAAAGAAGGGACTAAGTGAAGGCAGCCTCCTCAGTATCCATCACGCTTTCCTAATGAGCCACATCACCTATGTAGCCTCGGCCCTTAACTGGACCAAAACCGAAAAGAATAAGCTGGACATTCTCATGCGCAAGAGCACAAAAAAGGTACTGGGGTTACCAGTAACAACTTGCTCGGACAGGTTAAGCAAACTCGGTATGCACAGCGACATTGATGAAGTGATCGAAGCGCAGCTCACCGCTCAGGTAGTCAGGCTCTCGTCAACCAGGGCAGGGAGACGCATCCTGGACGAGGCCGGCATGGCTCCAAGAATACTCAATGAACGGAAAATCACCTTATCCAGGGAGGCACGGGCAACCTTTGTGGTCAGCCCATTCCCTCGGAATATGCACCCGCAATACAGTGTAGGGAGACGAAAAGCCCGAGCACGGGCGATTTTACAGAAGGCAAGTGAGAATCAGGATTGGACTGTCTTTGTCGACGCGGCTCAGTACGGCAACTCTAGCACGTTCGCGTTGGCAATCATTGACGACAAAGGGGAATTACGCTCCTCGGCGTCGGTTAGGTTCGCTTCAAGTGGAGTCGCGGAACAGGTCGCCATAGCCCTGGCCATGACCGACCCCTCGCGCACCAACGTTTTCACCGACTCACGAGCGGCCATCAAAGCTTTCGAATCGGGTAACCTAGCCCACGAGGCTGCCTCCATTCTGGAAAAGAGAACAAACCCTGGCACTCACTTCATCTCTTGGTTTCTCGCCCATATGGGTGCGGACGTTCATCAGAACATACCTAACCTCAACGAGCTTGCCCATGACCATGCGCGAGATCTAACACGCCGCGGCGGCATGGAGGCCTTATGGGGACAGGATGAAATCCGGCAGAACGATCCGCTCCTTACTTTTCACGAGATAACATCTCACTATCGGCTTAGCAGAAGGGCCTACCCTCTTCCTCACCCGAAGTTAAACAGGTCTCAGACAGTTTTACTTAGAGTGCTCCAGACGGGCTCATTCCCTTCGCTGGGCTTTCTCAGCCGTATCTACACAGACGTCGATTCGAGCTGTCCGGACTGTAATGAGATCTATTGTTCCTTAGCGCACATGCTCTGGCAATGCCCCGCGTTACCTAACGGCCCTCTCTCCAGCGAAGCCGACTGGTAAGAGGCACTTCGGAGCCCATCGCTCCAGACACAACTAGAGGCAATCCAGAGGGCCCGAGAAAGGGCGGAACATCACGGTATGCCTGCCCCGACTTGGACGCGGCCAGCGGCTTCCGCGGGTCCCCGATAGGGGCCTCCGCTGAAGCTCCTCAGGATCAAATAAAGTTCATTGTCTGTCTTCTAGAATACATACCTCGTCTTCCATTACGCCCGGCATTCTTTCTCTGCAAAAGCGCGCTCTTTGACGCGAAATTAGTTTTAGATTTTTTTAAAATGGTCTTAGTATACTAGACGTTCTACAACAGAACGATTCATAGGACGGCCCCTCAATAGAGGCATATGTTGCAGCAGTAGTATCTACAGGACACACCTCCAATGTGATTGTGCGCGAGGGCCCTAGTGAGGCAGTAGTGCTGCTTGGAAATTCTCATTAACTAAATGTTTCAAGTTTATATCTAATCTATTTACCTAGTACAGCTCACTGTAGTTATTGTCATAGTTTTATTGCAACTATATATTTTACGTATTCATAGAGCGATCAGTCTTGGGCCTTTCATATTCATATACTTCATTCATTTCATATTCATTATGCCTTTCATATTCATTTCATATACTTGAAATTCTCCGATGCTGGGTGGAATCGAATCCACGTCACACGCTTCCTCAAGGACAGCAACCTGGTGCTTTAGCAGGCTGCAACACAAACGCCCTGGGCATGTGCCGCTATTCAATTAACGTTTTTCACGCCGACGCTTCAGCGAGCTGCACCATGACTGCATTGCGCATGTGCCGCTCTTCATTGAACCTGTTGCATAATTGGGTTACTTATTAGGTGCCAGTGGGTGGACAGCAAGCCAGGCAACAACTCTCAGCGTTCGCACCCGCAGTCACGTCATGCTGCTTGTTTCGGACGCCATGTACGGATTTCTCGGCTGCGCCACTAGATGGCAACGCATGTTTAAAAAAAAGCGCGCGAAAAGAGGCCGGCTGCCGCATGACGTGTTTCTCAGCGTTCCCACGGACCAGCATGCCATGTGTTTCGGAAGCTATGCGCAGGCTCCACAGCCACGCCACTCGGTGGCACCGAGGGTTCTTAACGAAACGCGAAAGAGGAGTCTCGTTGCAGTACACACCTCACACATAACTCGTTTCGACAGTGGCAGTACGTTGTGCTACAATATTGCTTCAATTCTAAGCGCATTACTGTCAACAGTCAACGTGAGATTGGTTCAGACGATTTTCTTTTGCCCTTGCAGGGTGGAACATTTCAGATGGCACATATCCTGTTACACAAGTGGGACTCAGAGACGTTAATTGAAGGTGGTGCCAAGTAGATTCATTGAAGGCCAACACAGACCCAGTGCCACATATACAGTGCTCCATTTCGGTGTCCGAAAGTTTATTTGAAGAGCGGTACGTACCCATTCGCACATCTGCAGTGGTCCATCTAGACGTTAAAAAGGCTCGTTGAAGAACGACACCTGTGTACACATTGCACATACTTAAGCGGGAGACACACGGTCCGATTCGGTGTCCGATCTGGCGTCCGACGCGCCGGAATGGCAGGCGGAATCGAGGTGTTTTGCCGTGCCGAAGCGCCGGATCGGACGTCCGGCGTGCGACAAACCGGGCAGATTTTCATCGTCCGACGTGTCCGACAACCACACCGTCGTCTGGCCGCAGCCAATGACAGCGCGGCTGGCATGTGACGTTCCTTCCAAGGAGGCGGCGCTGGCTGGCCGGTTTCTCGCAGTGTTTTTCTCGCAGTGTTTTCTTGCCTGCTGCAGTTTGTTTCCGACATGAAATAGTTACCAGTTCAGTAAAATTATCTCGAACGTGTGCCTGTTATTCAAAGCAACGCCTAGTACACTAGGACTAAGCTACTGGCGAGATCAGGAGCCACGAGGCGAGGGCATTTCGCCGGCAGACAGCACACACCGACCGTCTGAGCGAGGCTGCTCGCTTCGCTTGCACGTTTGCCCTTCGCAACGACTGCGTCGAGTAAACCAATTGTATTTGATGACGGGCGACCTAAGTGTAGAGTGTTAATTGTTTTGGCAAACATAAGCGCTCTTCGACGAGCTCGGGTTGGATCGTAAGCGCCGTCGGCCGTGGCGTCTGCCTAGCTAGGCTTACTGGCCCTATCGCTGGCTGTTAGCGGAGTCGTCAGTGGACGACGCGCCGTCGTGAAGTGTTCTGTCATCGCAGGGGCATAATGTTATTGGCAGTTTTCGCGCAAAGCGACGCAGTGTTGTGCAGAGTTGTTTATATTGCGTTTCTCGACGTGGCTCTGAAGTCAAGCTGGAGGGCTGGATCTGGGCGGAGCCTACGCGCCGAACAATTTTTCGGATGCAGGCACCGTGTGTCCCGAATCATCGTATGCCGCATGCCGGAGCATGCGGCGCCGCACGTCGGATCGGACGCCGAATCGTACCGTGTGTTTCCTGCTTTAGTGACACAAGTTGGTCCGAAAATTAGTTTCGAACCCGACTCCCTCAGCAGAGCAGCCCGAGGCGCTAGCCATTTAACCATGGACCAAGCGGAGACCCAGATAGGTGGAAAAATGTTTAGAGACATAGATACTTAGCAATAGACCCCGAAAAGCCACGGAGTTGTTTTCCTCCTCGGAGTTGTAGGAAAGCCACGTTCGAAGGTCGGACACCGGAACGGGCATAGGAGGCATGCCAACGGGTTTCGGAACTGAGTAGTTAAGACTTCACCTGACCGGTGCAACCAATGATCGGTCAACGCGTAAACATGCAATACGCAGAAGGAGTAATATAATAGTGTACTGAAGGCGAGTAGTTTGCCGTGGAAAAGGAAATCATTCAACAGAGATAAATTTAATAACTTGAGACGTTGAAGCACGGTGTAGTTATTTAATCACACATAATACAGTCACTAAGCTTGTGTCATTCTAGGCGAAGATGTAAGCAGTCTCATTCAATTCTAGACCACAGCTAAGGATGCAGATAAGCAGAAAACTGATGAAATGATTTGTGAGCTGTGTGCTGACGCTGCATTTTAAACTGAAGTTGTGGCAACCAAATTTTTTAGAGTGGCGGGCATCGCATGTTTGCTGATCTTAATAATGTTTTAAAGTTCATGAATATATACATGCACTTCGCAAGATTTTTCTTTGCCAGAGCTTTCTCTTGAGTCGGGTTTCTGAATCTCGGTCCTATTCCTCTGAAACTACATGTCTGACCCTACCCCGAAGCGTTGGAGGTCGCGCAACCTGAAGTACGTGTTTTGCGCAAAAGGGCCTTTGTAAGAGTCGTAGATCTTCGTTCCCTGTAGGAGCAAGTGCGCCGGTTCTGGGTGTTCCCAGGTTGCTCCCACTACTTCTACTACACTTTTGCATTTGTCCAAGAAAGTACTTTCCGAGTGTCGACATAAAAAACAATAAAACGTCATTTCACCAAAAAAAATCTAATCTGGTACTCACGTTAGTAAGCCAGTAGTGAGGAGAATGGCGTATGTGATATATTTCAGTGAAGCCATTAATTTAGCAGCTTTGCTTGTATGCTTCACGGGAGAAAGCAACTAACGCGAAACTGCGGCGTTTTTTATACACCAGTGATGAAGCAAAGCACAGCTGGCACACAGCGAAGCAGTGATAATACAGAACATATTGTTGTTTCTAGCGACGAGCAATAGCTGTAGGCTTGACTTTCTCGAATACGAGGGCAGCTTGCTCCAAACAATAGCTACACAGTGATGGAGTCATGTGCTCGAACATACGAAATAAAACACCATCTAAAAATTGGGTTAGCGTTGGCAAATTCATACGAACTGAATTTAGCCCTTGGTTGCTGTGCAGCACAGGCATTTATTTTATTTCAATATATTGTCAACTAGTAGTGGAATTTTTATAGAGGTGAGTGCGCTCAAGCACAAATTCAAGATATTGCAGTTATGCATTGCTAAGGATACAAATTATGGATTTCTAAGCATTTTAAGCACCTAAGCATCAAAAATGCCAAGCTAAGGGTACAAAAGGCCTGATACAATCAAGCAAATCAAACAAATGAATTCGCACTTACAAGTTATACAACAGAAAGCATATATCACTTTTGTATTATTACATGTAGCGTCAGTTTTGTGGCATTAGAGCCACCTCATCAAGCTCTAAATCCTGAGGGTTTATCAGTCTTTCTAAGTTATGTTACGCATTTGTGTTATGAAATGCTTTAATCATAATATTTATGACTCGGTTATGCACTGTAGTTACGAAGTGAAACGGCCAGGCTGCACATTCATTTTAATTAAATACAGGGAGACATTTTTGAGCCTATTGGGAAGTCGTAGAGAGAGTGCTGCACGTGCGCTCTGTTGCGAAAGAGAAATGACATCACTATCGGCATAGCCAATGGCCCACCACACTTTTGCTGCGAGATAATTGTGACATCATGATCTTGTCTTAAGCCCGTCCCCCTCTGTGTCCCTTTCCTGGAATAACACGTACATCTATGTATATGTTCTAAATGCATAAGCCTTTCTATGTCTACCCAACAAGAAATTTCTCCGTCCGTCATGTAAGGCGAATGCTATGGCTCAGACCCCCCTAAACAATGGCTCATACCCCCACACTACGGTTTTTGTGATCGGACCACGAGCGTTTCGCCTAGGCACGTACAGCTTCACTGTAAAAAGAATGAACACCTTTCTGCTGGAGACAAAGACGATCATGAGCCGTACTAACAAAGAAAGTTTATTGAACATGGCGAGTAAATGCTGGTTGACAAGCAATAAATTCAAGTCATATAAAAAGCAGAAGCAAAAGCTGATGTAGATCCATACAGATCCCAACAGGAAACGCACCCATCTCTGAAAGTGTAACAGATGCCATGCTGACACAAAGTTCTCCCAGTGTATTTGCACCTACAGCTTCCATAATTTCTCTAGGTACCCGATCTCCGCAGAATGCTAGCTTCTTCTTCTACAATGCACTCTCGACATCTGAGCGTGCATTGTGGAGCAAGAAGCTAGCATTCTGTGCAGATCGGTTGCCTAGAGAAATTATGGACGCTGTAGACCTAAAAACGCTGGGAGAATCTTGTTAGCGTGGCCTCCGTTAGAAATGGATGCATTTCCGGTCAGGAAACACACATTAATTTTTTATTCTCCTTTTTGTGTATGTTCGGTGTATTGCTTGTCAGCCAGCATTTACTCGGCATGTACATTGAAATTTTGGTTGTTAGATCATCTCGGTTTTCTTTTTCGTCCTATGTGTTCTCTAGTGCAGTTTGCAGCCAGGCTATTCTTTATTTTTTTAGATTGCGACAAGTCATTTTAGTGGCCCTTATGATGCTACTGTGTACCTTATGAAATATTTTATTTGGCCAAGGTAGCCAGAATGTATAGTGTGAAGCTGTAGGAAAAGGGTACGCTAACTTCTAATTAAAGGGTTTATTGTGAAAATGCAGTGGTTTACAAAGGTTACCAGAAAGTAGTACAGCAATAAAACTTGATAAAAACTAGTGCTTGATGAAAGCAAACACAAAAAAATTGCAAAGGGAGAAAAAACATAAGAATATACAAGTCCATGGAAAAAAACGCTGTGATCAGCAAGTGTGCATGTGCCTACCTTCCAAGAACTGGCTTTTTTTCCAATGGCATGGGACCTATAAGAGCGTGCTTGCAGGATCAAGCTGTCAGCCTGTCTGTTGGAATAAGAACAGTATTTCTTGAGAGGTGCTGGCATGCAGGATTGGCAATCGTAATGATTTTTTTCCTCCACTTGAAATTTTTCTGTATTTTCTTTCTGTGGTATTTTTATTTATGTTTGCTGCATCAAACACCATTTTTTACGTAGCCTTCAACGATGTCTTTCTTTTGTAATTTGCATAACTTGCCACATTTTTACAATGAACCTTAGTTGAAAGTTAGTTCTCATCCATCTCTAGTGTAATCCTGTTGATATTCTTTCTTGATATGCACCCTTGCAACATTTGTGTGTGCGCACGCATGGATTTGGATGTGAAATCGGGCCCTTGAGCAGAGGTATCTTTCTTCTCGAGTGCAGCCTCATGAATTCGTTAACTATAGTGAAACAAGAATACGATGGACAAGAACGAAGTGAACATACAGAGTGCTTCACTCTTGTCCGTTGTCCATCTGTTGCGCTTTAGTTAATAATGAATACAAACCAACTCATCCAGTGTTCAGTTCTTATGTCGGGCTTATAAGCCCGCTTGTGTGCTGGAATATCTGCATGGCTATGTATACTGTAATTTAATTCTTGACCATGTGCTTTCAGATCGCGTCTCAATCTCCTGATTTTTCTGACAACCTCGTGTGATGCGCAGGTCCAGACAGTTTCGGGTGGATTCATGCAGGCATGTAAGGTGTAATTTGCACTACAAGTGCTGCTTTGATTGCTTTCAGTTCAGCTTTTTTAGGAGTAGGATGACCAGGACTGGTACTCCCTTATATGGGGTTTAATTTTGCGTAGTGTCATACTACTGTTACACTGCTATTGCCACATCAGTGTACTATAAGTCCCTGATTTAGTCTTGTGTTTTCAAGATTAGCAACCTTCTCTGTGTGTTTGGCAGTTGCATATAGTCTTCTAGCCTGATTGTTTGCCCCCATATTGAACAGTATGGACCTATTGTGTTTGAAGTTCAGGTGCTCCCGAGGTTGTTTCTGAAGGGACGGGTAGTCGTCTTTGCATCTCATATGCTAGCTGGTATATTATCTTGGGACCAGGTTCTTAGCTTTTGAGGCAAAGAATGTGTGCTGCAGGATGCAACTCTACTCTGTCTAGCTGCTTGTTCGTTTGCTCTTTCTCATAGAGGTCTTCAAGCATGGTTATAGTAGGAAAGACCTGTTATTACCCGATGCCTGTATTCGATGAGTTGTCTTTTTTGTGCGCTGCTGGTAATTCATACCGTACAATACCTTGGACACAAGCACAGCATCCGTGACTTTCCATAGTATCCACTCGTCCACCCCCCACGATTTCAAGATTATTCTTTTCACCAGGTGTAGAAGTTGCGTCCACGCATGGCATAATTATTTCACCCACGTGCTGGCTCTGCCGTCATGGTATTACACTAGCTGAGGATTTGTGGATGTTGACTTGCGGGTATATTTATCCAGCTATGTGGAGCACAATGTGCAATCTGGGGTAGTTCTTGATTCTAGTCTTTTTTGCTGCGTTGATATAAGCCGACTTATGAGCAAGTGAGAGGCCAGGCTGGCCAAGAAAGTTTGCAGTGTTGTCGAGAGCTTGTTGCATCATTCTTGATATCTGTGTAAGATAGCTTTCCCATAGACTGTAGTACACCATAAGCTGTAGTAGTACTTCTTGTAGAATGCCTGTGTTGTTGGTGTAAGTGGGTCAAATATACCTCCAATTCTTGCCTGGAATTTTCGGTGTTTCAAAAAGTTACTGTTTAGCTTAAGGGCTCTTCCAGAAATTTTTTTTTGCTCATCGTTCCTCTTATTCGAGTAGCATGAGGTACTGCTGTGAAAAGCCTCTTCACTCTCTTCATTCTTTCATAAGCGGTATTACACAATGCCCTACAATAAAGTTTCTGCTGCTTATGGCCCACTCATATCTGCCAGAAGGCACAACTCTTGAAAAAGGTTTTCTTTGTGCTGTGTACGCGAAGTAGTATGAGCATTCGTGTCTTGAAATTTATGCATCTATAGTACTAGCTTCCTGACGGAGTACTTAATTGCTAAACCTGATTATGCTTATTTGTGCAGTACTCTTGAACAACACATATTGATACAATGAATGTTTACGCACTCGAAATATCACGAAAAAAGGTTTTTTTACAAGTGTGCCCTTTGCTTTTGATTGGTGCTAGATTTTGCATAAGCATGCTCCCCTATGCCACAGTAGTTGGAAGTTTAAGCGCTTTTTTTACCTATCACTGCCATCGATATGCGACTTCCATGGCTGGTAATTCAACCCTTCACTTAGTGTTGGGAACAGAATGCTATAGCCACAGTGGCAGGGGAATACATTGAAAAACAATATTTTCGTCGATGGATTTTTTTCTTGACTGCATGTAAGTAAAACATGCAATAAGTTTTTCATTGCAAAAAAGCAGTTTGTGTTCTTTTATGGAATAAACCACTCATTCTGTATAGTTGAAATGCAGATTTTTTTTCTAAAATCCCCGGGTGATATGTTCTTGCAAGTATCATGGTATTTCATTACTTATTAAGATAGTAATAACAGCGCATATCGTTAAACGGGTAACATACTAATTTTTGTCGTCACAAACCCATTAGAAAGTGTTATTAGAAACATGTAAGGCATGGATGTTTGCGCACACTTGATCAGCTGTGAACGTGCAAGAACTACTTGTACTTAAAGGATTCAAAGTTTCACAGGAAGGGATGCAACTGGCTAACTTGACTGCAAAATTTTGATATACTTTTCTTTAACGTGTCGCTTTCTACTTTTTTATCCCCACAAGAACAGGCTGTTTGCCAGATTTTCGCATTGTTGCACGTGTTTTGCATGACGGTGCGGGATTGTACGTTGTCACTGTGTCAGTATAGCAAGCATAGAATTCACATAATTTACTAGCTGTAGAGTTAATTACGTTTCAACGCAAATGTTAATAGAGGTGCGATATGTATACAAAGTCCGCAACATATTCAATGTTTGTTGGTTTCTGTGCAACAGAAAAAAAAACCTATAGCGAACAGGTGCAATTAACGTGCGTGTAATATTTGAAAACAAATTAACAACGCTGTTTATTTAAGCTACGGATTTAATGCTATCGTAGAAAATTCATTGCGATAGCCTACACTTTTGCACTGTCAAAGTTAATAAATCAGGTAAGACAACTTTTCAAGATGCATCGGAAAATTCACGCCTGAAAACTGACGAGAAAACGCAACTGAACGGTACCGTGTTCAGCACAATGTTAAACCTTCGGGTACTTTGCTGTCTTGTCATTGACGAGGTTGAAATTATTAGAGCTGCTCCATACGCGTGATTTTTGTATGCTATCAAACAAAAGAAAGTTGTGATGATCCCAAAAGGCGATGTCGTCTCGTAGCAAGTCGCAAAGGTGTACGAAGCAAACGTAAAAATACACTTCATTTCACGCGTAGCGTGTCACCGAACGCGTAGGAATGGGAAAATGTATTCTGCGGCACAAGTTTTTTATTATCCCTTCGTGTACGTACCTAATTTGACAATCCACGTCTCCGCACATTGCACTTGCCATGCGAGACGCCATTTTCCAAAACAAACCGGCGAAATAGCTCCACAACAGTTTTCCGCGCAATTTCGACGGGAAATCGCAGCGATCACTGCGACGGTGCGACCAACCGGTTGGTCACACCGAAAATGGAGGATCGGCACTGCGGCTGCGACAGACGACGGAAATCGTACTTCCAGTGCGACGAAAATCACATCATGTGAGACAGGCTTATGTCTGCCCCTTTTGTTTTCAAGGACCTGGCAACGTGTACGCACACTTTTCTCCGCGACGACACCGTCCGCAGGCCTTTCCAGCCACCTTACAGTGGACCATACACTCTAAAAACAGTTGCACCCTTTGGGTTGTATATTTGCCACATAACGATAATCGTCATCTGTCTTGTCTGCATTTCATTTTTTTAACGCGGCAAGCCCAGTACTTTCCAGTAACGAACGGCATGCACGTTATCAGCGTGACATAGCATTCTCGACAGGAAAGTAACGAGCGCAGCGTTTTCCTGAAGGGAAATGACGATGACGATTATTGTTGTGTGGCAAAGATACACTCCAAAGGGTGTAAACTTTTCTTACAGCCTACCCAGTTGTCCGTCAGGATGACAAAACCTTCACCCTGCGTGTCAACGGGAACGATGTCCGCGTCTCTATGGACCAGTTGAAGCCAGCCTACATCGATTCTGCCGAAGCAGTAAATACCAGTGCATCCGCAGGCGTCCGTCCACGACCCCCAACATTGCAGCCTGCTTCGTTCACTCCACGCTATAGACAACGGGTACGCTTCACAGATTTTGCACGCCCTGAGGGCTCCCCACTCCGCGGAGAGTGACGTGGCGACACATTCTGCGCATATTTCCGCGCGTATTTCCGCGCAGCCTCCGCCTTGTTATCATCCGGCCCAGCGTAACACGGCTACACGCTGGACTGCGTTACCAATAAAACACAGCGCGACCGCTACGTCACCAGAGGTATCCGTCACCGACGGTGGTTACAAAAACAGGCTGCCCGGCTGGGAAGGGTTGCTTTTTTCCTTCCGCTTCAGAGACGGGCATAGCGCTGGTATGCGCGTTCGCTGCCGCCACTAATCCAATAAACAGCTGTTGCGTTTTTATATTGGCATTCGTCCTTCAGCAAACACGACATCCCACAGTTACATAAGGTGCTGCTGCCGGTAAGTGTGCGAAGCAGTCGGAGATTTCTGCATGCTCTCGCGTTTCACTCCTAAGGCGAAGCTTAAGCGGCTTCCCATTTTCGAGCAGTCACCATAGTCGACGCTGGTCCTACTCCTGCTGACTGAGACGACGCCACGATTACGTCTCCTGTCGTCCCCGTAGAGCTTCAGATACCCTGTTTTTGTCCCAACAATCCCCGAGTTTGGTGTAAGCAAGTATGGGCCAGTTTTCAACTCCGGTGCGTGCCTTCCCAAACAGTAGCGCTACCCTTCGACATCTCCGATGCCATAGACGACTTGCTAGAGAGTACGCCTTCAGTCACAACGCATTACAACCTAAAACGCATGGTCCTGCAGCGCTTCAAGCCATAGCAACAGAGTAGGCTCTAATAACTCCTCTCCGAGGAACTTGGCAGACAACGATCGTCACAACTCTTGGACCGGTTGCATCAGTTACTGGGTGAGATTTCCGCAAACGGGAGCCAGCTCGCAATTTTCCACGAGCTCTTGTTGCAACACCTTTCACAATCCGCACGCATGGTACTGGAGGGTTCCGGCGAGACGAGTCCGACGAGACCGACTCTCGCGACTGGAAGAAATAGTCAACCGGCTTCAACCGCTAACACCATCGTCGCTTTCACCTTCAAGCAAGTCGCTGAAATCGCCCTCTTCGCGGATGTGGAATGCACCGGCCAGTCACCAGCGACAGCATGGGAGATCGGCTCTCGAGCAAGCCGCCTAGCCTTCGTAGTCGACCGCATCACCGGCACTCACGTACTCGTCGACACCGGAGCCAAGCTGTCTATCGTTTGCGCCATGGCCGAATATCGCCAACGTGACATGTTCACACCCGCGCTCCCCGCAATGAACAACACTGCAATCGCCTCGTGAGGGCTCCCGTGAATAACGCTAGGCATCGAACGCTGTCGCTTGCGCAGTTGGATGTTTGTGGTCGCCTACCTCAATTCTGCCATACTGGGAGCGGATTTCTTCAAGGATTTCAACCTAGATGCGCGTGTTCGTGATTGGCGCTGAAAGATAACGTCAAATCCCTCGATGTAATTGGACTGCAGTACAACCTCACGTCGTCTGGTATACATATGTTCCAGTCGGTCTTGACGTACGACAAGATACTTGTTTTCTACCCACAACGCACGAAGCCCAGAAACGATGTGCTGCCCGTGAAACGCAAGGTAACGCATCATATCACCACCACCGGCTTACCTGTCGCCGACCGGCCACGGAGGCTCTCTGGACGAAGGTTGGAAGTCACCCGCCGTGGGTTCAACACATGCTTCAACTCAGCGTTATTCGTACTTCCTCCAGCAATTGGTTTTCACCTCTCCATCTCGTTTCAAAGCAGGAAAGCGGTGACTGATGGTGTTGTGGTGATTACCGAACTTTGAATGCCGTCACTACTCCGGATGAATACCCCCTTTCCCCACATACATGACTTTGGCAGCGCTCTCGTGTGAACCAAAATATACAGCAAGATCGATTTGATGAGCGCGTAACACTAAATTCCTGTCAAAGCCAGCGACACTCCGATGACAGCAATCTCTACTCCATTTGGCCAATATGAGTTTTCGCGTATGCCTTACAGTTAGAAGAATGTGGGGCAAACTTTTCAATGGTTCATGGACGTGGTTACGTGTGGACTCCTGTCCATTTTTTCCTAACTTGACGACATTCTCGTTGCAAGTCACACATACGAAGAGTGCAAAGACCAGCTTCGTGGTCACCTATTTGAGCGACTGCATGAACACGGCCTGGTCCTAATGCCCCAGAAGTAAGTTTTAGAGTTGAAGCCCTCGATTGCCTCGGCCATCAGAATCCTGAGGCATCAAGCCATTGGAATCACGGGTGTGGCCACTAGAACGATGTCAGTGCAAGCTATCTATGTAGATGGCGTGCACTTACGTCCCCCTATCCTTCATGTTTGCGGCCCAGCACGATGAAAAGCTGCGTCCATGACGTCCATGAAGCTATGCATATAAATGGCTTGCACTGAAATCATCCTAAGTGCCACGTTTGTGACCAAGCACGGTGAAAGCCTGCGTTCTTTACGTCACAAACAAGCTAGCTATAGTTTTTTTCTCGTCAGAGCTTTGCCTCCTCATATGCCTGCGGGTGATTAATTTAGAGCGCCACTCTTGGGCGCCCGTTCCTGCATTGAGCGTCGGCGTGCGTTGGATTACCTCGGCGTCCATCGGCTTCCCTCGTAAACAAGTGAACGAGCACCGCGAACGATGAAATAGCGAACGCAGAGCACAGTGGCTGTTAAAAGACGCCGATAGCGAAGAGAGCACGAGGTGGAAGTTGAAGGAGGAGTGTGCAATGGAACCATGAGGCGGGAAGCGGCGGAGGAGGGTATGGCGATAGCGTGAGAAGAAAAGCGTAGTGCCGCACAAGACGGGCTCTGCGGCGCCGATCGCTATGAGATAGCACCAAAGTAGAGCACGACACACATAGGGAAGCATAGCGCTGTATGAGTGGAGGTCTCTCTGCGGTAGCTGCTGTGAATCGTGGCCACACGTCACCCCCGCGCTGCCTCTCGCGATCTCCCGATCAGCGAGGCAGCCGCACCGCACTTGGCTCCGTTCGGAACGTTCCACACGAGAGAGATTGTCGGCACCTGCCAATATATCGAAACGAAAATACATATACAGTTTCGCTCCAATTTTGTGTTATGGAGCATCGTAATCGTCGGTCAATTTTTCAAAGCGATTTGAAGCCTTAATTCTGCATGCGAGGTGAAACAAAAAAACGCCCGAATGTTTCTTATTATGAAAACTATCTGCAGCTGGAAAATTCGCTGTCGTCTTCTATGCCGTTAGCCTCAGTCTTCTATTATATTGCTCATAGTTTCAATTCAACACTAAGTCAAAGCGACCTAGTCTCTATGCCCATGGTTTTGCTCATCAGGTAGTCTATGGTGTGAGCTAAGCTGTGGGTTCGGCGGACGACAATCCTGTCTGCGATATGAAGCGGGATGCAAATTCAATGGCGCACAAAAACAAAGGAAGTGGGTAATATCACATGTCACCATTGATAAGAAAATCATGTGTACTGCTTGAGCAAGTGTGATGCTCTGGAATATAACGCATATCATGAACGGATATGAAGCGGGATGCAAATTCAATGGCGCACAAAAACAAAGGAAGTGGGTAATATCACATGTCACCATTGATAAGAAAATCATGTGTACTGCTTGAGCAAGTGTGATGCTCTGGAATATAACGCATATCATGAACGGAGCGAATATTTGTTGCACGAGTCCTCTTGTAGCCAAATGTGTTAAAGGAAAGCGTACGAATATTCGTCTGTGGGGTAACAAAGTTTGTGCAAACAACACGTGTCAGGTTGCTCTTTACGTGTCGATTTTAATGGACTGAAAAGATCCACGCTGCTATGACGCGTCGTGTAATAGGTCAGCAGGGTATGGTCGGAAAATGGCCTGTAACCACTATATAGCATGTTACATGACTCCAAACTTTCAAATTGTTCAAAATTATTACCGTGTGCTTAGTGTAAGAAGATCTACAATATATAGGGTACCACCTCATATCGTAGCACTTATGGGGTCTTGTCAAAGACATATATTATTTCTGTATTTCTCAATTGCTTCTTAATTTGCTATGCACTGAAGATGCCCGCTTACGGAATATAAGAATGTGCAGCTAAGTAATATGAATTTACTGAGCCGCCAGGTACATCGAGTCCAGAAGCTCGAGGAACAAACAAACACATACACATGCAGCCACGCACGCACACGCACACACGCATACATGGGCACACAAACAGGCGCATATATATACACATTTATATATATAACCACACCTACATGTATCTCTGGAGGCACTTCGCTCATCTTAAAGAAGTGCTCAACGTTACACTCACGAATACGCCACTACGGCCCTTTTTTGCATTTGCAAAGCCATTAACAGGCAACAGGCCACAGGAATGCCATACCACGAATAAAAACGGCAGCAGATGGCAGCCATGATGATTTTATGATAGGCTGGCGATGCTCATTCTACACGACAGACTGACATCAGTCCCGAAAGAAAGGACGTCCATCATGTCTTGCAGTGCGATGCTCTCTGTACCTTTTTCTCCTTTCGTTTAAGAAACTCTTCCTTGGCGTTTCTGAATTCAGCGCAAGAATTCTCTTCCTGCCGGCGATGGTCATAGGTGCCTCGTGCCTATTGCTCAGTAACCAAGCCAACGTGATTACATGAAACAGCCAACCACAGTGGCCTGATATCGCGAAGTGAACAACGTGAAGCATGCGCGATGCTAAGTGTGGTCGACTAAACGTGTTGCGTTAATTAGATCAGTATCTGCGTCGCTCGAATTATGCTTCCTTTCATGCTCTTTGCAGGACAGTGGAAATTATCGGAGCACATACAGCCGGCATTACTAAATCACTAGCGTGAACTCACCGCTGGGGTTGAAAAAGAATGGGTACATTGATTGCATTCTACTAGTTCTTTCATATGGAGCGAAAACACTGAGGTTTATAAGGAAGATTGACAACCTGTTAAGGACCGCGCCACAAGCCATGGTAGAAAAAATGTTAGGGGCAACTCGAAGAAGCAGGAAGAGAGCGGTGTGGATCACACAGAAGGCGAGGGTATCGGTTGCAGTATTTATATTGTAGCTGGTCAGGCGACATATTTTTTTAGGATAGATACTTGGTGGTCCATGAGAAATACAGAGTCGGTACTAGGGCACAGGAATCACTGTCGAAGACAGCAGAAAATTAGGAACGTTGATGAAATCTTGAAATTTGAAGGCGCAAGTTGGAATCGGCTAACGCAGGTCACAGGCGATTGGAGATCACTGGGAGAGTACTGCCTGCACTCCGCATAAAAACACGCTGATGACGCTTGATAGCATGCAGAATCGTTCTGAAATTCCAACGTTCTGTCTGTTGCTCTAGAGCCGCCGCTTACTTTGCACTGCCATTCCGCGTTTGCATGTTTACAGAGCTGCGCCTGCCGCCACTTTTACACCACCACCACTATTTTGGCCACGTAGTGCTTGTGCAGGGAATTCTCCGAACAATGCGAATAAGTGTAATAAGATCAATGATTTTAAACGATTTCGTCCAATCCCAGCTAGAATGTTGAGTCCCTATGTATTTCGGGTGCAATGTCGCACAGTACCCCGAATGACATGCGCCTGGACGTGTGTTTCAATGAAGATGCTAAATTTATGGAAACGTTGGCACTGATAATAGTGGTGATATTGACTGATTAGCCTTGATTTATATTAGGTGTCACTTAAACTGTCAGTTAGGGGCTCCATACATTTGCGTCACCAACCTGTGATTTATTGCCGGGCTCCGAATTAGAAGAATACGTGCCTTTGCGCAGTTTCTCTCTGCTGGAATGCGGCCACCTGATCCCGACAAACGAACTCTTGTCTTGGTGCGGAGCATCATCGCATTTATCAACTTAGGAGAAGTCAAAAAGAAACGATGAACGCTGATACCACGTCAAAGTTTGATAAACAGTAAAACGTGTACTTGCGGATGTCACGTAGCAAAGATTTAATTTTGGTGCGACTGTAGTCATGGCTTCCTGCTGCATATATTTTTAGGGATTGATTCATAGCTCTCCGTGCGCTTGACAGGAAGACGTTTTGAAAGGAGCACGCGTTTTGTCATCTGTTGGCGCTGACGGTATCATCGGCAGCACCTTAAACAGTAGCTGCTGCCCAGAGGGCTGATATTAAGGCGAAAGCCTTGAATAGCCCATGAACCATGGTCTGGTGTAGCAGTTGTTATGGCCCGAAAATTCAAGTGCATGCGCCAGTAAGTCATCAATTTCTTAATCTATAAAAGAGTTCGATTAGCTTCGTTCGCGTTCAAGGAACGTCCTCCTAAATAATCAGAGTGCCCACAAAACCCATTAGATGTGGTTTTCCCGATTTTGTTCATATTTGCTGAGCAATGTACATGTGCCCTATGACGTTTTAAGAAATTAGGTACGCCTGCGAAAACTCTAAATAAATCTGTTAAAGGTTAGCGCTGTGTGTTTGCCTGATTTGCCTGTCCGTGAAGGCGACAGCATCGTAGCGGGTGATGGTGACGTTGGAGGTGGCAACGATGTTTATCCCGAGTGCTCACCGTCATTCATGGTGAGGACGGTGATGTGACATCCACTGGAGAGCTCCGTTTCCAGCCGTGGTAGCCCGCACCTCCCACAAATATGTTATGTGGATGGTGGGAGTATAGACTGAATATATTTACAGTATATATATACAAGCAAAATCAATGTGGTCCAGATGGCTGACCAGCAACAACACGCAGCAGCCAGCGTCTCTCGATCTTCTTCCTCTCTTCCTTCGTCCTTCCGTAACAAAATAACGAGCAGGCATGCACACAGAAGCAAACATGAACACATCTCACTTGATGACTGCAGCAACTTGCTGTCAAAACGCTGGACTGAGGTACTGCGGCAGGACCAGCGAGCGAACTGACCTTTGTCCTGGCTCTCGCTTCAACTCGAATTAAGCCGCCAGAGCGCAGCACCCAAGAAGCTATGAGCACCCGGCGCGCCTAGACTCTGTACGTATTGTAAACGCTGTCAAAATATATCAAAAGTAATTATTGGGTTTTACGTGCCAAAACAACGACCTGATTATGATGCATGACACATTTGGGAAATCCGGCAATTTCGACCACCTGGGGTTCTTTAACGTGCACCTTAATCTAAGTAAACTAGTGTTTCCGCCTCGATCTAAATGCGGCCGTAATGGTCAGGATTCGGTCCGGTGACATCGTGCTTAGCAGCCCGGCACCATAGCCACTAAGCAACCGCAACAGGTTCGATTTGAAGATAGAGCCCTCAACAGCTAAAAATGCGATTGAAAAGGTAGGTGACTGCTAAAATGGCAAAATTAAAACAAAAGTTTTCCTAATAGTTGTCCTGTGACGAAATGTTTTATACTTGACTGCGGGATTTACGTGGTGCTGTTATGTTCTTTGTGATTAGTATGCAATAGCCCTTGAGTTAGCATCCCTTCTCAAGCGTTTGCATAGCCTTATTTGTTTTGAACTAGTTTTGTACTATGACTATTTTTTTTAAACTGCCCACCTGCTTGGACCCAAGGGTCTGCAGTATGTAAGAACTAACTAACTAACTAACTAACTAACTAACTAACTAACTAACTAACTAACTAACTAACTAACTAACTAACTAACTAACTAACTAACTAACTAAATAAATGAATAAATAAAAATTATTCAATTCCCTGTGATGCGTAATAAAATTTTCATTTGACATAAATATACAGATAGCAATGCGGCAGTGCTTCCCTAGTAAACACTAAAGAAGAATGTCCGTACAGTAAAGTTTTAAGAGAACAAGAAATTGTATATCACGGTCTGACATCCGATCACAACAGAGCTATTTGTATGCCTTGCCCCGAAATTTATTCACAAACCATTTCTGCCAATTACTCCTGTTCTATTACATATTTACTGTGATCTTTCTTTAAGATATATAAACAATATATGGGTAATCTGGTTATAGATTATTTTATGTCATCTTATTTTTATTTACCAGTTTACTACAAAATATGTGTTCTGACGCGTTGCTTGCTTTTCGCATTAACACTGTATTGGACAACTTCCTTGTTCCAACGACTTCTAAGCAGGGCTAGTTAGTTTGCATGTAACATGACGAAGGGTGCAGGCAACAGAAAAAATGAATGCACAGAAAAAATGCACAGCGCATTTTTCCTGTTCGTTTCTTTGCCGTGTTGTCTGCGCTGCTCGCCATGTTGATTTTGATGCAATCTGAGGTTGTTTCTGTGCTACATTTTGTTGATAAGATGTTTCAGTGTCGGAAGCCCTCGTTTATTGCTGCCCATGCTTTTGGAAAATTAATCTCAGCAGAGTCACAACGTCCGCTTACACATGATCAGTTTTTCCATATTCATCAAGCTTACTTTTTTCGGGAACATGCATCCCACCGCATCTTGCTCGCTCTCTCAATAGCTCATTTCTTATTTTTCACGGTTCCGTCACTACCGCCTTACTCTTGCTTATCCGCTTACGCCACTTGCCGATAGGTAGAAATTGAGTTGTATGAGCGCTGTCAAGGAAAATTAGCAGTCATCTCGTCGAAAGATTGGTTACAGTTTGAGTGTTCTTTTGTTAGGCCGAAATAGCTGAGCAGCCCGACAATTTTTCGTAATTATGTCTATGCTATAGCCAGTCCAATTGCGTGGAAATGATGTGGTGCTCAATTAGATGCTTACTTTATCAGTTAAGAATAATAATATATGGGGTTTTACGTGCCAAAACCACTTTCTGATTATGAGGCACGCCGTAGTGGGGGACTCCGGAAATTTTGACCACCTGGGGTTCTTTAACGTGCACCTAAATCTAAGTACACGGGTATTTTCGCATTTCGCCCCCATCGAAATGCGGCCGCCGTGGCCGGGATTCGATCCCGCGACCTCGTGCTCAGCAGCCCAACACCATCAGTTAAGAACACTCCGACTGAAAAGGTTCAGAAGTGACTTCTACTACAAAAAGAAAAAAAAATTGCATAGCTCTGAATACGAGAAAACGACCGCAACATTCATATGTGCATCATGGCACAGCAGAAAATTAAGATGTCCCATTTTACAAATCACAATACCTTCTTCATTTATTCATGGGAAACAACAAAAACAAAGATGAACGTTAATGACATGGTACCTTAGTACAAATTTGTTTTGGAAGATTGCAGTTATTTTGGTTACAAAAAGGCAGAATCATGTAAACAGAACAGAAGTAAGAGCTGGCGATAGACCGGTCGTAAATTGGGACTGTATACTGCGGGGATGCGCGACCCTCGCGCCTCCCCTGATGTTTTTCCCGCATAGCGCGTCTCCTGTAGTGCGCCTTCGCCGCACATGCGGCGGTCAGAATGGTACAGGCGCAGTCCGAGAGATGGCGCGAGTGTTGCGCGGCTAACGCCGCGAGGTTACTTGGGCGCCGAAAGGAAGGCGCTTGCTCTCTTGGGAGTTCGGGAAGCGAGCGGGACGGACGTGCCGTACCGCGCGCCGACCGATGCTTCGGCGAGACCGTCTCGCGTGGCCGCCTTCGAACGCGCCACGATTCGCGTGATCATACACGCGAACGACCAGGCGTTGGGATCCAGCATGGGGCGAACACATTCGCTCGCTTCCGGTCGCGGTAAGTCGGACTTCTAGATTTGTCGCGCGCCCATCGGCATGTTTTGTGGATAGCAACTCGGCTAGCAGGCACTAATGTATGAAAGGTGCAATAAATGCCCTTGTGATTGTTTGCACTACTGTGTTGTCGTTCCTTTGTCCCAAGAGTACGGTGGGAGAAGCCCCACATCAGACCCCACAATACTCAGCTTCAGTACTCGATTTACGGGTTCCATGTACATGCACAGTCTTCGGGATTTGCATAGAGTGCTGACGGCAGGTGTTCGGAGAACAATGACGCATTGTTTTGCACCCGTGTGCTGCTGGCGGAACGTTTTGCATTTTTCGCGAGAAAAAGAATACGCAGAGTGCAGTGAAGCATGGTACAGAGCGAGTTCGCGGCGGTGAGACGACGTGGAAAGAGCTCCTTGAGAAGACGTGAACCATTTCAACGCGACATAATTAATTAAGCACGCATTGGCTGCTGCCTGGCAACAGCTGACACTATATTCTGCAGAAGCCCTGCAACACAAAAGCAATTCTTGCGTTTTGAGCAGGAAACTGTCACCCTCAGATTTCATTGCTTGTCACGTGCTGCTATTTTTGCCAACAATAATGCCCATTTATAATAGTGGTGCGGTACCGCAGGGGCGTTGAAGTTCATCCCTCCTACTTTTGGCACTATGCGAGTGCATCGCAAAAAATAGACCGATCCCAAGGTTCGTCTCACTGCTGACTGCTGAGAGGTTAACGCGTTGGATGGGCAGCTGCGCTTAAAGACAGTCGCAGGACGCGATCATCAACGTCTCTATACGGAAACTTGTTTTCTTACCTGTTGTTCCTTGCGCTATACATTGTTGAGCACTATCTGTGACGTTGCTCTTCGAAAACTCAATTTTAACTACTAAAGGCTGTCACTGCAAAATAAAGTTGCACACTTAATGAGTGTCTGTAAATAGCTTTGAACTGAAATGATTTAACAAAGCTTCGTCAGAAAAGTGCTCTGGCTCTGCCAAATACCTTATTGCGCAGAACTCTGGTAACGATCTCACACATTAGGTGGTGGAACGGCGTGTGAGATCAAATTCTCCTTGCGATGCATTTCGGCAGCGTATTCTGAAACTGTTCTCGAGAGCGTGGTGCGTAGTTCGGCGCGAATCAATGATGGACAAAATCAGTGCGGCACTCACTCGCCTCGAGGTTTCAATATATTTTTCAATAGAGGTGCAGATATGAAAGACCTGCGCCGTATACTGGGGGGAAATGGTGGTTAAGTTTTTTAGACAAATGCGCACATTAGAAAGTTTTCCATCAATTTCTAGAAAGAATCTAGACAACGTTTCATGCAAAGCAAATTGTTGTTTCATTTTCTTATAGCAATGTTTAGCCTCCCGTGTGGTAGCTGCAGCAAAGAGATGACGATAGATGCGGAAGAAAGTTTTTCAATCCAGAGATATTTAGCCTGCACATTCAAAGGACAGGTATTTCATAGGCACTGTAACTGTAGATAAATCAATCGCATACCTCACAGAGGAAATTAACGAAATTTGGAGGAATGCAACCGTCCAATTGCCTTGGAAGAGTGCTCTCGCAGAACTCATCCCCAAACCTGGCAAGACACCTAGCGTTGACAACTTGAGGCCCATCTCGCTTACATGCTCTGTGGGCAAGGTAGCGGAGCCCGCATTCCTGAATCGACTCTCCAGGTTCTTGGAGAATAACGACATTTACCCACATAGTATGATCGGATTCAGAGCAGACCTGCCCACACAGGATACCATGAAACTCATTAGGCATCTAATCATAGGCAACGACTCTAGCGACCGTCGGACCATTTCTGGACTTGATCTTGAAAGGGCCTTCGACAACGTTTTACATTCGCATGTCCTAGCCTCGATATCTCGGCTCAATCTGGGTGAGATATTTTACAACTATGTTAGAACATTCATCTCGGCTAGGAAGGCTACCCTACGGGAGGCAGATCTCGAATCACAACTGCTGGAGCTTGGCAGAGAAGGGCACCCCACAGGGGTCAGTCATTTCCCTCTCTTCGTTCAGTATAGCCATGGTCGCCCTGAGCAGAAAGCTTCTCGAGATTGAAGGCATCAAACACACAATGTATGCTGATGATAAAACTATATAGTGCACAGGAGGCAATGATGGTCAGGTTGAGGGTCTCAGATGCTCACCTTTGAAGTCGGAACTCTTACTGTATAGTCCCAAGAAACGCTGTCCAAGACCCAATGGGTAGACATCGTTAGAAGACAGAGACATTAACCTTTATACAGGAAACGGGTGCCGCATACCCAGAATCGATTCCATCAAATTCTTGCGCATGATCATTGAGTCAGGGGGCACAAATGGTAAGACTATAGGCAAGCTATTTCCTAAAACTGAAAGTGCCGTTTGTTTAGTTCGGAGGGTATCAAATCGTCATCATCGACTCAGGGAGGATAACCTCATTCGACTAATGCATGCCTTAGTTCTGTGTCACCTTACTTACGTGGCAGCCATGCATCGATGGAAATGGGCAGAGCGGGATAAACTGAGTGCACAGCTAAGGAAGATTACTAAGTGGGTTCTCGGGTTAGCTGTATGCACTTATACAGAGCGCTTAATGCAGCTTGGCATTCATAATACTCTGGAAGAGATTGCAGAGGCCGAGGAGCGCGCACAGCTAACTCGCCTCACTACAACGAAGGCAGGAACTCTTCGATAACATTTTGTAGGAGCTCCGATATCACCCCGATAGAGTAGCAGAGGAATTCTCTGGCATCCCTCCGTCGATTCGTGAGAACAAAACGATCGCGCCCATACCTAGGAACATGCACCCCGCTCATAATCGCGGTAGAAGGTGGGCAAGGGCGGCAAACCTCCTTAGGCAAATACGCAGTGGTCAGCGACAGGTCTCCTTTGTGGATGCTACTTCTTGTAAGGGTCGTCGGGCGTTCACCATCGTCACTTTCGATGGTCGGCAAGGAATCGCCAAAGCTGTCTCGGTTCGGACGAGGGAGTCCGAAATTGCTGAACAAGTGGCTATTCCACTAGCCCTGCTGGATAGCCCACGGGATGTCATCTATAGTGATTAAAGGTCTGAAGTCAGAGCATTTGAAAAGGCACTGTTTCCAAACAGGCACTCAGACTTCTTGGGCGCAAGGCAATGACGCACCACCTCATTTATAGGTTTCCCGCACATCAGGGTCAGATAAAGGGTGCTAATCCAAACCACAGCGAGTCGGCTCACGGGGCTGCGCGTGAACTTGCCCACCGCGCAACACTCTACCAATCTGAAGCCGACTCCCCTGAGAACAGAGACACGCCCTCCACCTACAACGAGATTACTAAACACTACTGAGCCGTAGAACCTGCCTGGTTCCTCATCAGCGGCTCAATAGACCTCAAGAATTAACGCTCCGACTACTACAAACGAATACGTATCCCAATACATCGCTCTTACATAAAATATATCTGGATACTTACAACAATGGTACTTGCCGTGATTGTGGATAAATAGCTACGTTAGAACACATGCTCTGGCGGTGTGCCTGGTCACGCTCTATCATCGATAGCAGCTCGGCCAGATGGGAGGCGGGTTTCCGCAGCCCTCTTCTGGCTGACCAACTCTGGGCGGTCCAGCAGGCCCAAGATGCGGCCGAGAGGTAGTTCGCGCATCACTTGTCCTCTTTCTGCCTACGCGGCGATATCCTATCCAAGCGGAACTTTCACCCTATGGCAACCGTTTACCTGCTTGTTGTCCCGCTCCTCTCCACGACGACGTTCTACGTGCATGCCACGACGAGCCAACGTCCGGGAATCTCGGTTTCACGCGTACTCTGGCAAGGATCAAGCAGAAGTACTTAAGTACTACTGGCGAAAACTCACAAAAAGTGTGAAGCAGTACGTCAGACGCTGTCGAGATTGCCAACGTCGCAAAGCTCCACCACTGAAACCAGCCGGTCTGCGACCTCCATGCTCAACTTTTGAACAAGTCGAGGTGGATTTACTCGGCCAATTTCCCAAGTCTTCGGCTGATAACCGCTGGATCGTTGTCGCCACTCATTATCTCACTCGATACTGCGAAACACAACCCGTTCAGCGAGCTACTGTTTCAGATCTAGCCAACTTCTTTGTCAAAAATATCGTCTTTCGACATGTTGCTCCCACTGTCACCATTACAGACCGTGGTACGGCCATCACCACCCAGTTCATCCCAGATATTGTGCAGCTGAGTGGAGCAACGCACCGTACGGCAACTGCGTATCACCCGGAGACTAACGGGTTAACTGAGCGTCTCAATAAAACGATTGCGGATATGCTTTCTATGTAGGCCGCCACGCATCATAAAAATTGGGACGGACTGCTCCCCTATGTGACATTCGCGTATAACCTTGCGCTTCAAGAAACCACCGGATTTCCTCCTTTTCAACTAGTCTACGGACGCGACGTCATCACAATGCTCAACGTGATGCTCATACCAACTTCGTCTCGACCAACCACACCACATACAGATGCCTTTCTTCAGCGTGCTGAAGCAGCGCGGCACCTTGCATGGCAGCGAATTCTATCCCGACAAAGACAAAAAGCTCGTCGATATAACACACGCCATCGAGACGTCACATACAACCCGGGAGATCTCCTATGGGTTCGAACCCCTACATGTGAATGAGGGCGCTCAGAAAAATTATTGCGCCGATACTTTGGACGCGACATTGTTTCGCATCGTCTAAGTCCCGTCATCTACGGAGTGATTCCAGCTGATACTTCTAACCACTCCCGTAGACCTCGCCCCTCTGACATTTTTCACGTTACCAGGATGAAGTCTTACTACACGCGCTGACTCCCGTCTACAAACTGTGGTGCAACCCCTGTCGTCACCTCTGTTGTCTTTCTCATTGCTTTTCATTTCTCCTTGTGGCATTTAACAACTACCCAACTTCTTTTTCTAGGGGGGGGGGGGGGGAGGCTAACTTTTGTCTAGTCACATGGAAAAATAGTCTCCCTTCTCCTTGTTATTTTTTTGGAAGGAAGGGTAATGGCACGGGCTAGTCACGCTAGAAGCCAATCAGAAAGAAGCGTGCGTGTTAGCTGCTGCTTCTGCTGCTCGGAACTGACTGCTTGTCTTTTCCTCTCGCGACAATATAAATAATATACATAAAAATTACTATGTATTTCCAAATGCACCCATGATGTTCGGGATTGCTTGAATAAGACAGTTCTACAAAGGCTCTAATTTCTCTGCAGAGCTTGCATTTGGTGGGAGCTGTGTGTGGTGGAGGAAAGGAATAGGCATTTTGACAGCTTGTAAATTGACATTTCACTGGCTTTCCTAAAGAGAAGAAGACGGTTTGCCGAGTGGCAGTGGCTGCACCTTTGTTGTGCAGCCACTTCAGTTCCAAGAAACAGAAGGGTGCGATGACCACTACAGCGAGGCATAGCGAGGTAAACTGGATTTGCGGAGCACGGGGAAATAACACCCACGGAGAGGCACAGCGAAGCGACGGACGATCGCTACAGCCCCTCCCCTTAGAATACCGGTGGCTTAGGCGTGAATGACGGAAGGAATGAATAGTTTATGTTCAAGATATTCAGGTTTTACGCGGTCGCACGAGAGTGTCTTCTCTTTGACGCGAACGTCAATCTTCAAGGTTTTCTCAGAACGCGAAACCACACGAAAGGGGCCTTCGTAGGAAGGAGTCAATGGTGGTTGATAGAGTCGCGCCGAAGAGATACGTGCGTCGTTTTGTCCATTGCCGGGAAATTAAGCATAGGCTGCCCGCGGGATATACGCGGGATTGTAGGAAGAAGATAGTCGAGGCAGGAATGCAACCTCTCTAAGTGATCTGTGGCCGCTGGCAGAGTGCCTTGGTGGGAGCCGAAAAATTGGCCTTGTACATGGACTACTGACCCATAGAGCATCTCGACTGCGCTGGCTGTGAAGTCATTTTTTATCGTTGTTCGCAGCCCTAGTAGTACTAGGGTTGGCCTTTCGACCCAATGCTTTCTGTCGAGCGTGGTGGTGAATGAGGCCTTCAGTTGTCGGTATAGACGCTCGAACATGCCGTTGCGCTGTGGGTGGTAAGCCATGGTGTTATGAAGGCGCGAGCTGAGCAGTCTCGCCAGGGCAGAAAAAGTGAGCTTTGGAATTGTCAGCCTCGGCGAGTAGTTATTCGCAAAGGGAAACGGTGTCGTGACACCCACATCACAACAAATGTTTCCGCCACTGTTGCGGCCATGATGTCTTGTAGAGGCATTGCTTCAGGCCACCTTGTGTACCGGTCGACACACGTGAGAAGATACATGAAACCTTAGGATGGAGGAAGAGGCCCCACCAATCGAAATTCACGCGATAGAAACCCCTCCCTGGGGGTCGAAATGGCTGCACCGCTGAACACGTGTGCAAGGACACTTTCCCGACATGACAGGCTTGGCAGCTTCTTGCCAGCTTCGAATGTCTTTGTTGATCCCTGGCCGGACAAAGCGGTCTGTGATAAGCCTCAGTGTCGCTCTGACACCAAGGTGGCTTAGCCCATGCATTGAATGTTGCCGCCAATCGAATATTGTCCTTTAAAACTGATCGGGCATGAACGGACGAAGAGCTGCCTGTGATGTGTCGCACGTGAGAAATGTTCTGTGCGGAAGCAGCACCTCCTCAAGCTTAAGCGACAAGCCTTTTTCCAGCAATTGGCGTAGCTCGGGGTCGTTTTTCTGGGCGGAGGTTAGAGCTTGGAAATTCACACTGCAAGCAGGCATAGCGCCAAACCGTGACAGTAAGTCAGCTGTCTGATTTTCAGTCTGAGAGATATGGCAGATTTCCGAGGAACATTCAAAGATAAAGGAAAGCTGCCGAAACACGCGTCCTGAGTGCGAGGAACTGTTGTTCTTCAAAGCGAATGTTGACGGCTTGTGATGGATAAGAATATATAACCTACAGCCTTCAAGAAGAACAATGGAAAGGCTTGAGAGCGCAATAGGTGGCCACTATGCCGCTCCAGAAGGTTTTGTAGCAAGCGTATGTAGGTTAGACGCACTTTCATAGGAACCCCAGCTACCTACAGTCTGTGCCATCATGTTGCTACAGTACCTCACCCACTGCCGTGGTCGATGCGTCTACCATAAGGCGAGTTGGCACATCGGGAAAGAGATGACTCAGAAAGACTACAGTCGCCAAGCGCGTTTCGGCTAACTGCAAGGACTGTTCCGGGAGCGAGGACCAGTGGAAGTTAGGCGTTTTTTATTAGTCGCAATGCATCAGGTCGGTAAGCGGCTAAAGAACTTGCGTACAGGATGGTATGAAGCGCCTGCAAAAATTTATGAGCCCGATAAACTTGCGGAACTTTCGTAAGGAGGTTGGAGAGGGGAATTGCTTGACTGCCGCCCCGGTGTTCCCAGTGGCTTGATGCCGAGGGGTGAAATGCGATGGCCATGAAAATCTAGGGCTTCAACTCCAAGAATGCATTTCTTGTGCTTTAGGACCTGGTCGTGTTCGTCCAGTCGCTCAAATAGAAGGCGAACGCGCACTTTGTACACTTTGCTTGTGGGACTCCAAACGAGAATATCGTCAACGCAGACGAAAATGAGCTGGAGTCCGCGCGTAAACTGATCCATGAAGCTTTGAAAAGGTAGCAGAATTGTTCGAACCGCAGGGCATACAGACTAACTGAAATAGGCCACTTACACTAGTGACAGTTATATTCGCAGTGTCGCTTGGTTGGGTAGGAATGCAGTGGTACGCGCTCATTAAATTGAACTTCCTGTATATTCTGGTTTTGATGCGAACCGGTATCAGCATTCAAACCTCGCTAATTTCCAAAGGCCGCGAAAAGCCACTGTTCTGTTTTGGAAGCACATGGACAGGTGAAGGCTAATTGCTGGAGGGAGAACGAATGATGCTGAGCAAAGCCTGTGTTCAAGCTCTCAGCGGGTGACTTCCGACATTCGTCCAGTGAGCCTCCGTGGAGGTAACGCGTCAGGTAGGCCCGTGGTGTTAATATGATGCGTCACCTTGTGCTTCAAATGCAGCGCATCGTTTCTGTGCTGCGTAACTTGCAGGCAATCAGCAAGTCTCTTGTCTCACGTTGAGATAGGCCGAAACATACAGCTGCCATATGAGGTGGGCTTGGACTGCAGGCTAAGTACGTTGAGGGATGGCGTGTTATCCTTTAGGCGCCAATCGCAAACACTCACATATAGATTGAAATGGCTGAGGTAGTCCGCTACCAGTATGGCAAACCTGACGTCAGCGATCACAATCTTCCATATGTTCAAGCGATGCAATCCGATGTCTAGCCACATTTCCGGAGCGCATACGACGTGATGGCAGTGTTATTCACTGCGTGGAGCGTCGGTGGGGACTTTCCGCGTTGGCGATCGGTGGCTGTGGCGGGAAGGACAGATAATTCCGATCCGGTGCCCACGACGAGGCAGGTACCGATGATGCGGTCGAATATAGTCGTATTTAGTCGCACTCACTGCGCATGTTCCTCTAGTTTGAGCTGTCTATAAAGGAGTGACGCAATAAAATGACGTCAGTTGAGAGTAGCGCCTTGTCCTGTCGTCTTTCTTGTGTCTGTTGTTTTCCGCTGAACAAAGTATTCATATAGTCGGATACAACTTAATTGTGCAGTGAAGCGCCGCCCATGCCCTCATAACCGCCAGCTGGTGTTCCTCCGCGAGGCTGCAAATAGCTGAGTAATACTTGTTGGCGGGCTTCTTCTGCAAATACCTCATAATTCAAACGTTCCCGGTTAGCTAAATTAGACTGTAACCACAAAAATAATATTATAAGTGCGTAATTTTATATGTGGACACTTGTCTTATATAGCTGAACGGTGAGAGCATATTTCATTAATGGACTGAAATAAAATACGTGCATCACTGAAACTACTTATTGCCAAGTTTAACTTGAGTTGGCTTTCAGTTTAATGAGTAAAACGGGGTCAGCAGTGAAATTACCTGTACCACAGACTTTTGAAGAGTGAAATGCGCAAACTCCCTAGACTTTGTCTATGTCTGTTGCACACCTCATCGCTTCCGCCGATGAAGACTTCAAGAAAAGTAGACGCTCCCGAGGTATCAAGTACGACGACAGTTTGAAATGGTCGCATGACGACGATGTTGTTTCTGTGATTGGCAAGCGGAGCAGCGCAGCCACGCACGATCCGTGTGCTTTGGCTGCCAACTGCAGTTTTTTTTTTAAGTTGTATCCTACTATACGAAAAGGCGGCTTGCCCAAGGGTCGATGTTGTATCCCACAGTTAGCGACTGGCCGGTGTGTTTCCCGTCCATGAACAGGGCTTGGTGCTCGCTTGTCCATGAAAGCGACGGTGGTACCGGCCGAACTGCCGCGACGACCCTCAAGGTCTGCTGGGAGACTGTGAAGGCGAATGGTTGCGCCAAAGTTGGTCGCCAGTCTTGCCACTCGTCATCAGTTTCTCTGTGCACTGTTAAGGTGATCGACTGATTCCGCCTGGCGCGAGAGCCAGTCTCCTGGCTCTGAGACTCTCGCCGCGACGATAGGTAGCTGCGCCACAGACGAGCAGTCGCATGCCTTCAAGGAATGCACCTAGCTTATCGAAAGTCGTCTCGTCGGAACCCGCCGGCACCATTCGTGGAGACTGTGGGAGGCGTTTCTAGAACAGCTCGGGCTAAATTCGAAGCTATCTCTCATTTGCGCAGTGACCTCCCAGCAACTGACACAAATGGTGCAAGAATTGGGATGGTCGTTGGTCGCCGAGTTCCTCGGAGAGGAGCCATTGGAGCCTTCTTCGTTTCGATGGCTCGAAGCGCTGCAGGACCATACGTATCGGGTCATCGTATGCTGTGGCCGATGGCGTACCCGCTAGCAAGTCGTCTATGACATCGGCGATGACGGCGAGTAGCGCGGCGACGACATACAGGTACTTTGCTGTCTATGAACTGATGCACCATAGCAGAAAACAGGCCTCTACTTCCATAAACTAAACTCAGGGATTGTTGGACCAGAAGCGGGTAGCTGAACGCCTGCGGAGACTACAGGAGACGTAATCCAGGCGTCGTCCACGACAGCAGGGGTAGGAACAGCGCCGTCTATGGGTAAAGTTTGAAAAAATAACGGAAATGTACTGGGTCACCAATTGTTCCATGCTTTGTTTGGCGGAGGCAAACAATACATGTTATGACAACTTGAGAGAGGAGATTGATTGGCTTTATTCATAAGTAAAAACAGGTTTGCCGAGTGGCAGTGGCGGAGCCCAAGTCAGGCAGCCGCTTCGGGTCCAACAAAAAGTAGGGGGCAATGACCCCCACGGCAATGCACAGTGCAGGGCGAGGTAAACTGGATTTCCGGAGCAAGGGGCAATAACCCCCCGGTGGGGCACGGGAAGTGACGGACGGTCGCTGCAGGGTTATGTCCTACGTAACCAGGCATGTGCTTCCAAATTAAAAGACATGTAAAGAACGCGGTTGATTTAATTGACAAAGGAGACGCGGAAACTTATTATGCGGATCGTATGATGCACAAAAATAGGGAACGAATGAGATTGCTGTGAATATTCTAAAAGCACATAACCAGTCTACAAGTATTGAAGTTTGCGGTAAGTGCCATGTTACCGAATAACGTCGCCACGATTCTGTCTAAATAAGATATACCTGCAACCCTAGGTTCCATCACTGTAGCTGCAAAACTTTGTAAGCATTTCGCATTACTCTAAACAGTCCGAAAGCGAGGATTGACGTAGTACTTGTTACGCCAGTAGGTTTGGCGACACTGAGAGTACTGAAATTTCATACAGCGTCTCAAAGCGACGGCGAAGTAAGTTGTTCGATGAGTTGGTACATGCAGAGGAATGCGAAATACAAGCACGATATATGACGAAAGGAAAAGGTGAGCACTCGTTCTGTTATATTCGTTGCTTTCGTGCTATTTCTTGCTTACTTTCATATTCAAAGGAACTGCATCTACTTCTCTCGAAATGCAGTTCCTCGCAATTATATGGTCAAATCGCTACCATGGGAGGCCACACATGTGCGAATTTTCCCAACGCGCTTGCTGGCAAAAGAGAAGGATTGTCGCAGGCTGGTTGCTCTTTCGTTCCTTTCCGCGTACCAGGCCTACTGGCTCGCGCATGTGGCTGTTGCGCTGGGGTACACTTATTAGGGCCCCTTCACCGAAAGGATTTATTTATTGAACTTGCTCCGAACGCGGCTACCATGCCAGACCCTCAGAGAGGCCACAGCAACTAGGAAGATGCAAAGAAAGCTCAGCTTAAACATTAGTGTGTTCTCCGGGCGTGCTTGGTGTTAAAATCACGAGGGCTCGTGCGGTAGCGCCAAAAGGTTCCAAAGATGAAAGCATTTAGCGTACTTTGTCAGTAGTGACTTTTTAGGAACGTTGAGTAGATTGGCGCATTCACATTTGAAGAGCTTGACTGAGTGATTTAGCATCTTCAAACAAAGCAGTTTAAACGTCAGTCCTGAGTTTCCCTCTTTACGTTTGCCTGTCATTCCATCATTCCCTTGATGACCATGGGAGCGGCTGCTTTATCCTAAGCTTCGCTCTTGCAATAGGGCGAAGGAACACTGCCCACTATTGCCACTGCTTAACTTGCTCTGCAAATAATTTGAACACCAGCAAAGTAGTCTATATCCACGCTGTTGTACAATATCGCACATATCCACCGCAAGAAAAGAAGCAATGATTAGGATTCCTATGAGTTCCACGTAATCTAACAATAAACCACGAGATAGGACCTCTTTATACCAGGTTGTCTGTTTAGATTTTACTCAATTGTAAAAAAAGCTTCCTACGGCAGATAATTGCAATGTTCTTACATTCTAATATTTCAACTGGACTGTTTGATGAAGGCTACATTATTTGCGAAGTAAATTGATATGTATGTCTTACTCATTACCAAGAATATGTAAAAGCACAATCATGGGCAATTTAGGCATGCTCATGGTCAGCTGGCAGAGCATATTCAGCTTGAAGAAATTTCTCATTATGCACGGTGTAACTTGCGGCACGAACGTGCAGCTGTTCCATCTTATTATTGAAGAAAATTCCGTTTTGTGCATTAAAGGAGAAAATTTGGCCGCCATTATATTTGGTGGCAAACTTAGGCGCATAATACATCTAAACTGGTGTCATCCTGAGGATTTGTTCCAAGCCTTAAAGCTCGCCAGCAACAACTCGCAACTTTCAATGTGCACATGTACTAAAGTAATTAGATAAAAGTATATAGTTCAAACCTCCATTAGCAAAACTGAGGTAATTAGACGCGTTTACATTTATATTTATCGTGAAAATTAATGATCCCCGTCTTCGACTAATCAACTTCAAGGTCAGTGTATGCGTGCGCGCGTGTATGTTCATACAATAGGACATGATGTTGAACGGCTTCATTGTTCGCATATAGATTAGTTGCTACGAAGATCAGGAAATTGCACGTCGGTTTTCTAAATAGGTTAGTGCTCACGTGCGTTAAACACAGCCTACCCCACCGCCATAATTCGACCCCAAATTTCCGCGTCAATGTGCAGGACGGGCTTTCACGTAACAAACGCATTTGGCTATTGGTGTATCCTGGGGCAACAGCCACCTGCGTGAGCCAATATGGCAGGTACGAAAACATGCAACAAAAGAATAACAAACCTGCGATAATCGTTTTGTCTTGCCAGCAAGCGGGTTGAAAAAATTCGCTCATGCGTGGCGGCCGATAGGAGCAATTTACTCATAAAATTAACAGGAACTGCGCGCAAAGGGGAGTAGATGCTATCACTTTGAATATGAAAGTACAAGCACGAAAAAGCACGAAAAAGCACGGAAACAAGAAATAAAATAGGACGAGTGGTCGTCTTGCCCTTTCGTCGTATTATACTGTGCTCATATTTCACATTATTATACATGTACCAACTCGTCGAACAACTTCCTTCGCTATGACATTGCACTGCTCTCCGGATCAGCACAGTTAGGGCCCCATATGGTATGAAGAACTTTATTTAGGTCCTGAGGGATCAGTCTGGGACTGATGCGGGCCACTCCCACGTCGGTACAGAGAGGCCGAGCCCCTCTGCTATCACACGGGCCCTCTGGACAGCCCTGAGTTGGTCCGCCCGCACTTCACTGTGCCGCATTCGCTGCCACCACTGTTCACCTCGAGAACCATCACCGGCCAACGCCAAGCAGCGCCACAGCATGTGTTGTAAATCGAGCAAACCCCCACACTTACTACAATGGACTGAAGCCCCGCAGTCCGGATTAATTTTATTCATGATGACAGGGTTAGGGTACGTCCGTGTCTGCAGAAGCCTTAATGTAACCGCCTGCGGCCTATTTAATTTAGGATGTGGCAACGGAAATGCCCTGCGCCCTAAGTAATAGTGCTTGGTGATTTCGTTGTAGGTTAACAGTTGGTCCCTGTACTCAGGAGCGGGAGATCCAGCCCCTTCAGGGAGTACACGGCACACTAATCCTCGTGCCTCCCTGTGCGCCACCTCGTTGAGGTTACGCGGGGCTTCCTCCACTGTCCCCATGTGCGCCGGGAACCAAGTAACGGTATGCGAAGTGATATTCCTACCCTGCAGCAGTCTGTTAGCCGGTTCCGCAACAAGTCCTCTCGAGAAGGCTGTAATCGCATATCGCGAGTCGCTAAACACCAAAACTCTTCTAGAATCAATTAGTGCTAGAGCAATAGCCACCTGTTCAGCAACCCCCGGATCTTTGGTATAAATGGAAGCAGCATTTCTAACACTCCCTTTGCCATCTACTACCACCACCGAATAAGTATTTTTACCATTAATCCATGCGGCGTCAACAAACGCAGACTCCTCCTCCTGATCCTTTGCCTCTCGCAACAAAGCCCTAGCTCTCGCGAGCCGCCTCCCTACATTGTGCACGGGGTGCACATTCCGCGGAAATGGACGAACCATGATATTTGCCCTAAGGTTCACGTTCAACTCGTGTAGGGGCGCCCTATCGTGTGACACAGCCACCGATTCTTCAATTGACTCTAATATATACCTACCCGGTGGTGTACCTAGCAGCCGCTCCCTCTGTGCGGTACGTTGAGCCTCAGCAATTTCATCTAAAGTGTTATGCAAACCCAGTCGTAACAACATATCGTTTGACGTAGTCATAGGCAGACCAAGCGCAGCCTTGATGGCTTTTCTGATTAATGCTTCCAATTTATTTTTCTCCCCCCTATTCCAATTTAGCATAGCTGCCACATACGAGAAATGACACATAATAAATGCGTGAACTAAGCGCATCGCACCTTCTTCTCCTAAACCCCTATGCATATTAGAGATCCTTCTTATAAGTCTTATGGCCTCCTCCGTTTTCTTGGTAATACGCTGAATGGTTCTAATGTTCGATCCGTTCGCTTCAAGTACAAAACCCAGGACCCTGATTGCTTCAACTTTGGGTATCACCGACCCTTCCCTAGTATGAATTGTAATGCAAGGCTCAACTTCCGGTACCCAACCCCTCGGCCTACGACCTAGCTTCTTAGATTTGAAGATCAACAACTCCGACTTTTTAGAGGAGCACTTGAGCGCCATGAGACCCAGAAACTCCTCCGTAAGCGTTACCACCTGCTGCAGCCTAGCCTCAAGCTCTCCATCACTACCACCGACACTCCATATAGTAATGTCATCCGCGTAGATAGAATAGCCAATATCCTGGACAGTGTCCAGTCTATTAGCCAACTTCGACATCGCCAGATTGAATAGCATAGGCGAGAATACGGATCCCTGCGGAGTACCACAGCAACCCAATTTAACGACTTCCGATTTTATCTCCCCAAACCTGAGACATGTCTTTCTATCCGTAAGGAAAGCCTTGACAAAATTGAAAACCCGCTGCCCCAAATTCAAGTCCGATAGCACCCGTAGAATGAAAGAATGTCGAATTTTATCGAAAGCTTTTTCCACATCAAGTCCAATTAGTGCCTTAGTATCCCTCGTTCGCCGGTCAAGGATCTGATGCTTAATCCTGATCATAGCATCCTGAGTCGAGAGGCCGGGCCGAAATCCTATCATCGAGTGCGGAAAGACCCCATTGCCCTCAACATTACGCGTTAGCCTATTTAAAATGGCATGCTCAGCGACTTTTCCCAAACACGACGTCAGGGAAATGGGTCTAAGATTTTCAAGCCCTATGGCCTTCCCCGGTTTGGGTATCAGAACAGTAGTTGCCAAAAGAGTACGCATTTGGGCTGGTTGGTTCATGATTACGAGCAATAAAAACAGCGCTAAACGACGGGACGAGTGAAGGGACACAGACAACTGCGCTGATTGTCAACTGCGACAGTTGACTGTTGACAGTTGTTGACAACTGTTGTTGACAGTTGTCTGTGTCCAGACAACTGCACTGTCTGGACACAGATAGCGCAGTTGTCTGTGTCCCTTCACTCGTCCCGTCGTTTAGCGCTGTTTTTATTGCTAGTAGTTGCCAGTTTCCACTCTTCCGGGACAGAGCCTTCCTTCCATAGGCAATTGATCTGCCGCGTAAGGAACTCAATTGACCCATCGTCTAAATTCCGTAGCATTTTATTCGTAATGCCATCCGGCCCTGATGCCGATCGACCATTAAAATTCTGCAGCGCCATCCATATATCACTTTCAGTAAATTCCGCGTCCATAGCTGCATTTTCGTCTCCACTATATTCCAAAACCACATCAGGTGTATCGTGCCAGGTCTCCAACGGAAGGTATCTCTGAGCCAAATCCTTTAGCAACTCCTGCTCCGTGGAGTCCCGACACGCCTGATGGACCAGCTTACCTATCACAGTCCTCTGATTAGACTTAGTGTTGGTCTCATCTAGTAAATGTCTGAGCAAACTCCAGGCGCCTCCCCTCTTAATGCGACCATCAATAGAATTGCACACTTCATCCCATTGCTGCTTGCACAGTACCCGACAATGGTCTTCAATTTCCTGATTAACCACTGCTATACGCTTTCTAAGCCTTCTATTTAATCTCTGATCCTTCCATCTCGCTAACATCGACTGCTTTGCTTCCAACAAATGTGCCAGGCGACTATCCATGTGTTCCGTGTCAATATCGGTCTGAACCTCTTTAGTGGACGCCTCAACGTCACTTTTAAGCTGACTAGTCCACTGTTCCAAGGTCAACTCATTTCCCTCATCATCGATTCTCTGCGCTCTTCTTTTCCTAAATGCATCCCAGTCAACCATCCTAAATGTGCGCTCCTTTTTATTAGCCACTACCAAAGTAATCATAAGTATGTAATGATCGCTACCAAAATCTATATTAGAACTGGACCAGGACGAATCCACCACCCCCCGAACAAAAGTGAGATCAGGTGTCGAATCTCTACATGTCGACGTGCCACATCTGGTGGGATACGAGGGGTCTGTAATCAGAGTTAAATTCAAGTCTAGTGCCTGCTGCCATAGTCTCTCCCCTTTAATAGTGTTATAAGCATACTTCCACACATGATATGGTGCATTGAAGTCCCCTCCAATAAGCAACGGTGCATCCTTAGCCAGATTGGTTGCCTTGGTCAAGAGAGATTTGAAACTCTGCTTCGTGTCCCGGGGGGTACAGGTTTAGCAGGTAAACGCTCCTCTGACATGACCTTTGCCGACCTAAGATTACTTCCATCATAATATATTCAATCTTGCAATCTGCCATGTGAAGATCATGTCTAATATACGCCAACCTCCTATTAATGAGAGTAGCGAGTCCTCTGCCCTGTTCATTATCCTTAACTTCCGCTTTGAAATTCGTTAAGGTCACGTTAGACGTCAGTGTTTCCTGTAACATGATAACTTGAGGCTTGACACCATGCGTTCTAACAAACTGCTGCAGAGACGCCTTCTTATGATTGAACCCCCTACAATTCCACTGCCAAATACTAAATGAACTATTTAATAGAGCCATCTTGACCACGGAAATTTGGTGAACTAGTTTTGAGCTCAAGCCCTCGCGGCGACTTACCCTGCTGGGCTAGCGGCCGAGTGCACTCCCGCTCCATAACAGGGACCACTGTCTCGTTTAGATATATTTCAATTTTGCCTAATCTCTGATCCGTGATATTTTCCCGTTCTTCTATCCGCTCCAGTCTACTAATGATCTGATTTACACTTTCTTGCAATGTCGCCATCATTGCTTTAAGCTCGGAACCGACTTTGCCCTGAACCCGTACGGTCGAGGATAAGGCCCTCTTTTTCGGAGCAGGCGTCTCTTCGTCCGCCATGTTCTGTTCCGCGACCTCCACAGACCTGGGTACCTCAACCGAGTCATCATGTTTCCTAGTCTGTCTTAAGCTATCGCTGTTTCCGGAAGGTAAGCCGTTCCTAAGTTCAGCTATCTCTTTGATAAGCCCGTCAATGGCTGCTTTTAAACTACGATTCTCTCTCTCCAATTGCGCAATCATATCCCTATCCTTATTACCATCCACATGCTCCTGGCGCTGCTCGCGCGCTCGGCCGGCGCTGATGCCGCCCTTGACCTTGTCAGCCCAGGTGGTCTGGCTCCCAGCTGCGCCGCCGCCGCCACCAGCTGCAGGAAAGCGCACCCGCGCCTCCATAGAAACGGATCGGCTCCTGGTCGTACGAGTCCCAGAAGATGGCCGCTGCCTCGACCTGGAGCGGCTCCTAGAGCACGAGCGTCCCTTAGAGCGTTGGCGGGCGCTCACCAGCTGCACCATCTCGGCTGCCTCCTGTTCCGCCGTTAGCTCCGCCCTGGCTCTCTTTTGTCGTCGAACACGCACGACGTAGGGAAGCTGGTATCGTTGTCTGCATTGTTTATCCGCGGTCAGGTGTCGTCCGCCACAAAGCTTGCAACAAGACACACAGTTGTGATCCTCTTCAGGGTTCCGAGCCCCGCATCCTCGGCATTCAAAACAATCGGGGGCTGGGCAGACATCCGCCCGATGTCCAAGCTGGCCACACACATAACATACATCCAACTGCTTTCGATACAGGAAGCACCGTACCAGAGTTGGCCCATATCTGACGAAATTGGGCACCTTTAACCCGTCGAAAACAATGATGACTGATCCTGTGTTTTTGATTCGTTTGACCGCCATAGCCAGCGGATTGCGATCGTTAACAATGTTCCGCTCAAGTGCCGCGGGGCCATCCATAATGTCTACATTGCGAATGACCCCCTTACACGTTGTGTGTGGGGCCGTCTCGTACGCACTGACTTCAAAATCCTTGTCTGCCACTCTGATATTCTAGTGTCTTTTTATTCTAATCTTCTGACGTCATACTTACCTAGCGGCCACGCAAGCAGCGGCCGTTAACCCGCGGTGTTGTCTGAAAAACCAAATCAAACGCGCTCCTCATTTATAGGAGGTCACTTCTTTTAGCTTTCAAAGCGAATAGAATTGCCTACATTGAGCATATTTTCTTGTCAAATTGGCTGATAAGAGCCGAGGAGCACGGTGAAGTGGAGTGGCTTTCGATGGAGTTGAGCCACCATTGTGAAAGGAGGCAACACGATGAACAAGGTCCGCTTCTTCTTACTTTGCTTGCGTTGGCTGGTCGAAGATCGCGGCGGCATGCAACGGAAGGTTAAAGGTGCCGCCAGAACCGACCATCAGAAAAGAAGAGCTCGCAGAGCGATGTCGCATACGTTACGAAAGGGCTCGATAATGTCATACTGGCATAAAAAAATCTATTATATGCAAATAAACCTCTGCTAAACGGCAGCTCCGAGTAGCCAGTGCCAGGGTGTTCGGCGGGCAGTCATCTTATGTTCCTTTCGGAACGGGGCAGTTCCAGCCATTCAAGAAAAAAATCAGCTTTTTCCGCATATTAATGCGTCTTCAACGCATACAGGTCCCTTTGACGAGGTGAATTTTCGCACTTTGACACCACGTGGCAGACAGGCAAAGTGGGAGCCGCCAGAAAATGTTTCACTAGATTGGTAGATTGCGAAAAGGGCGCCGAATTAGAAATAATTATTTTTATTTCATTTCGCCTGATCATGCATAACATCACGTGAGAGACAGGCAAAGTGGGAGTGGCCTGAAAATTCTGTGACCTATCTTGGAGAGCTTATTGCATAATTGGAATAGAAAAGTTGGCGATAGCTTTATGTTATTGCGCCATTACTAACGAAACAGGTGTTACGTTAGCCCTTGCTTTCGTACTGTTTAGAACAGTAATGCGAAATGTTTATAAAACTCGCGGTAACAGTCCGTAACGTGACGCGTACCGCAAACTACGAAGTTTGTAGACTGATTATCTGCTTTGAGAATATTCACAGAAATCTCGTTCGATCCATGTTTGATGGATCATACGATCCGCGTAGAGTGGTGCTGCGTCTCCTGTGTGAAATAAATCAGCCACGTTGTTTATATACCTTATAAAGAAGACGCACCTTCCGGTAATGTAGGACACGCGCATTGAAATGAGAATCGTTGTATAATATGGCTTATTCAAGTATTCCTGAACATCATAAACGCATTTGCAAACCACAAAGAATATTTATTTATTTTGTTTATATATTTGTTTTGAAAGCGTGTATACACTTATGAAGAAAGGAAAAGCAAGGAGTAGGCTGGGAACCGCTACCGGAAGGGCACAACGCCTGCCTACTATTCAGAAAGCGGGAGCAGAAACCTAGAAATGGAAGACACCCGCCGTGGTTGCTCAGTGGCTATGGTGTTGGGCTGCTGAGCACGAGGTCGCGGGATCGAATCCCGGCCATGGCGGCCGCATTTCGATGGGGGCGAAATGCGAAAACACCCGTGTACTTAGATTTAGGTGCACATTAAAGAACCCCAGGTGGTCAAAATTTCCGGAGTCCTCCACTACGGCGTGCCTCATAATCAGAAAGTGGTTTTGGCACGTAAAACCCCAAATATTATTATTATTATTAGAAATGGAAGATGGGAAAGAGCAAAGAAAAGAGAAAAGAAAGATCAAGATGACAGTTCCTAAAGAACAAATCAGAGCGTGCACACAGTGCAGATAACGAACAGTAAGGGCTAAGAAGAAGTTTTTGAAATGTGCCGAAAGAACTCGGCCTCCTATATGCTTCATATTCCGAGGGAACTTCAAAGGGATTTTGTGAGCTATTCTATGGGATAATTGAGGGTTGGTGTGCTAGTGCGCATTGTCTGCAATAATTTCCAGATTCATAAGGGCACTTAATACAAATTAGGTACAAACAAGCCCTTGTTAAGGGCAATGTGTGAAGGAAGTTTAAGATTTGTCTGACAGATTCTCATTTAGAAAATATTTACCGGCAAAACGTTTTGCCTTCCTATTGTTTTGCAATATGCGACATTTTTATATGCGTTCTCATTCAGTCACTGTCAATTAAGAGAGACACATCATTTATAATTAGTAAAAACAAAGGGAAGGGAATGGGCGGTGTGTAGGTAAGTATATTCAGGGACACCGCAAGGGTCCCTAATAGGGACGCTCTTGTTTCTGGTATACAGATGACATTTCTTCTGTTGTCAAATAATCTGTGGACATTAAGCTTTCTGCCGACGATTGGTTAGTTTAGTGTCATCCTATATATAAAGAGAATGAGGTTGAAATTTGCTAGTGCCTTAAATTATTAAGCTCATGATGTAGTAAGGAAAGATGGAAATTTATTATAAAAAATCTACTTGCACTAATACAACAAAAAAGAAGGCTCCGTGTTCCTTTAATATATTACTCAGGCAAGAAAGTCTGGTTCACGTGACTGGTTTTGAACACGTGGACGCTACAATAACGGATAAATTAAATTGGTCTCAGCATGTAGATAATGTCTGTTTGTCAGCATATGAGAAATTGTCTTTTTATAGAAGGAAATTACCGAGCGCGGCGAGTGAAGTGAAGCTGAATGCTTATAAGACTTATATTCATCCGGTCCTGGAATATGCTATAGTGCAGTTTGGAGGCCGCTTCAGTAACTTGTACAGATGAAATTTAAACGTATTTGGCGAATATCGGTACGCTTTATAGGATCGAATTATATGCGGACTGAATCCGTTACAGGCGTATTAAGGGTTTTTGACTTAGGGCTGCTCGTAGTAAGGAGGCAGAATTGTCGACTGAAATTACTTTTTTAAAATATTGTGAATGAATGTTATCATAAACAAAGGCACATATTTAAAGCAGTAGCTTCAAGACACGATGCTCGCGATGAGCCTGCGCTCTTCTAATACAACCAATGCGAACCCGTACTGATATGTTTTTTTTTCCTGAGACTGTAAACATATGGGTTAGTATACACGGTGATTATGCGCAGAAAAGAGATATATGTGTTCTCGAACTCTGCCCACGTAAGTATTCCGATAAACGTGCTTCCGATTTTTATTTGATCATTTTGAACTCTATGTGTATCTTTATGAATTGTAGCGCCCCTCAACAGAGAATCATCAGTTCGATTTAGTAAATAAAAATAAATAGGTCCCTCCGTACTTACAATAACAGAAAGCTTAGCTAGTTGGTAAGGATTCATAATGCAGAAAAGAGTAAGGCGCGCAGACATGGACACAAGAGAAGAACAGTGGACAACACCTTTCTTCTCAAGAGAGTGGACACAAGACAAGAGAAATGCTGTCCACTTCTTTTCTCTTGGCTCCGTGCCTACAAGCAGGTACCCCTTTTCTGCATTCTAAATCCCTGCGTACCTCTGTTTTCCAAGCTTTCAACCAGAAGCGTCGTGGTCATGACTCTTCGCGCTAATCTGCCGCACCCGAAGGCGTCACATTACTCTCGAATGCCCTCCTCGGCTGACATAAACTGACCATTTCATCGCTTGTGTGTACTTGCGTCTACTGCACTCGCGCTGACGTCACTTGTAAATATCTGTGCCTATGTGCCTTTCATGAGTTTTTGTGCGTTCCACATAAACAAGCTCTTCTCACCCAGGGTTGATAATATCCATGAACCATTAATCTATTTTGAAATAGTTGAATGTTAGGCTGGTTGGTTTTTTGACATGAGAACCATATTAAAATTGCGTTCTAAGGGACGGCCCAGTAGAAAGGAACAAGAGCTCATGCGAAAACTAACAGTTCATTTTATTGAATCGAGTCTCGCAGGTATATATACCCACAAGCTCCGCAGGCACACCGTTACAATGAAAAAATGAAATTCGTCAAACAGGAAGTGATTAAACCTGGCGTGAAAGGAATTTTATTTCTGCATTTTACAGTGCAATCGATGTTTCGCTTGCACAATCCTGACCTGCTTTTGTGATCAAAAATGCCTCTAGTGTTTCATTAGCGGGTTTTTCCTTGCTCTTGCCTAGGATTTTCACGCTATAGAAGCGTGCTTCACAAGAGGGACAGCTACTGTGAGGATCAGGAAGATGTGTATACTCCTTATTAGCTTGATTTCTTGCGTGCCCCCTGAGTCTGTCATTGATGTATTGCCCTGTCTGGCCGAAGTTTACTTTTCCGCAGGACCGGGGGATCTTGTGCACGACACTGTTGGCCAGCTCCACAAGTCATTTTTCATAGTTGTTTTTACAGCTCACATATTTGTCTGCAGTAGTGATGTGATGGCTCAGCTGAGCAAGTTTCTTGGGGGCTGGAAAAATTGCATCACGTTAAACCGAGTAGTAGCTTTTTTTAGCTAATGTGTCACCTTGTGCATCTACGGAACCGCTTTGGGCCTCTGAGTGCCCACGAGGTTTCCATCAGCATTATTGCAAGCAGAGCACCTCATTTTCTAGGGCATCATCTCGGCTAATAACACGACAACCAACCCCGGGAAACCAGCTAAAAAGGCCTTCCATATTTTAGATCAAAACTAGCTTTCCCATTGTAAATACACGACTTCCGGAGACCGGATTCTAAACCGAGTGTTGTAATGCCTCTGTTAATTATCATAGAGTAAGCTGGTTTGCACGGGAGTTTTTTGTTCACGCGGGGAATGCGCTCAGCGTGCGTGACGTTCGCTGAAGTTCAGGCGTAAATCTAAAAACCGCAGCATTCGTTCTTTGGAAGCTCGTATGTAAAGGTAAGCCCTTTACCGCGAGTTTTAAACTCACCGAGAACACACTTTTGCGCATGCTCAAACAGGATGAAACACTTCTTGTTAAAACAATTAAGAAGTCGTTAATATAACGAAAGCGGTAAAGACAGTGTCATTGTTAGTATTGTTACGTTAGTATTGTTGGTATTGTTAGCCAAGGCGACGAACACTGCGGAGCCCCGTTGTTATTTCTCATGGGCACCCCACACCTTCACCAATTAGGTATGTTGCAGAAGTGAAATATAAAGATGTGTTTACAATATTTACAAGAAAGACAACGATACATAAACAAAATGGCTGCCCACACCGATTCCAACTCGACTCTACACGTCAAATCGTCTTCTGGTTGGCGCCACTCTTGTTTTCGCTGTAACAGTATGAATAAAATAAACATGTAGAGAGCAACCAATGGAAGACAAAAAGATGTGGTGCAATACAGCCGCTATGCAGGAAGCAATGCAAGTGTATTTTTTGCAGAAACACCTCGTGGTCGAATATGATGAAACTGCTCTTAGGGTAAAATTCAATAAGAGGTAGAAGGTTATCTAATGGCATGCCTCATGCATTTCGAAAAGCAACAGAACCATTGTCATCTATGCAATCTCAAAGTGCATATAGCAGTTCACGATGAGGCACAGCGTAAAAGAGCCCTTCTACATCAATAGACATAGCAAAACCAATATCCTTGTTGTCTTGAAGGAAACGCACCACATCTCCTGAACATTTTCTGAAGAACAGGTCTCTTAACTCAAGGCTATTCAAGACTTTGAGTAAGAACTTCCTAACACAATACTGCCACGTGCCGTTTTCGTGCACAATAGTCACAAACGGAGCATCAGGTTTATGCGTATTAACGCAATAGAAAACCTGCAGCGCAGCCATTTCTCTGCTTGTGATATGTCTTGCGTGCCTTAGTAAATCTAAAGGTCTGAAAATTCTACTGATTTATTCCTAATTCTTGTCTTGCTTTCTTTACGCGAAAAAAGTTCTTGTGGAAAGCCAAAAAAGCTTTTTCTGTACACGGTTCTTGGCAAGGTGACAAAACCACCCACCTTATCTGCCTGTCGAACACATAGGTCACTTTTCTTTAAAAAATTCACATTTTTCAAACGATCTTTAGCAAAGATAGGACCAGGCTGTTTTGTATTCCTTACGAGACTGGCAATCACTTTCAAGAAACAGCGGTCACAATCTTCCTGCGGGTTCTTCAACGAAATCCGTCGTTTCAAGGCCGTGAGCTCATGAGGACAAACAGAAGGCTCCAGTCTAAAATTGGGGCCTTTCGATAGAATATTCTATAGTATATTTGAAATATTGGAAAGAATGTAAGCTCCACCTATTGGAATCAGCTTTCTCGCACGCCTTCCCGAATACTGCGCCTTCACCATGGTTGCAAGGATACACCTTAAAATGTAGCACCACAAGAGTTCTGTCAAACGCCTGCCTTCAGGTTTCAGAGAGAATCGACTTTCCGCTAGCCATCCTAGGTACTGAGCGAAAGTCGTAACTACGAGCCAATAGAAGTATAAACGCACTTGTCGCCCAAAGTTTGGATCATGAAATCTTCAGCAGTTTTTTTTTATACGACTCCACGAAGGTACAAGGGAATCAAGCAAGTCACTTACAACGGGGTGATGCCCTTCCTGACGCATAATGCAAGATACCTTGAACTGTAGGTCACAGAAACGATGTTCGTCAGGAGGTTGTTCATGTGCTGAAGATTGTTTTTTGACGCATAGGAAGAAGAACCCGATGCGGAATAAATATACTTTCATCATCATCAACTTACTTTATTTCCGCTGCAGGACGAAGGCCTCTCGCTCCAGCTGTCTCCAATTACCCATGTGCTGCGCCAACCGATTCCTACTTGCGCCTGCGAATTTCTTAATTTCATCATCCCACCTAATGTCTTGCCATATTCTAGTGCGTTTCGCTTCTCTTGGCACCCATTCTGTAAGCCTTACGGTTCACCCGTTATATAACCTACGCATTACTTCACCTGGCCAGCTCCATTTCTTTATCTTAATGCCGATTAGAATATCGGTTATGCCAGTTTGCTCTCTGATCCACACCTCTCCCTTTTTCTTAACGTTACGGCTATGATTCTTCGTTCCATAGCTCTTTTTGCGGTCCTTAACTTGCTTTCAAGCTTCTTTATCAGTATCCAAGTTTCTGCCCCATATATTAGCACTGTTAAAATGCATTGATTGCACACGTTTCTTTTTAGTGATAATGGTAAGCTTCCCGTAATTATCTTAGCATGCCTGCCATATGCACTCAAACCCACTTTTAATCTTCTGTAAATTTCCTTCTCATGATCAAGGTCCCCTGCGAGTAATTGTCTTACATAAACGTATTCCTTCGCGTACTCTAGAGGCTGACTGGCCATCCTGAACTCTTGTTCCCTTGCCAGGCTATTGATCGTTAACTATGTTTTAAACATATTAATTTTCAACCCCACTCTTACATTTTCTCTGTTAAGGTCTTAATCATTTGTTCAACGAGAAGAAAGGGGGTTAACAGAGGGGCCCGTTTTTATTAGTCATATAACAAGAAGCCAACAAACACTGACACTAAGGACAGCATTGGGGGAACTACTTGTGCCTAATAAAAGAAACAAAAAATATGATAAATTAATGGAAAAGAAAGTGCATGAAAAAGCAACTTGCCGCATGTGGGGAACGATCCCACAACCTTCGCATTTCGCGTCCGATGCTTTACCAATTGGGCTACCACGGCGCCATTTCCCAGGGGCCCCCTCCCGACCTCCACGTGATGGCCTACCAAGCCGGTCGAGAACTAACGCACTGCGGCTGTGAAAGTGACGGCGCAACACCCCGCAACTCCCCCCCAACCCCCCCAAAAAGGGGGGAGGACGGCGACGGACGCAATGGAGAAAACATAGGAGGGACGACGATGAAGTAGCGATACAAGACAACCGGGACAGACATGTCACGTACTGCGACATAGTGACACTACACTAAACAAAGAGAAGCATATCTTCTACCGCACAAACAACTCATCAGGTCTCAAGAAACAGATTGGAGAAGGTGACCAACCAGAAGCTTCCGAAAGCCAGCACACTAAACAGCGTAAATTCCAGGAGTGAGCTGCAAGCACTGCAAGCTCAAGCACGCAGACAACGCGCACATCCTATGGAAATGCGCAGAGATCAGAGTAATATACATAGAGGACAACATAGGACCAGATCTTCTCGGGGAGCGATGTCTAAGTGCTCTAACTAGCTCGGATCTACAAGACCAACTACGGGAAATCTAGCGGACTCGCGCAGCATTGGAAAGGCTATGCACCGCCGCACCTAATGCCTGGATGGCCAGGGTCTGGGCTCGCATTTTGCAGGCGCTTTTCTCAATAAAGTTTTTCCGTCCGTTTGTGTCATCGCAGTATTGTGCGAGAAAACGTGCATGCCGCTTAACCTTAGTAACTGCAAACCTATCTCATTCACCCGCAACCACAGCTTAACCAGTCACACCCACACAATAAATTCTGCTTCTGTCAATCATTCGCCGTCTTAGAATTATCTTGGCGTTGACATGACATCGGCACTATCATGGTCAAAACGAATGACACCATCGGTTCTAATTCTTCACGTACCCTTGCATATTCAAAACGTAACTGAAAACAGATCACCTCAAATAAAAAAGCTAGCATATCTGAAATTCATACGTACGCAGTTAAAATGTGCATCACCCATTTGTCTCCCTTCCGATTCATATCTTACCTGCGACATGAAACAGGACAATCAATGAATGTCAGATTAAACGGACATCGCGCGGACACAGCTAAAAAGCTTCCCAAAGCCGTCGCCGAGCATTTCAACCTACCAGGTCATAACTTTGATGAATTTAAACTCTACATCTTACAGTCGAATTTCCGTTCGGAACGAGAAAGAAAATACAGAGAATCATACCTTATCCATAAGTTCATGACATTGCAACCAATAGGCATAAACGTTTCAAAGGGAGCTTTAGAATCTATTCGCTATGCTAAACTTCAAGCTATTGGCAACAACACTTAGTTTAATTTCTTGGCGTATCCCCCCCTTTATTTTTTTTCTCCCCTCCCCTTTCCTTTTCTTTTTTTCCTTTTTTTTGTCAGCCGGCATGTCACACGCCCTTGACCCGCCGGCTAACGCGCGTGTGTTGACAGACCGGGGGGAGGGGGCTGGCTTTGACCTTGTACACAGCGTTTCTTTACTCTCAATTCGACACGCTAACGCATTTTCCCTCGTTTCGCGTTCTCCCTCCTCACACCCTCTCAGCTTTAGAAGAACCCCACCTATATATACTGTGGCGAGGAAAGCATATGTCGCCTTGAAGAAGACAAGTACACTTGTCGAAACGTTGGCTCCTGCGTTCACCTTGTTCACGTTTTGCTCTGCGACATAGAAGCAATAAAAAAATTGCGCTACTTGGTTTATACCCTCCAAATGCTGTCGTGAAACCAGCATAACCGCACTAAAATATACACTTGAACTAGCATCACTTGCCTCCCACCGGATGAATGACCTCTTGTCTCGGCTTGCTTCACACCTTTTATTGCCACTAGCAATACAGACCATCCCTGTTAAATCTACGCTCACCTATATACTTCCTGCTTAAGCTACAGTCCTTCCATATCACACATTATCCCCCGATCATCACAATGAACACATCATTCTTCCCTGACGCAATAACCAATTGGAACAGTCTCCCGGAAAACACCCTCGAATGCCCTGACCGTAAATGGTTTCATGAAAGGTTAAATAACTAGATTGTTTACTTACCGATCTTACCCACCTTTACTCCAACATGTTTACCTTTTTTTGCAATTGTTCCTGACTTCCTTATTTCTCTTTCTTTTGCTGTTCTGTTCATTAGTTTTGACACTGTCGCAAGCATCTTGTGTAATACCTGCGGGCATTGAAGGTTGGAAATGAAATTAAAAAAAAAGCTTGCTTGACCCAAACAAGGAATCTTCGAATTGATATTTGTTTGTGAATATCTTTCAGAAGCTTGCTTAATCAAACATTGTTCACTCTACTAGATACTGTCGAGGACGGATTTCAAACAGGCTGATTGCTTTAGCAACCTCCATCAATTTAACGTAGCCTTGTTGAGAACGCACTTAACTGTAACAATTATTCTTTACCTAGAGCCTCCGGATCTGCACTCTATCATTGTAGCACTAATTTTTCTGCTACTTATATGTGATTTCTATTCCTTAATTTATAGATAACATCTCTTTGTTTCCTTTTACTCTCTCGCATTGAACTTCACGAATGTTACAATGACATGTGTCAAAGAGGATCGCAGTTTGCTAGGAGCCCTCGGCACAAAATAATTGAACCGTTGCTCGATGCTTTTGTGGTCAACGCATGTCTGTGCTTTTCTCCTCGATTGTGCATGATCCAACTGCTCAGAAGTAGTTGGCGAAGAAACGCCAACCGTAGTAGATAATATCGGGGTTGTAGGCCTTTATTAAGTTTCAATAAAATGAAGAGCCGAGTAGTACGGGGCAGGAATCAATGTTGTGGTAGCTCATGTCAGTACCACTTTTTTACCGATGGTAACATGTTCTACGTCTGTTGTGTGACTTAAAACTCCTTGTACTATGGCCTTTTCAAAGACAGGCATAGCGCGATGTAATTCTGTGCAATACATTGGTGTATTTCAATAACACCTCAATTTTTGTACTCAAGTTTTGTACTGGCTGCTACGGCCGTCTTATTTTAGCGAACAACCCTGTAGGGCAAGCTTTGAATGTGTGAATAAATTTTGGCATCTACATCATGCACCTTCCAGAGAGGCCTTAGATAAAAATGTACCAGAAACAGTGTCACGAAGCAAAGCGCCTGCATTAGAGTGCACCATTCTCAGCCAACTGAATCAAACCGACTGTGTTTCTGTGAGTTGAAGATGTTCAATTCAAATATGCATAACATGGCAACACACAAAAAGCGGGTATTCCTCTTTATGAAATACCTGCAAATGTCAAGGTCGGTCACCCGACATCAAATTCCTTGTTCACCGCGCAGATAACAGATGATGAAGGCAACAAAGACAATACTTTCTAACTTTGAATAATGTTCTTCAAACGAATATAGTATATTTCACTGTGTTTTATTTTTTCATAAAAATCTTCTGTTGGACTTTGTCGCACTCTTTTCAGTGGTATTACTTTTTGTCTTCTGACTCTTCACTTGGCGGAGAAGGCGTGGTAGTCGGCTTGGTGTAAATTTGATAGCACGTGCCATTTGCGTTCACCACGCTATCTGGTCCAGGAACGACACATAAGCACCCCGGCGGACAACCGACTAACATCCAGTTGCTATTACGGTAGCATGTCTAGAAAAGCAAAAAGTGAATGAGATTGTTAGAGTCAATCATTCTGAAAAAATAATGAACAACGAACTAATGTTCTGATTCATTACTCACACGTTTCATAGAAAAGCGGACCAGCTTACCTATGTTAGTTTTACACATGGCTGACTTCCTTCAATGCACCTAAATTTTGTATTGGTATTCTCCTTCGTAGCTTGCAAATGTGAAGGATCTAGTCCTGTGAAACAGAAGCTTTGTTGGCCTTTCTCTCGTCCTACCCTACTCCACGCACGCACACACCACACCCATTTTGGTGACTGTCTCTAACCATGCATAACGGCACCACGCTTTCTATGAGAATACTCCATTCGTGCCACAGATCATCTACCCTTCCTGAGCCTTTATCTTGCACGAATGCTTAATAAAGCTGGTCACCTTTTGTGTGCTACGTGCTTTCTTAGTAACTGACGTGGTTTATTGCGCATGCGTATAATATCAAAAGATTCAGTAAAAACTTGAGTTTTACGTGATATGACAATGATCGCATTATGAGGCATACTTAGTGGGGGTTTCCCGTTTCATTTTTGCCACCTGTGGTTCATTACCGTGAATGGAATGAGAAATTTATGTACATGAACCTTCTTGGATTTCATTTCATCAATATGCAGGTGCCTTATGCCGGGATGAAACCCGCAATTTCCAGCTAATCAGCTCAATATGATTGCCAGTAAACTACCACGGTGGGTGGCAAGAGAGAAAGAGAGAGGAGTGTAAAGTCCTTTAAACGAATTATAATTGTCAGAACGGTGCTCTTCGGCAGTTCCTAGAGCAGTTGTGCTCCGGAAGTATCAGTAGGAACGATACTTACATGGAAATGCAGTGGAGAATAGAACGCGCGTCCAGAAGAAAAAATGTAGAAATTGAAGGTGTTAAAGAGATATTTAAGAATAAAATCGCCTTATCCCTCTTTCAGGCAAATTGGTCATCACATGAAAGTGAAATGTTTATTGCAAGAAGAAGTGGCAATTTTCTCAATCATCATCAAACTACTTTAAGTCCACTGCAGGACGAAGGCCTCTCCCTGCGATCTCGACTGCGTTTCCCTTCTCTTGGCACCCATTCTGTAACCCTAATCGTTCAACGTTTATCTAACCTACGCATTACATGATCTGCGCCTAATGACCTAATGACCTAATGTCAAAAGAATATCGGCTATGCCCATTTGCTCTCTTACCCGCACCGCTACTTCCTGTTTCTTAATGTTACGCTTACCATTCTTTGTTTCATCGCTCTTTGTGCGGTCCTTAACTTGCTCTCATGATTCTTTGTCAGTCTCCATGTCTCTGCCCCATATGTCAGCTACGGTAAAATGCACTGATTATACACCTTCCTTTTTAATGATAATGGTAAGCTTCCCGTACGGATTTGAGTATGTCTGGCGTGTGCTCTCCAACCCAATTTTATTCTAATGGAAATTTCCTTCTGATAATCGGAGTACCCTGTGCGTAATTGACCTAGGTAAACGTGTTCCTTCGCAGACACTACAGGCTGACTGGTGATCCTGAACTCTTGTTCCTTTGCCTGGCTATTGATCAGTATCTTTGTTTACAGCCTAATATTCTTGCCTATTACATAGCCTATTACATAGCCTATAACATAGCATATTAGCCTATGTTAAGGTCCTCAATCATTTGTTGTAACTCGTCCCTAGTGTTGCGGAATCGGATAATTTACTCATCTGCAAACGGAAGGTTACTGAGATATTCGGCGGTGATTCTCACTGCTAATCCGTCCCAATTTAATATCTTGAATACTTCTTGCAAGCGCGCAGAGAAGCGACCAGTTCCACCGTTACTTTGCCCCCTTCTCGTTTTATGTGCGGTCGGAGGTCGTCGAAACGCCTCGTTCACTTAGCAGAGTTCACGGCGGCCTGTGTACGTGAGATTCCGGAAGTGCGAAGTCGGAACAGTTTAGAAATCATTCTATATTGTGTTAGCCATGTAAATATATGAAGAAAGATTTTAGGCATGTAAGATCCTCTGGGCTGAGATTCTCCGCCATAAGACAGCCTCCCAGCCTGTAGGGTTGGCTGACTGAGTTGCTTGTATGATCGGTCAAGGTTTTTTTTTTTTCAATTTCGTTGCGCACTCACAAGTACATGACCCTAAGTGCGCAGTGCGTAAGTTTTGCTTAAAGTGCGAATGCATGACAGAGATCATGAAGACGCGCGGACTGCTGTTCTGTATTGAAATGCTTGCTTCTATAAATAAATGTTTCAATAAAGAACGCGATGCCCACCATAAATATCATGTAAACGGAATAGAAATTCGAGTCTGAAAGGCATGAATGCCACAAACACTACATTCCGCTACATTTAGTAAAGTAAACGAGAGATGAACTCGCATAAATCAATTCGGGTGCTTTCTTCTAGGTGAATAAAATTCACTCCACCAGATTCTTTTGAGTGCTGCTCCTTATTTGCCCAAAATGATTAAGTTTTCAAATCTCATTGGTTAATTTAGACGTGCCACCGTACCGCCAACAAGCTTGGAAAACTATACAGAAGCAGTTGCCCGAGTGGTTGTTTATGTGTCAGCAAAGAACCCACTTATGTCAAGAACACTAACGGGAGGTGCTATCAACTAATGATCACTACGACCACCACGACCATCACAGCCAAGGGTACCTATTCATCGGAGGGCCCACCATAATACCGGTGAAAGCGATGCGACGACGATAGAAGAAGTAGGCTACAAATGAAACAGAGAAATGTACTTAGTTACTTTGGAATAGATTAAAAAGTTAAGTAACATTTTTCTTGTTCATAAAGTATAGTTAACGTGGAATGTGCGTTCTGTTGCTTACGTGGTTAAACATGGCTTTTTATTAACGGGCCATCTATCTTGCATTTTCCTGCTCTTTATTGGAGAGTATACATACTGAAGACAGGTGTTGCAGCTAACGGACGTATCGTAGGCTCGGGAGACGCATAGAATGCGACCAGGTCAGCAACTAGAACACACTGGCTTTATTCGCGACAGTGTGCACCTCGAAGACCCCACAGAAGCATGTATTGAACGAGAAGAAAGAAGAGGGCGCCGCAAAAGCGACTTCCAATACAACACCTACAAATGTATTGTCCATACCTCACGGCTCCGTACTTATTGACACTTATACTGAATTTCATACACAAAAGGAAACGTTAAGAAGGCTAGAGATACTTCTCTCACTGCTCATACTATCGACAAAAATATAGTGGGTCAGATATGGAAAAAAGAGACAGACATGCGTCATGTAATTCGCTGTAAAACGAACTCCAATGTATTTCCATCCGAAAATATTACCACATTTTAGATGAACGGCCTCCTAGGTGTGAACCTATTTAGCAATAAATGAGCGAATTGGCATTCTTCAGCGGCCCCTGTATATCAGTTGCTTTCGCGACAAAAATAGACAAAGACAGTACGCCACGCACTCAAAGCAGACAGGCACACAAATAGTAAATCATTTCAGTCAAAACTTCATCCACAAGTTGTAGTTCTGACGTAATGAGTATTTAATCCATAGACAGCATCGCATATAAAATATAATTACATTGGAAAACGCGTAGAGAGAGTCTTTTATGGCGGCACTACTTTCGTATAGCTGCTGCAGCGATGCCTCCTATGTATGAAATGGACTATAAGACAGACACTGACAGTGTTTTCTCATAACAGCACCGTAAAAAGTTTATTCCGACAAATGGCGATACGAACTTCAGCCTCGACGACCACACAATACCACCAGCAATATACTAAGGAGAGGTTATTGGTTAGTACGCTATTCGCAATATCAGACGGGAACGTAACTTCAAAAACCGCGTGGTCTAATGCTTATAGGCCAAATAAACAATTGATATCTTCATCTACACTCAGTCGCTAAACGTACTCGAATGTAGTGTTTCTTGCATTCATTCTTTTCAACCTTGTATTTCTATTTCGTTTACATAATTTTTACGGCACATATCTTAGTAACTTTAGGACACATTTGTGTAGAAAAATAGGTTGCATAGATGCGTTCAAGGACAAGCCGGGTGGATGACATATCACGATGACAACATCTACACTGTAAAAGTGTTTGCGCCCTTAATGGTATTTTTTAGGCGCATTGGTAACACCTTAACCATGAGAGCCTTAGAAAAACTTATAGAGGCCAACAAACGAGCTCTAACAAGACGTGCGATGACTGAAGACGTAGTTCAAAACTTTGCAATCATTCTGACAGCCTTGAGCGCGCAGAAACATTCAGCAAGAGAATGCCACAAGGACAGCTATGAAACACTGCTGTCGGATACTTTTGGGAGCCCAAAGCTGCCCGAACTATAACATAGTTTTCAGCTACGTCTTTTGCCATCGCACATCTAGCCTGAGCGCCGCTGCCGACCTCTATCAATTCTTGGAGGGCTCTAATGGTAAGGGTGTGACAAGTGCGACAAAAACACCATTAAGGGCGTAAACATTTTTTGCAGTGCACATAAGACCGCAGAATATGAGCTAAAATCGGAATGTCAACGACTCCTTTTCCACGGGCAAAGAAGTACTACGTTCTTCATTGCAAACGACAGCAGGTCGAACGACGCAAAGCGTACAATCGCGTCATGATCCTGTCATTAACGGGTTGCCATTTGTTATGTGCACTGCGATGTTCGGGTATGGTTTGATACCCTGCCGTGAATGCATGAACCCCCATTCTGAAAATTCAGGAAAAATGAGGTGGTCATTTGACAAACTTTTGGTTTCCTAGTCTAATCTAATATGCGACCTAATAACACCATAATAAGTGGTGAACTGCACTGAAACGCAGCCGCTCTGTGTGCGATGTTGACTCAGAAGCCCTCTCGTAGTCCCGTTCACCTCCCTAAACTCTAAATTTTATTTGTGGTTCAAGTGATAGCTATATATAATACAAACCCTTTAAAAGTTACTGTTTTCCTCCAGACCTATTTTCCTCTCATGCATATAAGCCAGAATGTTCCATTTGCTTTCGCGAAATTCGATCCCTATGCCTATGACATTTATGGTTCGCTCAAAGAGAGGGCGAAATTATGCGTCGTTGTTAATCCAGACTTCTTAAGTTCAGGCGTGCTCTCATGCAATATTTTTGTAAAGGCCGTAATGAAGCTACATCTTTAAACTTCGCCAACACAAGATCTTTAATCTGCCCTTATCCCCACCATGTAAATATATGGTGCCTGGTTCAGATTATCAAGACACACGGAAAGCCTACGACGAAGTTGATGTTTCGCATAAGGAAAGACAGAAAACGAGCATGCAGTAAGGATTTGCAATGTTTATAGTTAACCCTGCTTCTCTTGTTGCCCTGATGGTAGCAGGGAAGATTCTATAAGCCTTCGGTTTACGTTATAAAATGACTCAAGAAGGGTGGAAACAAGGACTTCACAAAATTCATTTAGCCCTTCTAATAGTCATATACTCCAAAACTTGCCTGCACAACACTTCTAACCTTCAACACATAAGTTGTAAAAACCTAACCTTCAACACATAAGTTGTAAAAACAAACTCGGTGCTTTATTAAAGGGACGCTAAATCGAAACAATAAATATGTTGATACTAATAAAGGATTGTTTGAGAGCCCTGAAGGCGAAAATTTAAAAATAATACTTTGATTATTAGAACAGAAAATGAAGTATTTTATTTGAAAATGAAATGAAGTGTCAGTATTTTAATTTTGCGCCGAAAACCCGACGGCGGTACGTCAGTGTGGCGTCAGGGATTACAAAATATGTTTTCGCATTTGGGCCGCGTTGGCTGAGTAACCGTTGAAGAAACTTGCCATGTTTAATATTTGGCTCCTTTAGAACACAATATAGTTAATCTGTACTGCTATATAAGTAAGTAGGCCCTAGAAGATTCCATCAAAATCCATGACGTCACAGCAACCAGGTGCGGGAACTTCAAGGAGGCGTCACCGCCCGTCTTTCTTTCTTGCGCTTTTTCCGGTTTACCAAGCTTATTATCCTGGTAAGAGTGGTGTTTTTAGGTTTTAGAAAGGTAATTTAGTGATGCAGAAGAAATCATTTCTCTCTTTAGTCTGCCTTTAAGTTTTCACTGTGAAAACGAGCTTACGACGTTTTCGAGCGCTGTCAGTCGCACGGAGAGGATCTTTCTTATTATGCAGTCCCATCGCTCGGTGGGAATGCTCCAATGCTTTGAGCGATGCTCACTTTATGTAACTGTGTGCGAATCCCTGATGTGTTGGAGTTATGTAATTTTACAATAACAAAAATATCACGTTTAGTTATGTAGGTGCGTGTTGAAGCCATGCGTGTCGCTACATTTATTGTGTTGAAGCAATGCACGATGCTGAATTAAGTTGTCTTTCTTATTCCTTAAATGAAGTGAATGATTGTAATTGCTTCACATTCTTTTATATCGGTACCAGCGATGACTTCCTTGAGAATCTAGAAACCGAGACGCTGAGGGTCTCGCGTAAGCGATATAATGTACCGTCCTCAGAAGTACGAAACATAACGGTTGACGCTTCAAGCGTCAACACACCCATTGCAAAGACGTCCTAAATATTACGCTTAAATCAGAATGTTGTTTTTTATTTTTCTTTGAGGTAGCACCAATATATAAAAACATCATTTTGCGATGTGTAAGCCGCTGGTATTACGCAAGCGCTTTTTTCTTAGACCAGTCTAAGTGAAAGTGACAGCTGTTTGTGTTGCGAATCCGCTTACGGGCTCTTTTCTGCCTCTCCAAGTCACCCCTACGTGAGCCCGACCGATGTGTGAGAAATCACCCGCTGCGTATACTCGGAAAATAACCAGCAGCAAACTCCCAGAAAATAAAAGCTGCAAATAAGCCACGTTCACATGCTATACGCAAGCGACTGCAATGCGAGAGAATTTTGAGCATCGCGTCACGCACGCGTTTGATTGCACTGCCTTCAGAAACGGCTCTCGTCATAAACCAGATTCTAAACTTTACGAGGCGATACGTCGTTCGCTGCCGTCAGCGCCGGTCTACAAAGTCCCGACCTTTGATTGAACTCTTTATGATCAGCCCAGTTTAGTAAGCGAGAGACAGACTCGGAACCCAAGGGAAGACACCAAGAAAATTTCACCTTAAGGAATCGCATTTTTGCGCCCACAGTTCGGTGTGTCGTATGTCACGAATTATGTCGCACCGTACTCGCAGTTGCAGATTCCCATAATAATCACCGTATTCGTTTTCTTGTCGCTGCCAAAAAAGCTACAGCTGTTTTTGCTGACGCTTGGCCTTTTTGATTAATTAGTGCTACACTACTATGTTTATTGTCGTCTGCCTCATAAAGTGACCTCATGCTCAGGAATAAGTTGGCTGCCTTTATAAATTACATTTGGTCTAGTGTTTCTGTTCCCGTACTTGTTTCAGCGAGCCCAACTTTATTAATAAATTTATTGATTGCGTGCGCTTTTCGTTTGTGCCTTATGAAGCTCCAAATACAAGCACAAAATGATTAAAATACAACTCAATTGCGCAATATAACAAACAATTATAATATATGGATGGTATGTGACGTTACCGAGCACACTCTAGCGCAAGAGGAATACGATCATTAAAACCATGAGACTAATACCAATACGGAACTGGTTCAATCGAAATGACAGTTGAATACCAGCATGCTACCCTATACTGGCCTTCCTGTTACCTTTAATAGAGTCGCCCTCTGTATAATGCACGTATGGTGCACAATAATAACTGCATACAATATTGCCTGTCTATGGAGCTATATCATGGGCACGCAATATGGCAGCGTGGTAGTGCGGCGGTGAAAGTTTTTGGAGCGTGTTGAAAAATAGGACTCAGCGTTGGCGCTCAGTAACACCTGCGTTTTTTTCGATGTGTACACAACACCTTATTCGACGAAGGATGTCTTCAAGAGATCAGGTGGAACCCTGTGGAAGCTACGCATGAAATTCGGTCACAAAATTTCGTCACTCCGCGAGCTCCGTCCGTAATTTGCTGCGCGGCAACGGCGTTTGCTAAGGCGGGCATTAGCGCGAGACTGCCGTGACGGGTTGTAAATAAAAAGAAAACAAAAACGAAAAGAAATATAACGAAAAACAAGCGCATTTCCAAAAGTAAGTCCTGGAACCATTACACCTATCCACATACCTCGGAGGACCTCGTACCTATTGCATCCCCATAGCGCTCTGTGCTTCATTATTGCTGCAGTTCTCTTCCCTTTAACTGTTATGGTTTTTTTCCTATGTTTCCATGTATCAATTGCCTTCGTTTATCCATATACCAAGGTATTTATATTCTGTTACCCGAGGTATTTCTTGGCCCTGTATCTCCACTGTCTGCACTGTTTTCATTGAATACCATAACACCTGATTTCCTAACACTAAATTTCAAACCTAAATTGTTGCCTTCCTGTCCACAGATATTAGCCAGACGTTGCAAATCACTTTGCTTGTTAGCTAGCAACACAATGTCATCCGCATAAAGTAAACCTGGGAGTTGCTGCTCTATTACTGTACCCACCTGTTTGTATGAGAGATTAAACCTGATATTACTTCCTTCTAGCGCCCTCTCCATTCTCACCATGTACACCCGGCCACAAAAGTTTACGGACCACGGCATCGCAGAAAACGCTCAATTTCCAAGCAGCCTGTGGCAGTAGCCAGTAGAACTGTATAAGAAAATGTTCTTAACATATTCTAGCCGATGCCCGAACTGCAAATACCAGGTTGCGTGGTGAGGTTGTGGAGATATTCCACTTTTTCTCAAATTTCATGGTCCGTAATATTTTGTGGCCGGGTGTACATCATATACAGCAGCGCAGATAAAGGGCACCGCTGCCTCAGTCCCTTGTTGATATGAATTTTCTCCTCGCTTCTCATCCCTTCCCACTCAACGCAGCCGGTAATTTCTAGGTAAATCTCTCTGAAAATCTGTACACAATCTTTACCTAAGGCTTCCCCTCCCAGAATATCCCACAAAATGTTGCGGTCTACGTTGTCGTAGGCTCCTGTAATGTCTAAAAAGGCCACATACAACGGTATGATTTCGGGTTTTGATATTTCAATACACTGAGTAAGAACAAACAAGTTATGATCCAAACACCTACCTATTTTGAAGCCATTCTGAAGCTCTCCCAAAATGCCATTTTTCTCTGCCTATGCTTGAAGCTTTAGCTTGAATGCCTGCATTGCTAGCCTGTATATTACCGATGCAATGGTCAACGGTTTATACGAGTGAATTCTGTCTTTCTCCCCCTTACCTTTATAGATTAAATTCATTCTACTTGGTCGCCAACTGTCTGGTATTCGTCTATCTTTTAAAGTTTTTTCCCCTGCTTTCACCAGGGCTTCCTTACTTTTTGGTTCTAGTTTATTTAGCAGCCTAACGGAACCTCGTCTAGCCCTGTGGCTGTGCGCTTCGAAATTTTCTCTTCCGCTTTCTTCCAGTTTAAATTTGTCAGCAGCAGCTCCTTTTCCACGTGGGTCTCTTTCATGCTGTTTTTTTTTTTCAAGTACACCCTCCTTATTTCTTCAGAAAGAATCAGGTGTAATTTATTGCCGCTTCTCCTTCCAGTCTGTTTTCATCTTCGTCTAGGATATGATGTATTGTTGTTGACTTCCTGCCTAATAATTTATTGTGCTTGCAAAATATTCTCGGTGCGGCGTTCTTCTTACCACGTATTTCTGACAACCAACGTTCACATTCACCTTTTAATTTTGCTTGCCCAGTATTTGAACCATAGACTTTTTCTCCCAGTATAATTCCCATTTACTGGTTACTTCATCGTGTGGCAACTGCACCTTTCTTGCCTGCCTGTGCTCTCGAGATGCTTTCTGTCGTTCGGCGACTGCTTCTCGTATCTCGAGATCCTTGTTCCACCAGCATTTCGGCTTCTTTTTTCCTTTCCAACGAACATGTTGTTTCTCTTTCCGTATTTCTGTCGTTATTAAACTTAGAAGCTTACCATATTCCCACTCTTTACTTGGCCATTCGCCAAGTTCTTCCTCAACTCTAGTGACTATATTTGCTATTTGTTCAGCGTTCAAATTTGGACTGGCCATTTTGCTCTCTTTGCTCTCTTTCCCAACTACACATCCCATTTTTAAAATGATGCGTTTATGGTCACTCCCTATGATGTTAAAACCCTTCATCATCAATGACAATATCTCTTTACCATCTCTCACAAAATGGCAAAGCAGCGCCATCCCGCGGAATTGCCAGGAAGTATGCCTGATGATGATTGCGCGTCGTACATTGGGCAGATTTAGGCTGGAGCTCGGGATCGCACACTTTAGCGTTAAAAACGCACCTGAGCGCTAATAGTACGTTATTCTCCTAAAAAAACAAACATGCATTGAGCAAACATTTTGAGCATAAGAAAAGGCTTGATAAGCCAGACAAGACTCGAGAAGACTGGTGGCGACGCCGCCTTTTTATTCCCGCGCAAGTGCACCATTACACGTGAAGTTTGAAGGGGTTTGTTCCGGCCTAGTTAATTCTTTATAGATAAATATCTATTATATTTTGTTCAAAAAGGCCAAGCACCCAACCTAGAGTTTAGAGGGTTTTTAATGAGCTGCAGCGGTTCAATTTCTCACATTCTGAAATAAATTCAGTGGAATCTGTGACGTCACATTGCCGCACTGATGATGGCGTATCAGCGCAAAGTGCCAAATTGAAGTTTGACCTTCAATTTAGGTCTTATTAATGAAGCTATTACAGCCAAGCTGTCTATGGCTAGGATTCCGGGATTTCATTGTGGCGTGACATAGACAGAACCTTTCATCGATGGCTCATACCCTCACGTGCAATGCCAGAGGAAATTGAAGCGAATAGTACGAACATTCTTTGAAATCACGCATACAACATACAAAACAGCATAATTTTAAATAAAGAACAAGCTCAAAGCACGCATCCGAACCACATAATTGATGATAAGACGCTCCTGCGCATATATGGAATGTCATGTCTGTGTGTCGGCACAAAACTGGAGCCTTCTCCTCCCGTGTGCGTGTCATCGGCCACTTCCGTGTTCCTCTCCAGTTTTTCGCGAATGCTCTGTATCTCTCAATCTAATGTAGATATCTTGGAAAAAAATTATATTGAAATTGGCCGCTAACACGACTGTATGACTACGCCGAAATGGATTTACTTGTCATAATTAGTTAGTTCAGAGTGAAATTGTAAACGTTACAGAATTCCCGCCTGCTGTCAAACGTGACCGTCTACGGAGGGAGTATGTTTGCAGAAAGCGGCTGTAATTTCTTTTAACCCGAAAGAAATTATGTGACAATTAGCCGCGATGATGACTCTAACAGCACGCCGAGTTTTATAGACTTTTCGTAATTATATAGTTCATACTGAAGTTGTAAATGTTGTGGAATTCCCGTCTGCCATGCGGTGGTACGTGCATATGTCCCACTTCATAAAAGAATAAGAATAAATCAGTCCACAGGGAAAAAGTGTATTCGGTGTCTGTGTCCTTCAATGACAATAATAATAGCAATAATAATAGCAATAATAATAATAATAATAATAATAATAATGCCTATGTACACATAGATGCATCGATTGAGGTAAAAAACACCACAGCTTCGCTGCTCGTCCTTCACAGAGTGGAAGAGCTGATGTTTATTTTTCTCTTTTAATCTCTTTTATACTTTTTTAGTCTCTTTTTTCTATTTTAATCTATTTTAATCTCACCAGATATACATGTCACGGGTCGGCACGTGTGTCTCATAACAATTTATGCATATCACGAAACTCCCAAGTCGAGCCGAAATTTTTAAAACTTTGAAGGGCACCGACAGATTTTTGCACCATCACTAATGTTTGGATGTTGCTACTAGAAGTTGAGCCAGATGTGCGAATACAATAAAGAATCCGTGATTGTATCACAGAAAAATAGACAAGGCCAGAGCCTATCTAGTACTTCATGTGGCATCCTTACTGAAGCGCCTATTATGCGTGATAGCTTTAAGCTTTAATGGTTAACATGCTCATTCGATGGCCCACTTTCATGAAAAGCGGTAACCTAAGATGCTTGCACTCGGTGCATTCTATTGCATCATTACAGAAATTAAAGCTAAAGAAATATTTACTCGTTTGTCTCGGAACCCTGGGATTACGTAACTTCTTTTACTATAGTAAGATTAATCCCATTGGAGCTATGTATGTCTGTGGTATGCTATGCATTATTATGGATCTACTTATGCTACTTGGAAGGAAATTTCAGTCCCACTACAAGTGAAAACACTAAGCAATCCCGCGGTAGATTGTCGGGGCGCATGCTATGTATCATTCCTCTGGTTTTATATCTTCTACATTTTTTTCTAACGATGTCACGTAGTGATTGGAGTCTACTTTGGATAGTTTAGACAGCTGTCTTCTTGTACCATAACCTTATTATTTGCGCAACTTTCAACCACTTACTTCTTATTTCCTTTAGACCGCCGATGGTAAGGGCTGGCATTAATTGATTGAGTAAGTGTACAGTTATTCAACCTACGTTCGTCATAGTTATTTTCTAATGCATGTTGCTTGTGCATTAGTAGCTTATCTTTGAATAAATTTGGAATAAAGACTAAAGAGGTTGACGTGGTTTTACAGTTTATCCAGTTTTGCTCGAAGTTTTCGTATTTTTTAAGTTTCTCACAGTCTCTCGGCCAAGTGGTAGGCGAATGACGAGAGAGCCACTATGAACGAATCAGCAGGCATGATTTTCATATCTTACCAGATCCTGACACTGGTCTTCTCTTTCGATGGGATTCGTTTCACTACTACTGTAACACTCATTTCTGAAAACAGAAAAACAAAGATTCGGTTGTTTTACTCGGTCCACGAAGTATTGATATACAGTAAAATTTAGATACAAAGACGTAAAATGTTTAGAATAAGTTCTAAATTGCTACATTGTTACTCAGGTTCATCGGAGATCGCAAACTCAGACAATAAAAACACAGATACATCACTTACTGCTCATGACATTCAGTACCAGGGAGTGAACCTAAAAACAATTTGAGCACATAAAAATAGTAGGCTGTCTCTTTATGCGTATTGTAGCTCTATAACGTGCATGTATAGCCATGCGCACCTAGGTTTTCTGCTGTTTGCGACTCCTGATTAGTAATGATGCATTGGCGATACCACTTATACTTCGCACTGAACGAAGATATGGCGAAGAAGAAACTGAATGAAATATGCTAGCCATTCAGGTTTACCTTGTCCACTCTTCTCGGCGCACTGCATTTGAATGGCTTAAGTGCACTGACCATTGAGGTGAACGACGACGAAGTTACTGTGCTCAGTTGCTGGTTTTCTTTTGGTGCTGCAGTTTTTCTCTGTTAACATTATTTTCGTGCATCAGTAACAGGCAACGACGTTTGTGCTGAACCCGGAAGTCTTCTACTCTGCTGGGAGATCCTCCCCGCAGAGCTTGCCATGGAAGATATGGTTTTGGACGCGTCTGGCGGTCAGCATAGACCGCCTGCGGCTCGGAAGCTGCTCAGTTCGGCAGTAGTATCCGACGCTACTGATTCCGAGCTTTCCGACTCAAGATCGCAAGATTCGGATGGTTTCATGCCTGTAAAACACCGCCGCCCACGACGGACGTCTCCGGCGTCGTCCTCAAGTGAAGGGACTATCATATATAGCACCATCAAGACTACGACCGTAGCTTTCATTCCCATCGACGCGATGGTAAGCCTGAATGCTATCTCTCGACAGAAACTTAATGATTTCTTCTTCAAACTTGACCCTGGACTAATCCAAGAGGTTCGCGTGAACCCATGGAAAAATGTCATTGCTGTTGACACGACTGATGATAGGATGGTGCAAACTCTACTTGGTTTGTCTGAAATCTGTGGGGTCCACACACGTCCCTACATACCACAGGGTACAAATATAGTGGCTGGTGTCGTATCTGATGTGGACTTGCATCTCAAAGACGACGTTTTTAAGAACATGATCGTTTGCACGCCACCATGCAATATAATTAGCGTCCGAAGGCTGGGCACGTCAAAGTGCGTGAAGGTACTTTTCGCGTCTGGAAAGCTGCCTAGTCATATAAAGGCTGGACTTGTGCGCTATCCTGTTCGACCTTTCATACCACGGCCTTTGCAATGCCATAAATGTTTCAAGATTGGTCATGTTCAGCGCTTTTGCACCAGAGATCTGGTCTGTGCCAAATGCGGTGGGAATCACCATGTAGATTCCTGTGAAAGTCAGGCATAGCGGTGCCCTAACTGTAATGGTGAACATTTGGCAAAGGATAAAGGATGTCCCTCATTGAAGAATGAACTAAAGGCACTAAAAGAGAAAGCCATAAAGAAGGCAGCAGGAGATGAGAGCTCCCGTCGCCGTAGTGCTGCCCCAGCGACTGGAAAAGGAGCGCGTTCAAAGAGTGACAAAGAAACAACACATCAGAAAGTAGGGGGGCGGACCTTTTGCCTCTCAGACACATTGTGGCCAGCGCTTCCATGGAAACCGCCGGAACAAGTATCTGCAAAGACGTCGACCACAGTGGAAAGCACTGCAAACACAGTACCTAAACCGGTATCAGCCAACGACGATGTACAACTTGTCAATCTTCTAAAGATGCTTGTCAACGTCATCAGATCTCTATTCACCGGTCGCCAGACACCAGCAGCGTCAGCAGCAGAGCAACTTTTGGAGGCACTCGTTTCTGTCCTCGACGGCCTTCGCTAGACGTTTTACCGTAAATAATTCTAACAGTTGTCAGCAGCCTCGCCCCTTTGTGCTGCAATGGAATGTCAGGTCAATGCGACCGGGGCACGCTGATTTAGCCCTTCGACTAGTCGCTATCAAGACTCCACCGGACGTTATAGCGCTTCAGGAAACTAACGTAAGGAAAGACGAATATCGACTGCCAGGCTTCGTGGGTGCCCACAGTAACACTCGATGCGCGGAACCAGCTTGTGGCTCTTTCCAGGGTGTGGAGACGGCGCATACGCGCAATGCTTCAAAAGCATCAGTGTACGTTCGTGCTGACTTGGACTTCGCGGTTATTGACACAGACGGCATCTTTGACGATGAGTTTGAGTGTGTAGCTGTTACTGTGAGCCTCAGAGGTGTGTGTACGACGGTGGCAAGCATATACAACCGGCCTACACGTTCTTCCGATACCTCGCTACTTGAGGGCTTAGTGTCTCGGTGTGGTGCATCGTTTGTGTTATGCGGAGACTTTAATGCCCACCATCTACGATGGTGTAGCCGTCCACAAGACAATCGTGGGGAAGAGATTAACGAGTTCATTATCAAGAACGATCTCCAAATACTGAATGACGGTTCACCTACATTTATTGGTAGAGGAAAGGAGCATTCCACTATAGACCTTGCGATAACAACGAGAGATGTCTGCTTAGCCTGGTCATGTGAACCCGACCCGTGGGGCTCAGATCACCTACCAATTTGGTTAACACCAACACATACTGCGGGTCGCCAGGATGTCGTTTATACGGTTACTAACTGGGACAAGTTCCGACAGCTGATCTCAGAGGCACCATCTCAAGACAGCCTATTTAAATTTATGAGTGAGTGCTTACAAAAAGCTATAGTACAACGAAGACGGAATTTCGGCAAACCAAATCCCGATCTAAAGCTTTTGCGGCTCTGCGCATGTCGACGGCGCGCTTATAGACGGGCACAGCGCTCTAAACGACGCACCGACTGGACTATATACAATCGCCTTGATGCAGCCATACGGCGGCATACAAAACAGCTTCGTTGCAAGAGCTGGGAAGCTTTGTGTGGTTCGTTGCATACTGGAAGTGGTTTTGGAAATGTATGGCGCATACTGAAGGCTCTCCGCACTCCTGAAATCTGCAAGAATCCAACGGCTACATTGAGCATAGCGACTGGCCAGTCACCAAAAGTAATAGCAGAGGCGTTTGCAGACATTTTCGTCTCTCCTGCATCCAGAGACACCACAATTAGCGACATTCTTTCTTTGACGACTCACAGCACCGTAACCGCTTCCTATGGTCCAGCTTGCCAGATGGACGAGGCAGATTTCACTCTTGAGGAGCTGCGACACGCGCTGAGCCTCCCCAAACGCCGCACTGCTCCAGGCGCAGATGGTGTGACATACTAAGCATTGCGGAACGTTGATAAGAGTTTCCATGGCCGTATATTGGACGAGTATAATGAAGTATGGAGAACCGGTGTAATCCCTGCTGAGTGGAAATCGTCCGTTGTAATACCACTTTTAAAGCCCGGGCGTCCGGCAAGACACCTCAAGTCCTACCGACCAATATCCCTAACTTCGAACATCATCCAGTTAATGGAGCGAATGGTCTTGTTTTGCTTAGATGTCAGGCTAGAGGAGCTGAATTTTTTCCCTGATGTCATGAGTGGCTTTCGTCGCTGCCGTTCGGCTCTGGACAGCATATCAGACCTTGTCTCAGCACTCGCATTTGCTAAAGAAAACAAGCATTCCGCCTACATGCTCTTCCTAGACATACAGCAAGCTTTTGATTCAGTTCCGCATAAGGCGATTATTTTCGCCCTTGCAACCGCGGCAATTTGGGGTCGTCTACTCCAGTTCGTGCATAATTTTCTATCGGAGCGCCGGATGAAAGTGCGTGTCGGAGGAGTAACCAGTGAATACCGAAATGTAAAGTGCGGTGTTCCACAGGGCAGCGTATTATCGCCGCTTTCGTATAACGCGGTACTCGCCGCGCTTCCAAGTCGTTTGCCTCGAGACACTGACTTCCCTGCGAGCTGTCTACGCAGATGACATTGCTCTGTGGATAAGCGGTCCTTCGCACCTTGGTCCACGGCTTCATGCAAGCTTGCAAAGAGCTCTCAACGCTACTTCGGAATACTTGGGTGATGTTGGCCTGCTCATATCACCTGCTAAGTCGGCTGCAATAGCATATCTCCCTAAACAACGCGCTCGTCGAACAATAAGCCGACTGTATCTTGACGAAACGCCTATAAACTGGGTGCGACAACACCGTTATTTGGGGTTAATTGTGGATGATCGCATCTCTTGGCGTCCTGCCGTTAAATCTGTACGACGCAAATCGCACTCCCTTCTTAAGTATGTGGCCGCCTTGACTGCTCGAGGTGCTGGTTGCGACCAAGCAACGGCTCTTCAGGTGTGCCAGTCATCTGTACTCTCAGGCATACTGTACGCATTACCAGTTTTGAACATACCACCTAGTTTGATGGCCCAACTGTAGCGAGATCATCTCGTTGCCCTTCGACTAATGTTTGGATTACCTCATGAGGCGCAATCTATTGCATTACTTACTGAAACGCATCAGTTACCCCTGAGGCTGCGAGCAGATCAGAGAGCTCTATATCATATTGAGCGTCTGCACCGCGCATCGAATGGTCAATCGCTCCTTGATCGTCTGATTTACCGCCCATTATCTCGCATGGGGAAAATGGCGGCATTATTTATGGATATCACTACCATTTCTGAACATGCTGCTTCAGATACGTCTCCCCCTCCGAAAGGTATCACGAAACACGTATTCCCCATTTTCCTCAGAATCCCTGACATGCACAAAAAGTCTGATATGGCTGTTTCGGCAATATTCCAATTGGCTCAATCTCACTTGTTCGAAAAGCTTCCAGATTATCTTCAAGTTTTCACAGATGCATCTGTACACAACGACGGTCAAGGCACCTCTGCAGCTTTCTACTGCCCTTCAACTCAAGTACGACGTATCTTTCAGATACCTCATCCAACTTCATCAACAACTGCGGAACTAGGAGCGATTAATGTTGCATTGAAATACGTGCTAGAGAAGTTAATTACATCGAAGGTTGTCATCTTTATGGACTCCCGTGCTGCCCTTAGCAGGTTACAACGCAGTGAGCTTGATTGTCCACTTGTGCGCAGCATTAATGACTCTGCGAGCAAAATTACATCACGTGGGGTATCTCTCGTTGCTCAATGGATACCTTCACACGTAGGAATCACCGGAAATGAAGAGGCTGATCGGCTCGCTTCAAGTTGCGTTCATAACAACTGTGACTGCCCAGAAATTTGGTGCAAGCTTGATGACGCTCGTCTGCTGATTCGTCGCCACCTACTCAAGCAGCATCCAGATCAGCGCGTCGCAAATGGAACGTTCCCGCCCCGTGTTCGTGGTCGAGGCTTGCCTCGTCGCGCTAGAGCACAACTGCTCAAGCTAAGGGTTGGTTGCGTGAACGTGCACGAACGTTTATACAGACAAGGGCGTGCGGAAAGTCCATTGTGTACGTCGTGTGGCTGCTACGAGACACTTCAGCATCTTATATTTGAGCGTCCCGCTTTCAGTGCGCAGCGCATGTCGCTAGTGAGAAACTATCATCTCCTTGGCCTGCCGTGTGCGACACTCGAGGAATGTTTATACCCCAGTGGCTGTGCATCTAAACGTGATCAGGCCCATCGCGCCCTACTAACCTTTATACAACTAACTTAGGTTCACGTTTGTAGCATGAACATTGAACATTCTGTAGTAGCGTGACCTTCAGTGACCGGCCCTACTGTGTGTGATCAGTACTGAACCCTAACGCTTCTTCCTTCGAAGATGGGAGGTGGCGGGTTCAAACACCTTATAGTGTATATTGTGAACCTACTAACGGTGAAACGGTAATTATGTGCAGCTTTACTTGGTGTCTCATCGTGGAGAACACAATTAGCCGCATAGCGAACTAGCCATGGATGTGGTTGATAATTGTGGAGTTATACTTTAGTCTTTAGATTTGTCCTGTTAGAGTGTCCTGTTGCTCTCCTTTCCTCTTTCCTTTTTCCTCCCCTCCTTCCTATCTTCTATTTCTGTGTTGCTGTCACCTCCCTTCAGAAGAGTAGGCAGGCGTTGTGCCACTTCCGGTGGCAGTTGCCAGCCTGCTCCTCGCTTTCCCTTTCCTAATACCTGTGTATATGTGTATATGTGTTCAAAACAAATAATAATAATAATAATGACCATTAGGCTGTGTATTCAATCGTTTCTCAGGGCCCGAAAGTGGCAGTCACTGCCAGGAAACACACATATATACCATGTTTAGCACAGATGTTTCATATGTGGTACGCTGCATCTCTGAACACCCTGTATATTCTGGGCATTGTACCTACGCTAGTGTATTCGATTGGTTTATGAGTGTAATCGACAATTGATTTGCTGTCTCTTTATGCGTATTGTAGCTCTACAACGCGCATGTATAGCCGTGCGCACCTAGGTTTTCTGCAGTTTGCAACTCCTGATTAGTAATGATGCATTGGCGATACGACTAATACTTCGCACAGAAAGAAGATATGGCGAAGAAGAAACTGAATGAAATATGCTAGCCATTCAGGTTTACGTTGTCCACTCTTTACGGCGCACTGCATTTGAACGAATTAAGCGCACTGACCATTAGGCTGTGTATTCAATCCTTTCTCAGGGCCCGAAAGTGGCAGTCACTTCCAGGAAACACACATATATACCATGTTTAGCACAGATGTTTCATATGTGGTACGCTGTATCTCTAAACAGCCTGTACATTCTGGGCTTTGTACCTACGCTAGTGTATTCGATTGGTTTATGGGTGTAATCGACAATTTTTGTACACCAGACTGCTGACGTTAACGTTACTGAGAAATGAAATCCTTGTCCCCTGAATAGGAAACAAGCGTGTCGTCGATGATTTATTCAGTAATGATTAGTAAGGACTTTATTTTTAAAAGAAAACCCAGTAAATCGTAGACTCATCCAGATTTGCGCAAATGCTTAGAAAAACCACATAGATGCTTAGAGTGCGGCTTCCTGGAAGAAAGGAGCCGCCCCTGAGTTTTTCTCTGTGTTGGCTCTCGCATTCCTTAATGAGCAGGGTATCTTAAGTGCAAGAGAATGGCAACATTGAAAACAACTTGTGCTGCCACGATTTAGGATAACGCTTGCTTGTGAAGTCTGGGTGAGAGTATGAAGGAAGGAAAAAAAGAAAAGGTGTGCAGTGCATGACAGTCTTTTTGATGATCGCCTAACCATACTCTCGTTCCTCCTTCGATGCAATGACTTGCGGGTGCGAACGCAAGATGTTAGGAAACGCACAGTTGAGGTTGCCTAACGAAGGGCCACAGATATTTAACGTTAGCGAGGGAAAAAAACTATGGAAAGTGAAGCTTCATGAATAGTTGGATAGATGGAATAACTTTGCTTAAAGGTCCTACGAGCTACTGGGCGCCAGGCCCCATAAAGCTTGAAATAATTTCACTGAATTATGTTAGACGCTGAAGCAGCATGTACAATAGTTTTTGGCGTAGAACACTTATAGTAGCCACAACGTAGCACGCGAACGCAATAGAAAACAGACGAATGAATAACCTTTTAAGAAGAAAAGTAACAGCCCCTAGCCATAATTTTCATTTCTCGCTTTACAATTTTTATTCATGCTTTATTGACCAAGCCGGCGAACATATTAAATATCAGGATTGGTAAAAACACTCACATGGCTCGGGATACATATTACTGGAATTTTAACAATTTCACAATGTAGAAAACATGAATGTGTGTGTTGTCTATTTGACGCTTGCAATTTGCAGCAGAAATCCGCTAAAGCAACTAACAACTCCATAAACTTTTTGAAGCTGTTTCGTATTTCACGGATGATGTTTTCGGACAGCATATAACAAAATCTAATTGTGCAATGCAGGAAACAACTTCCTGTGAGCAATGAAAACGAGTACAGTTCTCCAAAGGTCACATCATTGAAGTAACGTTTATTTATTTGTTACTAAGCCTTACTCTAGAACCTCTGCGCGTACTATTGATAACATCTATGTGGCGGCAGCTTCTAATAATCATACAAAAACGATGACCAATACCTGAAGAAAGATTGTATCCGTAAATAATTGCGTAATTTATTTATTTCGTCTATTCTAATCGGCCGAATATCAAAATAAGAAAAATATTTTTCTCTGCCTACTCTTATGAACTTGTGAAGGTTGATTGTGTTCATGCGAAGCTAAGGAATTAAAGGCAAATTGCAAACCCAGAACGACGCTCCAAACAACAGTAGAACAGTGGAAACAGTAGAAGATACCTGCTGCTCCTCTACGAAAACGCAAAGCGAGCATTACTCACATGAACATAGCAGAAATGGTAAGCAGCAAAAGTGCGAGACCGTTCAGTGCAACCATCACGATTTTGCACAATAGACGCCTTTACAGCAGCAAATGGTAAGGCCGTGGCGAATCTTCGGACCTTTTATGTCCAAAAGGAACAATACCCTTGCAAACAATACGGGTGCGTTCCTTTTTAAAACACTGCGATTCAGCAAGGAAGGTATTTTGTTTTTATCATGTTCTCAGTGACGAGCTTAAATTCTTTCAAGGATTGCAATTCCGTGAACATCGTACTATGACGCACGGCGACCGACGTGTTCCGTAGTTTTGAGGTGACGTGGAAGTACATTGTTCTCAGCTTGAACATCAAGAAGACCAAAGAGTAAAAAAAGTGTGAAAGGGTACGGTAAGTCACTTCCACCGGTTTTTTCACCCGTGAACTTTAAATGGCAAATGCATGCATTTGTTTAGCATTTGCTTTCTTTTAATGACGTCTTTTAATGACGTCCTTTAATGACGTCCTTTAGTGACGTCTGTGCCTTTTGATGTGCCCCGTCTGTGTCTGTGCCCTGTGCCCCGTCTGTGCCTGTGCCTGTCTGTACCCCCGACGTCTGTGCCCCTAACGGCTCGTAAAGGTCAAGCTACTAACAGTAATTCTGCGCGGAAATATGTTGGAATAAAATATCGAAAATAATTTTTCTTATCGTTAGAGATCAAACACTCTTGTTGTTCTAAGATTCTGCTCCTCTGAAACCACGAACGTAGGTGGTTTTCTTTTTTTGAGTGCTAGCGATGATGTGCCAAAAAGTACGCCTTGAATAAAAGAAAACCACGCTTCTCTTATTTCAGGCCGAGCTTCAGTGACTTTCTCCCCGTGATGTTCATTACAGTACCTCTTCTTATGAGAATCAGTTCTGAAAGTGCGCAGAATAAAATTTGAGGCTTGATATATTTCAAAAGTAAACTCGTTCTGGTATGCTTCAATGCAAAACGACAGGATGAAATCGAATTTAGGAGGTAATGACCGAGCAGAATAAAAACTGAAAGACGGCTTACTTTGGGAAACTACGTTTAGTCATTCTTGTGGATGAGACTCTTAATTCTATTGCGCATAATCCCTATTTCTGTAATATTTCAATAAAGAAGAGACGTCGTTTATGGAAAGTAATGGTATTATTGTTTCATCTCACCACGATATGTCCTACATCTGGTACGGGGCCAATTATTTTTAAAAAATATTCATTTTCGAATCTACTGTCACATTTGTGCTTGTGAAAGGATATTCAGAACAACTTGTGTGATTCCATAACAGAATTTCATGCACATGTTAAGTGGCGGAAATGGTATAAAAAGCACTACACAATACGCGCCGCATGTAATTCAAAATAAGGGTTATGACGTGAGCCAAACTCATTGATAATTGTACAGGTAGCCGCCCAGTATTCTCTAATGATGCAGTTTTTTCTGACGCGCCCCAGTTCAAATAGGAAAATTACGGCTGTAAGCACAGTTTGCTCTGTGATTGTACCGGAAGTGATTAACTTAACTCTCGGAGGTAAGGCAGACCAACGTCAACTTCGCTAGGCACGTTGCAGTGCATCTCTCAACCAATATACGATGTAGAAGCCGTGCAAAGATAGAGTGAGCGCAGGTTTCAGTTGTGGGTTCTAAGAACTGCTTCCTATATACTCAATGCCACAGTGAACATGAATGCTTAATATTTATTATTCGCTGAAGCAGTGAACCGGATGGCCAGAACTCCGAAGTAATGAAAAACAATAGGAGGGTGAGGACTATCTTTTTAAAAAAAGACCTGCTTTAAGATTATTGCTCAACAAAAGATGGCAAACGAGAATATTTCTACGCCTAAACAACAATTAGAAGTAAGGTCGAAAACAAAACACAAAAATTTACATGGAATAGCGGGCACATCGGAAACTACAGCCATAGGGCTTTCTCGAACATTTTCTAGTAATCCCTCGATGCAAATTGTTGGCACCCCACATTCTCTATAGGCCGCACCGGGTTTCCTTTTAGTACCACGTGTATCAATGGCAAACAGATTATTCTCTAATCAAGTCTTTGTTCAATCATTACAGTTCCACCATATACACTTCCACCAAATGTGACAAGGTTTACTGGACTCTTCAAGCGGCAACCAGAAACACAGAGGCCACAACGATAGCTCAGCTAGATAAGCAAACCGGCCGCATGACACGCGAGGCTGACGGGACTTTCCACTGCCATTCTTCTTCTTTGCACCTGAAAATACATGAATATATAGAGGAGCAGCAAATGGAACCCAAAGATATTTGGGCGGCGTCTTTCCAGTGTAGCGTGTATAGCGGTGGTCGTAGATACGCCATTGGCAAAGATGTCGTAAGCGCAAGTGCGGACTGCCATTTAGAATATTTCATTGTAGCACAGTAGCACGGCCACTAAATGTGAAGTTACTGAAATTGTCAACAGCAAGATTGGCGTATTCTTACCAAATTGGTTCGCCGAGATAAATCGACAGAAAATTCAATCAAGCGATAAGCAACAGACCTTGTGTAAACCAATTGAAATTACAGTGAAGTCACGAAATCGGATCAGAGTGTGTGTTTCAAATTTCGATTGAATGGAAACAGAACTATACATAGCTGTGAAATTTGGATCATGATAGACGTCGGGAAACAGAAAATAGTGTGATGGTGCCAGTAGCATACTTGACACCCACATTTGGCGTTGCCTTTTAAGACGCCGCAGGTAACGAAAAAAGGCTGTTGCAACTTAAGCTAATATTTGACCGCTTACTTATTTGAACGCAATATTAGATGCATTGTTTAAGTGAGTGTTGTGTCAAGAACAACGTGGACAGAGTGGACCACGCAAACAAGTATATTTTATGACAGATACAGATGTACAATAGTATGTATTCATAATCTATGGAAGGGGATTACTATATATGAACAAGATCAAGATAATTGTGGGAAAATTTTCCAGATATTTTTTTCCTCATTTCTAAAGCGAAATCCTTAACGGCCGTAAAAATTTCCGCACAGCATTCACAAAGAAATAAAATAACATCTGTCAGGATACATTACTTCGCTTATTCACGAATGAAAATTATTGTACTGACGACAGCCCAGCTAAAGTGTTTTTCGCATTTCGTGCGTCAGGGTTACTGCGATGACGCACGGCGCTGCCTTTTGCGTCTGTGAGTGCGCATGGCGCAGTTGACATTGACGTTGTAGGTCGCGTACTGAAACACGCTGTGTTGTACGCCGGTGTAATTATTTTTCTTTTTGTCTTGCCACCCAGCACGGCTGTGCGCGTGTCATCAGCACGCTCCTGGTGAGTCGATGCTCTACGGAACCTGTTGATGCGTGACCCTTCCGCGATGAATCGCCGTTCGTTGACGCTCTGTCTTCAATCCCCAGGCACGAAAGTAGTGAAGGGCCGTCCTTAGCACCGCAGTAAAATCGGGAGTAGAAGAATCTGTTAAGAATGGATGGCTAAGCCATGCTAAGCCAGCTGACTTCACTGGAACACAAATTTTAAGTAAACGTAGTAACCAACTAACCCGTGAAATCATCGAAGCAGCGCATATCCATTACGTCCAAGGAACTAGCATATTTAGCGGGGGGGGGGGGGATATGGTGATTACAGGTGTCTCCCCTGTTCTGTGCAACGTGTAGGAATGATTGTGAATATATGTATGTCTTTTTGTTTCTTCTGTTGGTTGGACCAGTTATATATGCTTCGTTCCCAGCAATAAACTTCAGTTGCAAGTCAGCGCTCGTCCGTGTCGTTCCTCCCTGCTTGTCCCCATGAACACTGCGCTGTTCTGTTTCGAATATGTCTTACCAACTCGCCCAAACGTCACTTTTAATAAGCCATGTGCGATCACAGAATACGAAATGCTCAGAGGTTAACGTTGCAGCAACTGTTTGTCCATAAATGCGAATACAAACCATAGTTTCACACTCTAATGCTTTCTTTATTTCTAGAAATCTGATCACATATCACCTAGAATACTGCTACAAGCTAGTCCCGTTCATTGGAAAAAGCGCAAGCAAGGCGATAAAGACGAGCATCGAAGAAACGCTCCTGTGGTTGTTGTTGCGCCTTCTCGGCTTTTCTGTATACATTAACTAAATACATTTTCCCTTTCGGTTTGCCTAGTTTTATAACTGTCACATTTCATTTGGGCAGGCTGGGTATCTGGCTTGCAACAAAACTCCACCTTACGACTCCGTCACAATAAGCAGAGGCTAGTTGATATTGTAGCGGCAGCAGCATCGGCGTCGCACGAGAGTTGACGCAAACGCTCGCGTCTACACGAGGCTCGAGCGGCTGGCGCGTTCCGGCGCGGGCTAGCGTTCCGAAGATCATTAAAAAGAATGCTACGCTAAGCGACGGAGTGTCGGTTCTTCCTCTCCTGCGAGAGCCTGATACTTTGACGGTCTACGTGGTCGCTCGTCGCCATCAGTTTGGTGACCCGGACGTGATATTGCCATACGCTCCTGTGGTAGAGACGACCATGGACCAGACCGAAGCTACGAGAGCTCAAGGCCAGAACCATTCCGAGGAACGCGGTGAGCCCTCCTGTTCCGCCATCGCTGTCCGCCTCCCACAGTACTGGGACCAGCATCCTTCGGCGTGGTTTCTTCAGGCCGAAGCGCAATTTCAAGTCGCTGGTATCCGCTCTCAAGCCTCGAAGTTCCATTACGCCGTCGCAGCACTCTCGCCCGCCGCCATTGACGAGGTAGCAGATTTGTTGAACTCCCTATTGTCTGCCGCCGCCTATGACGATCTCAAGGCGGCACTGCTACAGCACAGCAGCTTCACAGCGTTCTCGCATCCAGCAGCTTCTGTCCGCTGAAGAACTCGGCGACCGACGCCCTAGTCAACTTCTTCGCCGAATGAGCCAGCTGCTCGGAAACAACGCGAGATCCATCGACGACACGCTGTTGCGCGAACTGTTTTTGCAACGACTCCCGGCTAACGTGCAGATGGTCCTGGCGACAGCCTCTACCATGGACCTTACCGGACTTGCCGCTTTGGCCGACAAAGTCATGGAAGTAGCCACCCCAACCATCGCAGCCACGTCACCGTCTCCGGGTGACAATACAACCGCTCTGCAAACTCTTCCCTGCTCTTCCGCAGTGCAATCTCCGCTCGACTCCTTGTGTGAGCGCCTGGAACGCATCATCTGTGGAGCGGAGCATCGCCGCGCGTCTCGTCGCCCACGCAGCCGTAGTTCCAGCAGATCAAGACGCACGGGCACCCAAAATGAAACCTCAACTACAGCGCCTGGCGTTTGCTACTACCACCGCCGTTTTGGAAACGACGCTCGTCACTGTCGGCGTCCCTGCGCTTGGCAGGGAAACAGGCCGGCCGACCTCTAACGGCGACGAGTGGTCTGGCCCAGCACACAAGTCGCCTTTTCTACGTGACGGACAGAGTTACGGGACAACGATTCTTGGTCGACACAGGTGCTGACGTCAGCATTCTACCCGCCCAGCGCTCCGACCGAAAAGCGACTCCTGTGTCGTTTTTACAAGCCGTCAACGGCACCAGGATTCCAGTTTTCTCGTCACGCTCCGTCATGCTAAACCTTGGCCTTCGACGAGCGTTCCGCTGGATTTTCCTGGTTGCAGACGTCCGTCGTGCAGTCATTGGAGCAGACTTCTTGCATAACTACGGACTCCTTGTCGACATCCAACGACGCCGTCTCATCGACTCCGTGACCCAGCTATCCGTTCCCGGCGTCCCATCATCAGGCACATCGCCCATAGCGCCTATTTCTGCCATGTTGGACGAACCTTTCGCCGCACTCCTACGCGAGTTTCCCAATTTGACGCGCCTACCGGACTGGACGCAACCGGTGCAACATGACGTGTGCCATCACATCGTCACCTCCGGCCCACCGGTCTACTTCCGACCCCGGCGTTTGTCCCCGGAGAAACTCAAGATCGCTCGCGCGGAGTTCGAACACATGCTGCAACTTGGCATCATCCGCCCTTCTTCCAGTAACTGGGCATCACCACTTCACATGGTGCCTAAGAAGACGGGTGACTGGCGCCCCTGCGGCGATTACCGGGCACTAAACAACGTCACAGTTCCTGATCGCTACCCTCTACCGAACATTCAGGACTTCACGGTAGCGTTGCACGGTGCGACGATCTTTTCTAAGATCGATCTCGTTCGCGCCTACCATCAACTACCGGTCGCTGAAGAAGACATTCCCAAGACCGCCATCACCACGCCCTTCGGTCTTTTCGAATTTCTCCGCATGCCTTTCGGTTTACGGAACGCGGGCCAATCCTTTCAGCGCTTCATCGATTCCGTCACCCGAGGTCTGCCTTTCGTTTTTGCATACATTGACGACCTCCTCGTGGCAAGCTCTTCGGCCGAAGAACATCTTCACCACTTGCGGTTGTTGTTTTCACGCCTTGCCAGTAAAGGAATTGTCATCAACGCCGCCAAGAGTGAATTCGGTCAAACCGAACTCGAGTTCCTCGGTCATATCGTCGACGCTAACGGCATTCGACCTCTGCCGTCCAAGATTCGCGTCATCGAAAACTTTCCCCGACCGACCACACTCACCAAGCTTCGCCAATTTCTCGGATTCGTCAATTTCTACCGCCGATTCATTCCCGAGTGCGCACGACTTATGGCTCCGCTAGACGCTCTCCTGGTAAACAAGCGCAAACAAGTGCTTCAGTGGACTGAAGAGGCCGCAGACGCTTTCGCAAAAGTCAAGTCTGCCCTCGCCGACGCCACGCTGCTCAGACACCCAAAGCCAGACGCACCCACTGCCATCATGACCGACGCTTCAAATACCGCCGTTGGTGCCGTTCTGCAGCAATTCATCGACAATGAGTGGCATCCACTCGCTTTTTTCTCCAAGAAACTGAAGCCTGCGCAGTCCCGCTACAGCGTTTTCGGCCGTGAATTACTCGCTGTTTACCTGGCTATCAAGCATTTTCGCCATTTCCTCGAAGGCCGTGCATTCACTGTCTTGACTGACCACAAGCCCCTTGTGCACGCAACGAATTCGTTCGGCGTCCTGTTACTCGCCCCGCGAGATTCGACAGCTTTCCTACATCTCCGAGTTTACAACAACGTTCCGCCACATCAAGGGCACCGACAACATTCCAGCTGACGTTCTGAGTCGTGTCAATGTCGTTTCCACGTTGACATCGGAACCTTTCATCATCGAGGCCGACTTACTCGCCAGTCAACAGCGTGACGACACTGAACTTCGTACACTCCGGAATTCGCCAACGTCTCTGCAATTGGAAGACGTCGTTGTGACCCCAGGTGGTACGTCCATCGTCTGCGACACTTCTAACGACAGACCCAGACCATACATTCCGGCATCCCTTCGCAGACGTCTATTCGAAACCGTGCACAACCTGTCGCACCCTGGCATACGCGCGACACAGAAGCTTCTTTCCAGTCGTTTCGTTTGGCCTCGGCTAAAGGCGCAAGTTCGCGATTGGGTTCGCTGCTGTTTGTCGTGTCAACGTTCGAAGATCCAGCGTCACCCCATTCCGCCTGCCAAGTCTTTCCTTCCACCGGATGCTCGTTTTGACACCGTACACCTGGACCTCGTCGGCCCTCTTCCACCTTCGAAAGGATACTGCTACATACTGACATGCATCGACCGTTACACACGGTGGCCAGAAGCTACACCTATATCTGATATCTCAGCGCCCACTGTTGCAGCAGCGTTCGTGTCTACGTGGATAGCAAGGTTCGGCTGCCCATCCACAATAATCACAGATCGCGGTCGACAGTTTGACTCAGCGCTCTTCAACGAGCTACTCAAACTACTCGGAACGACACGTTTTCGCACAACTGCTTACCACCCGCAGTCCAACGGACTAGTTGAACGTTTTCACCGGCATCTCAAGGCCTCCCTTATGGCACATGAATCGCCGGAGAAGTGGGTCCTGCATTTGCCTCTCGTCTTACTTAGCATCAGAGCCGCACTCCAGAGCGACCTAGGTTGCTCCTGTGCTCAGCTAGTCTACGGCACCCACCTACGCCTTCCGTGCGATTTCTTTGTCGCCACCCCCCAAACGCCTATGCCATCACCTGCCGACTACGTAGCCGAACTGCAAGCTTTCTTCAGCCAGATGCGCCCCGTGCCTACACGTTCACAAGAAGCAAGGTCCCCGTACGTTTCTCCCGCACTCAGCTCTGCTACCCACGTTTTCGTGCGTAACTGTGCCGTGCGGAAGCCTCTACAACCACACTACTCCGGGCCATATTGTGTTCTAGAGCGTCGTCCGACGACGTTTGTTGTGAATGTCAACGGCCGATCAGACACAATTGCCCTGGAACGTCTCAAACCCGCCTACATCGAAGCACCCGCGCCATCAGCTCCACCTGTATGCGACGCGACCCTGCTGCATCCTTCGTCGCCGCCTGCGCACGTGACACCCAAGACCAACGCGAAGACACGCCGCGTCACGTGGACTTTCTATCGTTCGTCGAACTTTCCTCCTCTCTAGGGGGGGAGCCCTCTGTAGCGGCAGCAGCATCGGCGTCGCACGAGAGTTGACGCAAACGCTCGCGTCTACACGAGGCTCGAGCGGCTGGCGCGTTCCGGCGCGGGCTAGCGTTCCGAAGATTAAAAAGAATGCTACGCTAAGCGACGGAGTGTCGGTTCTTCCTCTCCTGCGAGAGCCTGATACTTTGACGGTCTACGTGGTCGCACGTCGCCACAATATAATATGGTCACACCACCATTCATCTTCCTTTTCCAAAGCGACGCTCTGATACCGTGTGGTTGTAGCGCGAACTCTTTCATATAAAAAAAAATTATATTGTGGGGTTTTACGTGCGAAGACCATGATTTGAGTAGGAGACACACCATGGCCGGTGACTCTTGATTGATTTCGACCGCATGGGGTCTATAACTGCACCCAGTGCACTGTACACAGATGTTCTTGCATTTCTCTCCTATCAAGATGCAAATGCCGCAGCCAGAACTTGATCCCGTGACCTGCTCCTTAGCAGAGCAACGCCATAACCACTAAGAAACCATGGTCGCTGAAACTCCCTCTTGACGATCATCTGTACCACGTCCTCAAACTTTGCACCTTCATAATAACGTAAAAATACATTTGTTGCTACAGGTAAGGCAATTAGACCCCCCGAGTTACGAAATAAATTTACAGTAACATTAGCATACGCCAAAGAGGATGAAGGCGAAAGCCTGTGTGGTTAAGAGTCATTCATTAAATAACTTGGCATTCTCTGTCGAATGATTTGTTACTTGTTATTACTTGTTCTCTCAAATTTCGCTAGTTCGAGTGCCCTGATTGGCGCTACCTTAATTAACACTTCCATAATTAAATTCGCCCTAAATAAACCAAACGTCATGGGTTCGACTTTTACCAAAACTCGAGGGTGGGACTCCCACCAAATGTCGTGTGTTCCGGTGGCCTCATTACCTACATATTAACTGAAGGTGCCCTGATTAACTGTGACTTAACACCCATGGTCATGAGTTTGACTCCCACATAAGCCCGAGGGTTCGAATCGCGCGGAAGGTCATAGGTTGGAGTGCATAAATTAACTCCACCCTAATTAGCTTTGCCTTTTTTCGCCTTATGGGCAAAATCGGAGCAAGCTGTGGAAGAAGACGACGAAAAAAGCGATAGTAGTGGCACGAGGGCGTATCTGCGCGAGACGAGCTCAGATAACTTTCTATAGCGCACACCACGTTTTCCAGGCTGCCGTCTGATCAGGCGTTCTAGGCTTCGCCCTAATATCACGATCGCCCAGAAACCTTTTGATGCGCAATATACCAGTGCGAGACTTGAGTTTTTATATATTTTGCCTTCTATTCAAGCTCTTAGGCCCCTCATGAACTTCGTCTGCAGTATATGTGGCCGTATAGATTGGAACAAAGTTAACTTAATCCAATATGTATTTTACAGTTAGTACGTTTCATCGAAAAATGTATTAATTAGTAAATCTAACAGATATGGACAGCAAGCTTAAATCAACGTCCATAAGAAAACCCCAAGCAGGAGCGGATATGTGATCGGTACCAGAAACATACCCAGGTGCACACTGCTCAGCCTCAGTTTGCACACCGTCCACATGGAACGTCCTGCTAAGTCGCGGAAAACGAACATGTCCTTGACTTGTACAATAAGAGGATGCGCCATTCAGATGCCTCTCTCTTTTACTCGTCTGAACAAATTCGTCCAACAGCATCGATCTTGATTTGACGCCCACTCAAATACCATGACGTCTTCTTGAAGTATCTGGATCCAGATTTACCCTTGATAAACGCAATACTTACATTACATGCTGCAGCTCTGAGATAAAAAAATAAATTGCAGACCATTACTCTAACACACATTGAGAGATACCATATTTCCACCTATGCGCTTTTAGTTATGTTTCTTTTGCCTGGTTTTAGCGGTGGTCATCGTTATTTCAGTGATATTCCCAGAGCACATCAACGTTTTTGCCATATGTCTTCACCCACTTTATGTTGGCGATCGTAACTGGGGCTGATGGCCACTTTCCATGCCAAAAGACCCGACAATTTCGCTAGTTCAGCAGGCTCCCAGTAACGCTGTAGAAACAACCTCGTATACAGCGATAGAAGCAGCAGCGCTTTCCTTACCTGTACAGAAACGGGCGACCCCATCCATGTACGTCAAAAGTTTAGCTTTCAATAGCCGTAACTTGAAGCCATGACTACTGTTCTTTTCAATGACCGCAAGGCAGGAGGATTTTATACGTATACTGAACAAAAATGGCTCGGTAGGTAGCCTTGCCCAGTAGAACGCTTTAGTTGACTGTGTGAATTATTAGTGAATTAGTGGATTATTTATTTGAATATTAGTGAATTGAATATTAGTGAATTAGTGAATTATTAACCATAAACGTGTTGTACAGTACTGGTATGCCACAAAGACCTCATATCTGCTGATAATGAGTCAGCAAAATACACAGAAGTCAGTGAGACTCTACAACAAAACATTTGTTTTCCTTTGAGCTCACACGCACTCAGACCCAGCTTAATTCTACCCATCCCGGCTCACTAGGAGTCAGACACACAAAAATTTATTTTATGGGGTCTCACTCAAACTGAAACTCACCAGAGTTCTCTCAGCTGGGCTAACTCGCGCTCAGATTTGACAAATATCTTCTTCTGAGTGCTCTAATATATCTTCTGAGTGCTCATTGGCACTCAGACTCATAAACACCCGACCAAACCAGGTTCACGCGTACTCTAGACTAACTAGAAACAATATCAGACAGCCTCATTTTGGCTGACAGACTGACACTAACTTGAGCTGTATCGGATTCACTCATGATAGCGGAATCATGGAATCAGACTGTGTTATTTGTTATGAAATTATCCATTATCCTATTTGATTTTATTTAGTAGGCTTATAGCTCAGGTTAGTTACCCGCTCACTTAAAGAGTCACTGACAGCGACCAAGATCAGAACTCCAGTGTCACGTTCACACTCAGGTCCACAAACGTGAAGTACCACGCAGTCATATGTACATTATTCCGTTCTACATTGAAGCAACACGCATGTTCACGGTCACAGTGACTACCATTCACACTCACCATTGTTTAATAATAAAAGAAAAATTGTCGTCCACCTGAATGGACCACGACGCCACAAAGGAAACATCTACGGAATTATCAGTAAGAAAGCTTCGCACTTGAGGAAAGAAAATCAAGAGCCATTCCGCTCTGTCCAGGTGCATGACCAGCGAACCTGTTTAGCAAACGACACAGAGGTGGCCCAGAAATTTGAGCAAGCGTGCGAACTAATTTATCGCCTTGGACGGTGGTCGTGATGAAAGGTACGTACATGCATTCATTGTCGTTCGCGTCGACGACGGGACTGCTGTCCCGCGCAGCTGGAGGAAACTAGACACGTGTGACGGTTTGGTAGCACTGTCAGCTCAGCAGAGCGGAAGAAAACAAGAAGCGCAAGCGCTTAAAACGCCGACAAAGAGAGCGAACGTAAACACGGCCGACACGGGTCGGCCTTTTGGGCTAAGATCCAATCACAACTGCGTCGCAGGTACGCTCGATATGGAAGCGAGGCACGAAAGGCTTCACGCAGCCTGGATGTGCTCTGGGAGCTGCTCTCGTACTGAGTGCGTATCAATTACGGGGATCGCAGTCTCACGCCTAAACACCACAGGCGGCTCATTTGTACCCTCCGAGCCTTACAATCGGCCTCCAGGTTTACAGCCCTTGGTGACAAACCCAACCAGGGCAAAGCGCTGCAGTGTGTGGCCACCAACCCCGCCAGTTCGCACTTCATAAACTCCGGTTCTTTCACCCGATTTGCGGATTGCAGGCTCTTCCACAAGTCCAGGCTCAATCTCCTTCTACTCAACGGAGCCTGCATATGTGTAACGGCAGAACGCGATAAGCGATGCAGGGTGTGCGGTCATGCCAAGGAGATGGCGCACGTCTTATTTCACTGTATGCGACATCGCGAAGCGTCTACGTACTGCGTGCCGGAGTAGGTTTACCGTCATCCACGACAACCGGCCAATCGGAGGCACCAACCTTCGCCCTGACATCGTCCTGACGGATGGCAAGGAAGCAGACACGATTGATGTCGGTTGTTCTTTCGACAAACGCTCTCAGGCTATCACGAAAACACGCCACACCAAAGTCGCTAATTACGAGCCCATACGCAACAATCTGGTACAGTGATATCAGTGCCGTGGCAGTACACGCACTTATCGTTGGCCTATTCGATTCTTGGGACGCGCCCAACAACGTCGTCATGCAGCAGATCTGCCACCGTTCCTACCAAAAGTTGTCCATGAGGTTGGCTATCAGCGAATTGATTTGAGCATCAGGAAAAATACACGAGCGCCATGTCGACCCCCGTTAGCGCCCCACTGCTGGCGCTTCAGCCTCTCTACATGTAAATCTCTATGTTTTCTTTCACCACTACTTTTGGTACGTTCTCAACGTTCCATTCCTGTTTCCTATAATACAAACATTTAAATAAAGTTAGTCCTTATCTTTGTCTCTGGAACCTCTTAGGGTGCCAGGTGTGACAGGGGTAGTTCAAGGGCGCGTTGCAGATCCCGGGTCCCATCAGTCAGAGTCCACAGGGTCAAAAGGAGAATTCGCCATTGTGCGTGGGCGCCTTCTAGACTATCATCGTGACCAGACAAAGGTTTTAGCACACGTACAAGAAACATGCAGGGAAGCTAGGCCGTACACAGATGCACTGTAGAATCCCTCCTGATTCTGCATGCATGGAGATATTCAAGTACAATTGTTAAGGATTTATTTCAATGACGCTTTTGAGAATAAACTACTTTGTTGTGAAGTTTTGAACCTAGGCAACTACCAGATTAATCATCGGTGAGCCGTTACCTCAAACAGCCCGGATACGAAGAGGCTGGTGGCTGACTTGAAGGAAATGTTGGCTATGGGACGACGCTCTTTCTACAACGAACTTCAGGGAAAGTAGGTGAGACTGCGGCATAATTTGCAGCCGCACGGCATCGACGGAGTACGTCAGGTGACAGAGGTCACCTAGGAGAGCCAGCACGTGAAAAGGCTAAACGCGAAAGCTCAAGATTGGTGTCATTGTAGGCGGCATGCCCCATCAGATCCGAGTCACTGGTGGGCCAGCTCGGAATGCCTCTGATCGGCTTATGCAGTGGCTGCGGTTCCATAGCTTTAGACATGTACGCCGCGAGCGCAAGGTTCCTTGGTGCTCCGACAGCCGGCAGTTCGCAGAAGTCAATACCGAACGCGTCCGTTCGTAAACCGCTTTGACAGGATCCGCGGAGAGCGAGGATTCAAGGGTGCACACCACGGACGTGACCGATGCAGGGAACGCAGTTGAAACACCAGTTACACTTGCCTCTCTAAATGTCAAAGGCCTGGCGTTCGAAAAAATTACAGATGCACTTATGCCTGCTTACGTGCATCAACGGCGAGATACTTTCTACTTGGTCATGTGGTCATATTTGGCAATGTCAATTTTTACGGTGGGCCACCCAAATTGTGAGGATTGACCAGATCAACTTTAGAAGTGGGCCAGGTTGTTTTTGAGCGTGGTCAAATAAATTTTCGAATCGGGCAAGGTAAATTATGGGAGTGGGCCAGGTCGGTTTTGAATGTGGGTCAACTTTATGTTGGAATTGGGCAAAGACTTTGGGTATGGGCCGCCTAATTCTGCGGGTGGGCCAAGTCAATTTCGGCAGTGGGCCAAGTCGGTTTTCAAAGCAGGTGAACTCAATTGTTTAAGTGGGAAGAGTCATTTGTTTTGTGTGTGGGCCATGGCGTTTGTCCAATGCCGCGACTGTTCACCATGGCATTTTGACGCGATAGATTTGAAGGCCCAGTGCGGCAAAAAATTCTGCATTGAGGTCGGCCGTGGACGGCGTTTTCGGTTAGAAAAAAAAAACCCGAACCCCAATGACGCAGGCCCTCCGCATAGCAAAGACGCGTTAATGAACTAATTGAATTGCTCAGAGAAAAATGTGTAGAAAATTGGTAAAGTCCAACTTACACACAACCTACAGACATGAAAGCGTGGTATTGTAATTTGAATATGCGAGAAAACACAAAAATTCCCTGCCCGTTCCAGTCCGTGAAGATGGTCGAACAGCGAATCTCTGTTAGTTACACCGAGTGTTAAACTATGCAAGCCAAACTTCGCCAGCAGTCGATATTTTAAATCCTTTGTTTCGCCATTCTTTCACCACATTTTCGCTTTTGTGTGCCTCACGTGGTAAGCGTGCTTTAGGAGTGCTTTTATTGCAGTTCTCCCAGTGCTTTTTTTCGCTTGAGCTAGGCTCTACGACAATGAGCCCGCTCACGAGCTTACCCTCGCAGGTGCTCCTGGTAGGCAGCTACATCCTTTTGAGTGCACACTACATAGTCGTGGTATTCCCATAATTGTAGCTGGAATGGAATGTATGAAACCACTAATCCAAAGCTCCGTACATTGGGCGCAAGGCCCACCAATGCTGATGCTGGCGCTGCAATTGTTTTGACGATTGGTTGGTTTAGTTGGACGATTGCCGTTTTCATGCTTCTCATTGAGGTTATAAACGAGAAGAAAGGGGCGTTAACAGAGGGGCCCGATTTTTATTTGTCATATCATAAGAAGACAACAAACACTGACACCAGGGACAACATAGGGGAAAAAACTTGCGCTTAATAAATGAAATAAAGAAACGATAAATTAATGAAAATGAAAGCTGATAAAAAGTCAACTTGCCGCAGGTGGGGAACGGCCCCACAGCCCTCGTGTTGAGCAAAACGAGAACAAGGTGAAAGCTGGAGCCAAAGTTTTAACAAGTGGACTTGTCTTCTTCGAGGCGACATGACGTCACACACACATGCGGCTGCGACGGAGATAACGACATCAGTGACGGTATGCCAGCAGTGCGCCCAATCGCCCCTTGCGTTTGATGTCTCGAGTTTGCACGATGGCTTGGTCAGCAGCATCCGCCAGCCATTGCCGATTGCGATTCTTCAAAATTATATTGCTTCCGAATAATCTGCCCGTCAGGTAAGACAATGAATGGCTAATACCCCTTTAAGCAATGGCTCATACCCCTGTAAGTGTGTGGCCTCCCCATTACGACGACAGAAGTGGGATTGTACGTTGTAATGACGATCGGCAACGAGCGAGCGAAGTCCAACAACTACGGGGCAGGGTCCGCATACAGAGATTTGCTGCAACTTTGTTACTCGAAAACTCATGCACAAAGCCTGTTTTTATTGATTACGCGGCTTTGAGCCACTGATTAGTCACTGCTCGTAGTATCCTAATTACGGGGGTATGAGCCATTGCTCTGCCTTCCATGCTGCCGCGATCTACCCACTATTGTTTCCTATCGCACCCTGTCTCGCAGAATATCCGGTGTAGGTTTCGGAAGTAATGGGACCCGATAACACTTTCGTTTTGCACCCCTAAAGGCGAAGCTTAAATGTCCTTATGACGCTAAAAATTTTTATGTAGTACGATCCACAGCAGGTCCAGCGAAGGAAACTTCACTTGGTCACATGGATTTTGCTACCATCGGATGTTAACACCGGGCGTCACATTTTCCGCTTCGTGGTGCATATAATGCTATTAAATTGATAAAACCCCCCGGCCCAGTGCTCTCGTACAAGCGAGCTCTTCAGACGCTTGGCACTCTAGGCGCGTCGCATTGAAGTGAGCGTGCGTCGCACGTGGGAGCGTCGCATAAAAATTGCTGGGGCTTAGCTAAGGACTTAGCTAAGGAAGAAGAAGAAGAAGCCGGAGGGGGCGGATGCACATCACGTCGGCTCCATATTCTACGAATGTTCTTCTAGCGCAAATCGCCAAAAAGCCACCCGCTATTGCACGCCAACGGACTCAGCTCGTTCCCAGGAACAAGTGGATACCGAAAACCAGGTGGGATTCCCATTTTTCAAGCCTCTACGACAATATTTTGGCCGGACCTCGTGGCGGCAGAGCCGCGAGGCCACTCGCCGGAGCCGGCTTCCTCAACATTTGCCGATCATTTTCTCAGCGATGGAAGTCACCGTAGAGGGGTGCAGCATATCCCAGGAAGAAATGGATACAAGCAAGGGATGGAAGGAGGTCAGACACAAAAGATCAGACCGGCGACCCTCCCAACATCGCGAGAGCACCTTGTCGCCGACGCGGCTCGACAAGCGCAACAATAACCCATGGAAAGGCCGGCTAGAGCAAACACGCAAGGCAAGCAGAATGCCGCATTTGCCAAGAGGGGATTACAAGATTGTGATCAGACCACGTGGAGGACTCAAATTATCCGAGCACGGTATAGTTCCCCTCACAGCTGCGGTACAAGATGCGGCAGGTATTCCTCGAGACGAAAGGGAGGAGGTCATTGTCTGCCCCAACAATTATCAAAATATCCTCATCGTCAGTACCTCGGATCAAGAGCGGGCAAACAAATATCAGGAAGTAGCACGTATCAAGATTCAAGACAAGTTTTACGAGACCAATGCTTACGAGACAGCGCCTGACATGACGGCCAAAGGAGTCATCAGAGGAATCCCACTCGACGAGGGCCCAAGAGACATCACAGCAGCGGTGGTTACGAGTAAAAACCCAACGGCGATAGCAGCAGAAAGACTCAGTAATACTACCGCAGTGATTGTGCCCTTTGAAGGACACAAAGTGCCCACGTACGTCCGATACAGGGCAGCGCTACTCCCTTGCTCCCTGTACAGGAAACAAGTGGATTTCTGTCATCAATGCAACAGACTTGGACATAGAGATGTATGTCCCAACCCTGACAACAAGATTTGTGCGGGATGTGGAACATCAAACCCAGATAAAGACCACATGTGCCAACCTAAATGTCAGTTATGCGGCGAGGACCATCCGACCGCAGACAAGAGGTGCAAAGCCAAATTCAAGAAGCCCTTCATCGTTAAACAGAGACAATGGCACAGACTGCAACGGGAATGACAAGAAGAACATGAAGACGCTATCTCAAGAGAAGACAGAGCAGAGTCTCGCGGAACGCTTGGCCCCCTAAACGCCAGGGAACGACGCTCCAGATCGAGAACAAGGTCTCCATCCACCACCAGATCCTTATCCCGGTCCGGCTCCAGGACACCGGGTACACGATCCAGATCCAGGTCCAGAACTAGGCCATCCTCTTCAGCAAACCAGACTAACACGGTGAGCTGGACAGACGTGGTCGATGGCGTGCGCCCGGGGGCTGGTGGGGAGCCTGCCATTAATAACGAGATCAAGCGACTAAAACACGAGAACGCACAGTTGAGGATTTTGCTAGCACGTATGAGCGATGAAATCAAAATTCTCAAGGAAGGAAAAAAAACAAATAAATCAGGTAACTCCCGCTCCACAGGCGAGCACGAAAGAGCCATTTGAAATTCCGGACAATAAGATGGACGAAGGGGATGACCCCCCTCCACTCAAACGCAAGGCCCAAGCCATCAGTGATAAACAAGATAACGCAGTGGTAGATAAAGCATTAGCCGATATTCAAAAGAGCCTAGGAGAAATACAAAAGTCAAATGAAAAACGGGACGAAATGATGAATCAAATGGCTAAGGCAATAGCAGCAATTATGAGTAGATTAGACATCCTAGAGGCAAACCACTCACCAGGTAATGGACTCCCCTCCGTTGCGTCAGAAGCACCACAATCCTTACCCACTTCACAACCACATAATTATATAAGATCAGCTTCTCTCCAACCTCCCGTCTCCCTCCCATGGTCGCACCCGAAATGAGGCGCGCTAAAGAAGGGTTCAGGATATGGCAGTGGAATCGTAGAAGTTACGAAAACAAAAGGTCAGTTTTGCAGCAGTATTTGAAAGACAAGGATACACCGGACGTCATAATTCTGCACGAAACACACGGGATTGCGAAGCTAGCCGGATACAGATCTTTTGGCTATGCCGAAGGGGACACCAGGGCATTAACTACGCTGGTAAAAAGAAACATAACTTGCATGCAGCACAACACAGGAATAACGCACATTGACAATATTCTATTGGAACTCATCCCACAAAAAAAGACAGGACATAGCTCATTTATTCTCAACATTTATAGTAACCCCATGCTACATAAACACAAATTCAAGAACCTATTCCAGAAAACACTCAGACTTGCTGGAGAAAATCCGGTAGTTATAGGAGGAGACTTCAATGCCCCACACACCACGTGGGGATACTTATATACCAGAGCAAAAGGAAGGGACTTATGGAACGTCTCGCAAGAATTAGGCCTCACGCTCGTCACAGACCCCGCCACTCCAACCAGAGTAGGCACGGCGCTAAACAGGGACACAACCCCAGACCTAACCTTTACCAAGAATATTGAAAAAGCGACGTGGCACAACACACTGGAAGATTTGGGTAGTGACCACCGCATATTAGAGTTACACGTCAAAGAAGGGCCGAATAGACCCAAGGAACGACAGATCAAATTAGTAGACTGGGAACTATTTCGTAGAACGCGAGAGAAGACACAGCAACGATCAATCGCAGACATAGAACAATGGACTAAGGAGCTCAGTGATGACGTCAAAGCTGCCACAAAAATAGCACCACCTGAATCTAACTTGGATAAATGCGACAGCAGACTTCTCCACATGTGGGAAGCTAAGCAGTCGCTTCAGAATAGACTTAGCGGTCAGAAGCATAACAGAAAGTTAAGAAAGCGCATAGCACTCCTCAACAAAAAAATAGAAGAACATGCTAAGCAATTCACCAAAGAACAATGGGACGAGATATGAAATTCCATGGACGGACAATTAAGCACCGGCAAAACGTGGCACATGCTCAGGTTCCTGCTTGACCATGACAATAACAAGAAAACTCACATGCAAGCCATTAATAAGTTAATACACGCATATGAGCGTACAGAAGAGGAATTTCTCAATGAATTACAGCAGAAATACTTAAAACAGGCACCCCCTTGCATCTATCCTATCTACAGCGGGAATACAAACGCAAAATTAGACGAGAAACTCACGGAGGCAGAAATCCGCGCGGCCCTACAAAAGTTAAACACCAAATCCGCCCCAGGCCCGGACGGTATTACCAACAAGACTCTCAGGAACCTGGATGATGAATCGATAGCCAAACTAACAGAATACATAAACGAGTGTTGGGTAAAGGGAGAAGTGCCAGCTCAATGGAAGAAAGCGACGATAACGCTTATTCCAAAACCTGGTACAAAGCTTGAGATAGGCAACCTCGGACCAATCTCCCTAACATCCTGCGTCGAAAAATTAATTGTACATGTCATTTTAAACAGAGTAGACAACTTCTTAGAGGACAACAACATATACCCAGATACAATGATAGGATTTCGCAAAAATCTTTCGACACAAGATGCGATGCTCCAACTTAAGCATCAGATAATCGATTATAACACGCGCTCGACAAGGGCCATCTTGGGCCTTGATCTTAAAAAAGCTTTCGATGATGCCAACCACGCAACCATATTGGAAAACATCGAACGAATAGGACTAGGGCAACGGACGTATAACTACATCAATAGCTTCCTATCAGACAGGAAAGCAATTATCTCCGTCGGAGGGCTCAAGTCGCCCGAGATCGACATAGGGGGGGCCGGCACGCCGCAAGGCGCTGTCATTTCGCCGATGCTGTTTAATCTCGTCTTGATGGGACTCCTCGAAAAATTAAATCACATAGAGTCCCTGAATCACACAATCTACGCGGACGATATTACTATCTGGACCTGTGATGGCAGCGACGGATCCATAGAACAACGACTCCAGACTGCGATTAACACAGTAGAGGAACACCTCATAGGAACAGGCCTCACATGCTCTGCAGAGAAATCTGAACTTCTATTGTACCACCCCACACTTAGAGGCAGGCCTCCCAAAGGATACGACAGAAACAAGGCTCATGAGGAAATCAAGCTACACACCAAGAACGGGCGGAATATCCCAATAGTCAACCAGCTCAAAGTGCTGGATCTGGTAATCGAGAGCAAAGGCACAAATAAGGAAACCGTAAAGAAGTTAGACACAAAGGTAACAAACACCATGAGATTAATCAAACGAATTACTAACAAGCACCAAGGTATGAAGGAAGAAAGTATCATACGGCTTATACAATCATTCGTAATCAGTCAGATCGCATACATAGCAGCCTTCCACAATTGGTTTGCAGCTGAAAAGCGTAAAATTAACAACATGATAAAAAAAGCATACAAACTAACTCTAGGGATTCCCATCAGTACGAGCACGGATCTCTTGCTAAAGTTAGGACTCCACAACACACTGGACGAACTCATAGAAGCACAACAAACATCTCAAGCAGAGAGACTAACCAAAACCAAAACGGGACGGCATATACTAAGCAAACTAGGAATGAATTATCACAATCTATACGGGGAAAAGAGGACGATAATGAGAGAAATTCGTGACAAACTCCTGGTACCAAATATACCCAAGAACATGCATCCAGGTTACAACGACGGCAGACGCAAGAGTAGAGCAGAGAAAATTATCCGAAGCTTTGGGTCAGACGACAGAGCAATCTTCGTAGACGCGGCTGAATACCCAGACAGAAATAGCTATGTAGCAGTAATCGTAGATCACACCCAAAAACCCCTTACAAGCGTATCAGTTAACACCAAACATTCCGAGACCGCAGAGGAGGTAGCCATTGCACTAGCATTGGTCTCCACGAATGCTCAGTACATCATAAGCGATTCTCAAGCGGCCATTAGAAATTATGCAAAAGGTAGGATCTGTCCTGAGGCATGGCACATCATCAGAGTCAATGAAGCAAAGTTCTCCGATGCAGAGAAGAACGGCAGGCAATTACCCTGGTTCCCAGCGCATACGACTCCACACATTCCCGCAGTCAACCTCAACGAGGTAGCACACCGCGAAGCTCGAGGTCTTACTCGCCGAGCTGAGCAAAGAGTGACTTCCATCGGTCAGGAGAACGCGGAGGAGGAAATCTGGAGAGAAAAAGATATATTAACAAGATTTAATGATATTACTAAATTTTATCAAAATCGGAGGCGAGTATTACCACCGCCTCACACTAAACTGAACAGAGCTGAGTCCGTTACTTGCAGGCGACTACAAACAGAAACTTATACGAGTCCCGTGCAACTAAAAACTTTCTACCCAGATATATACGAGAGCGACATGTGCAAGCTATGCAAGTCTGTTAGAGCCACCCTTCAACACATGTTGTGGGGATGTGAAATATACCAAAATAAAATGGCAGTCTCCCCAGAAAATCTACGGGCGCGGTAGTCGGCCGTGCTGCTCAGCTCAGAACTCCAAGACCAACTTTGGGCCGTCCAGCGAGCCAAGGAAGCCGCACGGGAGCAGCAGCTCCCAGTGGCCATCTAAGCGGCCCCAGGCCCGGGCCTCCCAATCGCCGGATTCCAAATAAAGTTATCACATCAACAGCTAAGGTTAAGCCTGGACATATCGAAGCGAAAAGGTTCGGTGATATTTATGGTTTAGCTTATGATGATGCTTTATGATTTAGCCTATGGATATGCTTATGGTTTAACTTATGTATATCCTTATGGTTTAGGTTATGGATATGCTTACGCTTTAGCTTATGGTTATAGTTTATGATTTAGACTATGGTTACGCTTACGGTTTAACTTATGGATATGCTTTGGTTAGCTTATGGTTATGCTATACGTGTGCCTTGTATAGTTATGCTAATTGCTTATCAATAATGTATACTATAAGTTATGCAGGATTATTCAACTTCTTTATTTATCATTGTTGGGCACATTTTCTTGCGATTTCTGTACAGCCATAAACACAGCTCTCTGTATCGGTAGTATCACTCTCTTCTTCCATGTTGAATGCGCACGCCCATTCTCTGGCAAGCGGTTATACAGTCGGCCTCCGCGATGAACACGCGCTTGCGGCGAACGTCAAACGATGACGCATCGCGTGCGGCAGTGACCACCTGCGCCGCGCGTGACGTCATGCGCGGCAGCGGCGAAAGTCAGACGACGGAGCTGGCAGCCGCCACCTGCGCCGACTCCGAACACGCTTCCAGAGCCAATCATAGAGAAATTCAACAAGAGGGGACACTCTTCAAAAACTGGCAACAGGAAACACGTCACGCCTAGTTTCAACACCATCCGTTAGTTGACGCGAGCATCAGAAAAAAAGAATGTGAAATAAACTTTCACACAACGTTTTATTTTTTTTATTCCTTCCCACTAAAGGTGAAAAAGTTTTGCGTGTAAATGAACTTATCCTTTGCAACTTTTTGTCGCGTTGCCTAGCAACAAGCTAGCGGCACGCCAGACGCGCGTGCATACGTCATGCGCCAGACAAGCCGCAGGAGTGAGCGCGGCCGGTCGTACGTGCGAAGCTCGCGTGCTCGGCGACCCGTCTGTTTTGGATATAGCTCATTTTTTGGGGGCTCCGGAACTTCTCTATGCTTCTCTTGCGCATCGTCTGCATTTCGACACGGCACCACTGCACTACTGGACTACGGCAAGGTGAGAAACTTGGTTTGACAGTGTGCGGCGCATTTTAAGCACATTTAGGCTTAGTTCGAGTGGCGCAGTTAGCAAAAAAAAAAAAAGCTCCGCCGTCCTGGCGCAGTTAAATTGAGTTAATGCCTCGTCCTGGGATATCCTTGCGACGCTTTCTATGAGCCCCTACATTACTGTAACTTATTTCGGTAGTTTTTGGGCACGCTTGCTGCGCCCGGCCTATTGACGCAGTAAGCGAAAACCTGCTCGGCCGTGTGACGCATTTGCGTGTGTATGTACTATCGGCCAAAAAAGTAAACGGACCACGGCTCAAGTGGCCGGAGCGGCTGCGGGGCCACACCGGGGCGTTGCTATCGCGCTCTGCGCGCTGACGGCGAGAGTGCCCCGAGTGACGCCAGACTTCTCCCTCACTCTCACGCGGGGTCTCGGCATGCTTCATAAATTTCTAGCGCACCATTCGGTTGCTCTGCTGCTGACGGTCGCGACGAAGGGGATCGTGCGTCGCCGGTAGTCCAGCATATGGCGCTGCAGTGCAGTAGCGGGCGGCCGCAGCGCATCGAAGCGCGGGGCTCGGAAGGAATGAAGACCCGTTCTGATTGTTGTTTTGCTCATGTTCACCTTGTGTTTCATATTAGTGCATGTTGCCGGCGTCCACCGCTGCTCCATTTTAGGCTGCATAACACAACTAGCAGCAACGGTGGGATAGTTATGCGCGCTTTTTCATGCCAGCCCGACAAGTTACAGGCGCGAAGCTTTACTGAGGGCACGGCTTTTTTGTCAAGGGTACTTTTCAGGCAGTATCTCCAGCAGTGGGTTTACTATTTACATGAGTGGTGCCTCTGAAAACTGCTTTAGTTAGCTACTACAATGCGTAGGCCGTTATGAAACTTTACAAAAGTACGGCCAGGAAAAGATAATTGGGAAGACGAATCGGAGAAACTAGATAGTCGTGGAAGTTTATTCACGGAAGCATTCCATGGCTTGAAGGGGTCTTCAGTGCGATGAAAAGTTGCCGTCGTCCGCGATGACTTGGCTTACTCGCCTTGGCATCGAGTCGTAGAGCGCCGCCACTATAGCTTCGGACGTCTGCGCAGCGCTTCCCGCCATCTAACTTATTGCGCGGACGTGAAAGAGCGCGCGTCACCGTAGCCGCCATTGCGGCTACTTGCGTTACGCTGCCTAAAATCGAGCAGCGGTGGAGGCCAGCGACAGGCACTAATATGAAACACAAGGTGAATATAAGCAAAACAACAATCACAACGGGTCTTCGTTCCTTCTAAGTGCCGCGCTTTGATGCGCTGCGGCCGCCCGCCACTGCACGACAGCGCCATGTGCTGGACTGCCGGCGACGCACGGTCCCCTTCGTTGCGACCGTCAGCAGCAGAGCAACCGAACGGTGCACTAGAAATTTATCAAGCATGACGAAGCCCCGCGTGAGAGTGAGTGCGAAGTCTGGCGTCACTCGGGGCACTCTCGCCGTCAGCGCGCGGAGCGCGATAGCAGCGCCCCGGTGTGGCCCTGCATCCGCTCTGGCCACTTGAGCCGTGGTCCGTTTACTTTTTTGGCCGATAGTACGTACGTACATGCGTGTACTATGTCGTAGCGCCTAAGACAGACAAGTTTTCGCGCATTCTTTGGCCCCCAACATTATTGTAACTAACGTCGTTATATTTGGGGTAGCTTAGAAGCGCGGTTGCCGTGCTCGGCGTAGTGGCGCAGTTAGCGAAAAGCAGCTCGGCTGTGTGCCGCAGTTAGTTTCGCGTGTACTGAATCTTACTGGTAGGAGTTCGTGACGCATTCTCTGACCCGAAAAAGTATTGTTATTTGGTAACTTTTTGGGATATCTTGAGGCTTGCTCGCCGCGCCTGGGGTTGTGAAGCTGTTAACAAAAAAGCAAGCCGGCCATAGTGAGTTTTGCGTGTACTGAATTTTAGTGGGACAAGTTTGTGACGCATTTTATAGCCCTGCAACAACATATACCTTATTTCGGCACTCACGCTTCTCGAAAACGCGACGAGCGATTGCCGAGAGTGATAACACGGGAGTGTTGCATGCGCCGGCAGGATGCGTAAACGATAACACGGAGGAGCTCAAGAACATGACATTTATGTATTCTGAGCGACTGAAAACAGGCTTTGCACCCACGAATCTGACTTGCGTACGATTAGAAGGCATTCTGCGAGCGTGTAACATGGTCTGGCTGAGCCTGTGTTGCAGCCACTTTGTGTACTTGGCGTACCACCGTGTCGACTGCGGCCAAGTTGTTTTGAAAACGCGCAGTCACCCGTGTATTTGTGCACTTAAAGTGCCGGAAATAATGCCCGGGAAAGGAGGGGTGCTTGAAAATCGGATGTTCAGATTTTATGGCATCGTTTGGGAGGAGTCTTTGCTGCGAAATGTACGTAAAAGTGTATTTATCTGTAATGCCACTCATTCACCACTCACGCACGTTTCGCCTCTACACGCAATATTCCTGTTAGGTCAGTATACCGAAATGATACATGCCTGTAATTTACTTTCTTTCAGCTGATGGGATCCGGTGGAGCATCGTACCGCAACGACTGCTGCTTACCTGGTGCCACAACTATGAATGAATGCAGAAGAAGCCCGGAACGAGCATTTATATAGAGCAAAATAAACATTTCATAATTTCAGAAGACGTCTGTCGTTTTCTTTATGAAATTGCACCTGACAGATTCGGCGCAGTCATGTCAAGATCCATCGCAATCATTTCTACTTAATAATGAAACGATTCCACGCCAAGGCCGCGCGAGGTTCAGCAGGAGCGAAAAACAAAATGAATGCCGCGCCGAGCAGCGGAGCCGGTGCGGCGTGTACCATCTGGTGTTGGTACACGCCGTGATAATCTCTCTGAAGGCGTCAATAATTGTCTTGGAGGTTAGCTCCTTGTCAAAAGGGTCGACTGGGTAAAATATAAATACTATAAAGTCTTCAACAAAGCAAAATATTCTTATGGTCGTCAGCTGCAGGCGAGCGAGTAAGCCTCGGTCATAGCGTCCCAACAATATGTCGCTATGGGTGCCAAACATGAACATATACACACTCCCTGCTTTTGAATTAAAACCCTATTGTCATGACAAATGAATGTAGATTTTAGGTAGTAAGTGAGCATTTCCATGAAGCGGCCGGCACTCATTCCACAGACACTTTGAAACTTGACTACGCCGTGCTTGCCAATGCAATCCACCAACTTCCTCTAAAATCATGTTACTTGGTAACGAATTGTACAAGTTTTTGACATCAACGGAAAAAGCGCAGCAGTCCGGTGGGCACTCACTTTGCAAGAAAGTAGACACTAATTTCGGCTTCCGGATGAGTAAAGGGTCGTCCACTTCCAGATTTCTCAAGGATGTTTGCAGGAAAGCACCTAGGAGTCGCTGCCGTGTTCCCCGCTCCGACACAATCACAAGAAAATGGGTTTCCGCCTTATGTACTTTTGCCGAGAAGAACACAGTTTTATTCTAAATAAATACCTTTTATTTCATAGGCTGATTTATTGGCTGATATGAGCTCCCATTCATTTGTGCAGATGCCTTGTCCGCAAACATTAACTGTTCGAAATCACTTAGGCATCGCGTGTATGCAGACGGAATAGTGGATCGCTCCTTTTCGGCGTTTTCTGCAGTCTGGATGGGAAGCAATTGTGGTTCTGCCGTAAAATCCATATTCTTGCTTGGCGATAACGTAGGCCGTCTCCAAGAAGACCATGTCATGATCACAGGCTGCCACGTCCTTCTCAAGCACGACGCAAGCAGCGACATTTTTTTGACGTCTTACACATGTGCATTCAAGCAATTTCTTGCACAAGTTTTTTTATGTGAACATAGTCGCTGCTTCCGCAAGATATTACTATACCACGCCGAACACCATTCCTTCTAAAGCATGCCCTTCACTTGTACCAATTCATGCTGCAACTTGCAGGTGGGAACATGCGCCACATTGATTTGATAGGTTTTCAGAACTCGTGCAAAGACACATGTTCTGTATATATTGAATGTCAGCGTTAACTCAAGGATGCCGGGTCAAGCGAGGTCACTGGCCTACCAGAACGATTTTGCACGCAGCGAATGAAACTTTCGAGGTATCCGCACTTAGAAAGTTTGCAACATCCTTCATTTCATCTCATTTTATTTCCTTAAAGACCCCGTAGTAGGGGTATTACATAAGGGGCGGGAATAAAAAATATCCAAACATGTGTTATAATGCATTCAATTCGGTATTCCCGCATTCAATTCAATTTTTTCAATCACTTCCCTATTTTTTATGAGGTCAGCCAGTCAGTGGACATAGATGAAGCTTGGATTATTTTTAGAGATACATTAAAGGCTTTAATTGAAAAATACATACCTTCCAAACTTTTGACAACTAGACGCCGGAAAGATAAACCTTGGGTAGACAAGAAAATTAGCTCGCTAATTAACAAAAATCGCCGCCTGTATGCTTCGTACTTGAAGACTCGCAATCAGTCTGTTTTCCATGAAATGCGTCACTTGAACTACAAAGTTAAGCAAGAAATAAAGGTAAATAAACAAACTTATATCTCATCGCTTGACGCAAAGTTGAGGGATAATCCCAAATAATTTCGGAAATTTGTTAAAATAAATGGTAAAGTGGGCACCGCTGTCCCTATTTTATCAGTTGGCGAAAAAACAGTGCTTGATGATTATGAGAAGGCTTGCTGTCTGAACTCCTATGTTAAAAGTGTTCTTTCTGAGACGTACACTGGTGAACTGCCGGAAATACAAGAAATAGTCTACGAAAATGTGGCTATGGTTACTGTCAGATATAACAGTGTTCTGAAGCTTATTTCCAATCTGAACAACAAATCGGCTGGTGGTCCTGATGGCATTCCGTCCCAGGTATTGAAATCCTGATCTCAAGAAATTGGACATTTTTCGTAGATCTGTTTAATAAATAATTAAGTACCATTTCATTACCTGCGGAGTGGAAGGTAGCCCACGTCGTTCCCATTCATAAAAATGGTCCCAAAAATGTACTGTAAAACTACAGGCCTATTTCTGTAACATGTGTATGTTGCAAAACAATAGAATACAGTGCCGTGATGAAGCACTTTCAGAGCAATAATTTCTTTTCGAATTTTCAGCATGGATTCAGGCCTGGCTTGTCATGTACGACTCAACTGGTAGAGTTCTCGCATGATCTCTTTTGCTCTTTTGACCTTGGATTTCAGGTAGACTGCATATTTTTGATTTCCGGAAAGCTTTTGACACCGTTTCTTGTGCATTGCTTTTACATAAATTTTCTTGTCTCGGTATACACCCTGCAATAGTACTTGGATTGGAAATTACCTGTCTGGACGAACAGAGCATGTTTTAATAAACGGCACTAAATCAACACCTGTCACCGTAACCTCTGGTGTGCCCCAAGGGTCTGTTTTGGGGCCTTTGTTATTTTTAGTCTTTATAAATGACATTGTCCACAATCTAGAATGTGAAGTGAGGTGATATGCTGATGATTGTGCCATATACAAGAATGTACAAAATGATTGTGATGTTAGTAGTTTGCAGAATGTCCTAAACAAAATTCATGCTTGGTGCATAAAGTGGGGCATGTCATTGAACAGTGCTAAATGCCAACTTGTGTCATTCACCCGTAAACGATTTCCTGTGAGATCAGTGTATAAATTAGACGGACTACTTCTTAAAAAGATCCAACACTACAAATACCTCGGGGTCTATTTTTCAGAAAATTTAACATGGAACAGACATATTGAATACTTAACCTTAAAATCATCTCGTATGCTAAACCTTGTTAGACGTAATCTTTATACCGCCCCCGAGAAAGTAAAATAACTGCTTTACATAACAAATCTTCCTCCGGTACTCGAATACGCTTGCCAGGTATGGGACCCTTTAAACTCTATACTTATAGAAAAGCTTGAACGCGTCCAAAACCACGCTGAAGATTTGTTTCTGGTAATTATAACTTTCATAGCAGTATTACACTAGTTAAAGAGGACCGTGGTTGGAAAACACTAGCACACTACCGGTTAACTGCAAAATTAGAACTTTTTCCCAATCTACTCTGATCTCACAGGAATAAATAAGAACTTCTACATTTTCCCTCCCCACTTCATCCCTGAACGATGTGATCACGAGCTGAAAGTTCTTGAAATGCGCTGGCGTACTGATGTCTACCGTAATTCGTTTCTTCCGCATGCTTCCGCACACTGGAATAGGCTTCCCAGGAGCATTGGTGAATGTAAAACGTGTTCAGAGTTCCTGTCTTTATTGTCACGCAGTCTGTCGTAGTATAATATCATCCCGTTTTCTTTATATTATTTGGCTGGCATTGCACTTCATGCAATAGTGTACACTTTCCATTTCTGTCTTCTAATTTTGCACCGCATTTCACTGAAGACCGTTTTGCCGTCGAGATGACTCATCGATGTTACGTATTTTGTTACTTTTACCACCTGTGCTTAGCTGTACCAAGTTTTTGTCACATGTTAATTTTTCTTCAATTTGACCCCCCCCTGCTATAATGCCCTTGTGGTGCTGTAAATACTTGTATGAATATATAAAATAAAATAAAGGTAAATAAAAAGTTGTTACATTTTGAAGAAATTGTGAAGAGCAGGTGAGGGCCGCCATTTGATGAGGAAGGCTCTTCCAGTTTTAGATGCTCGGTAGAAAAATGAAGCTGAAAATGTATTTGTGCGTGAATGTGGTTGTGCTACCAGCTGGGGCTGGCCAATGCGTCGTGACCGGTGCGTTGGGGGAACATTATATGGTGGTTGATTGAGCATCGAATAGTAGAATCTGTGGAAGGGGTAAAAGGTGCCAATGCGGCGACAAAGGGATAGAAGCGATAAGGAAGATTCTTTTTTTAAAGATGACCCGCTGACATTGTAAGAGTATGTGGATTGAATACACCTGGTGGCATACACCTGGTGGAATACCATCACCTGGTGATGGTATTCACTGCGCGGTAAATAACGCAGTCATCGGCAAACATACGGTTATGGCAGGACACATGCAAGGGTAAGTCGTTAATATTCATTAAGAAAAGAAGGGGGCCAAGGACGGACCCCTGTGGTACGCCTGATGTGACAAGTGTACTGTTTGAATCGTGGTTATTAAATGAGACATACTGTGAGCGTTTAGTAAAAATTGCTCAAGCCATTTTAGGATATCAGGATGCAAATGCAAACGAGAAAGTTTTAGTAATAGGCGTTGATGAGCGATTTTCTCAAATGCTTTCGCGTAATCCAAAAGTATGGCGTCTGTTTGTATGTTACTGTCAAGATTAGCATGAACATCATGAAGAAATAGGGCAAGCTTGGTCTCGCAAGAACGGCCCCTGCGGAACTCATGCTGTGAAGGATGAAAGAAGTTGTTAGCGCCTAGAAAGTTCATAATATGAGAGTAGATTACATGCTCCATGATCTTGCAGGGAACATTTGTCAATGAGATGGGGTTGTAATTTAGCGGAGAATTTTTGTTGCCCTATTTGTAGACTGGAGTAACCTTCCCCATCTTCCACTCGTCTGGCATGGTGCGTGTGGAAACGACTGAAAATAATAAATATAGAAACTCTGCAGAAATGTGTTTTGTGTTTTTTAGCAGTTTAGAGTTAGTGTCATCAATGCCAGATGATGAAGACAACCTAATATTTTCTATCACCTATAAAAGCTCACGTACTGTGAATATGATGGCTGACATGTTGCATTGTATATTTGCGGTTGGCGGGGTTGGAAGTGTGTCCATTTTATTAGTGAAGACTGAAGAAAACGCGTTGTTGAACATATTAGCGCAGGTTAAATCTGTCATTGATTCACCCAGCTCGTTAGTAAGAATATTGATACGCGCTTCTTTGGCGTTTATCACCTGCCAGAATTTCCTTGGATTACTAAGTAAAATGTTTGGCAGGTCATAGTGAAAAAAAGTTCGCTTGGCATCGCGAATTCCGATTAAGTACGCAGTTTCGGCAGCGTAATATTTTTCCCACGCAACTGAGCTTGCCTTTACTTTAGCGTGGTGATAAACGCGCTTTTTTATTTTCTAGTCGTTTTAAGGATCTCGTAAACCATGGATTTTGTCGATTGGGTCGAATGGTCATCCTGGGAGTAAATTAGTTCTTTAGTTCACATAATTCGTTTTTAAACAACAGCCAGTTATCATGAATCGAATGGTTAATAAATTCACCTGCAAATGCAGAATAGGATGTGTTTAATTCAGTATTTAAAGCCTCATAGTTGCCTTTGTCATATAAAGAAATGGTCATCTCGTGCATATCGCGTGGGGGGGGGGGGAGCGAAAGTGAAGGTAGCATGAATAACTTTGCGATCACTAATCTCACGAAGATATGTAAGGGATGTTAAGCTTTCAGGATGACTGGTTAGTGTAATATCTAAAATATTGGCATATGTCCCGGACACACGGGTTGGCTCCAGTACTAGCTATGTGAAATTGTAATTTAAGCACACTTCTATAAAGTCGCTCGCTTCAGTTTGATTTGTTAGTAAAGCAGTGCCATTGTGCCAGTTAATATTGGGAAAATAAAAGTTTCCAAAAAGGAGAATACTATCATTGGCATGCTTTGAAGCAATTTCATTTAATATATTATTTAAGAGATTAGAAACATCCGGTTGATGGTGAGGGGGTCGATAACAAACACCTAGCAGTAATGTATGTGGGGAATATCGACATTTTAACCACAGTGTTTCCAAGTGGCTGTCATTGTTTGTGCACGGCAATTGTTGGTTCACGGAAATCAGAACACATTCGCCACGTGTGTCTTTCCGATCGCATCGATAAACGTCGAAGTTGGGAAGATCGGCGATCGGATCGAAGTTGAGAAATTTATTTATTTAAACGCGCAAGCAATATAGGTACACAATGGGACATTAAATCCGTGCGCTGTCCAAAGGCTAACTTGTTCTGTCAATGTGGATTCCGCAAACACGCATTCTCCTTGTCCTGTCATCCTAACCTCAATAGTCGCCTTAAAGTACTGAGCGGTAGGATGAGTTCAGTGAGTGTGTGAGGCATATCTACTTTGAACGAATTCTGAGGTTGGCACCTATTTATAGGTAGCGCTGTCAAACTAGCTGTAAAAATGCACTGCTCTTTCTCTTGATCTTTGAGAAAACCTGGTTTCATGCATTGAATCCCATAGCTTTCTGAAACACTAATTCATTTCTTTGGACTTTGCAATTAATGATTTCCAAATTGCCGTTGTCCTGAGCATTTGTTCCAATTTGATATGCATTGCATAATCACTAGCTGCAATTAGTTAGGGTAAGTTTTCAAATAATTCAATTTAACAATTCGGTCTCTTCCAGAATCGCTGCTTCATCCAGTAATGTTCCTCAAGGTTCTGAGTGGCGTTATTTGCAGCTGAAAAGCTTTATCTAAGAAACAGTCTTTATAGATAATCACATAATCGGCTATAGAAAGAAAAATGTGGCCTCGTGTCAACATAAATATTTTGCCTCAAGAAATGCACACTCCTGTACATTACCTTTTTTGCATATCTTTTGCAGAAGCGGAATAATAAAACACATTTTCAGCCTTCCAAATAGTTAGTGTCGCTATAACAATGGCCTATCGTTAAGTGTATAAGAGTAAGAATGACCTATCGTTATGTGGATCACACGGAACAGCTTCCTCTCGCGTCGTGCTGTTTACCAGTGCTTAAGCTTGCTGATGAAATGCTACAAGCCTTTCATTTTTCTCAACGCTTGGCGCTAGGTGCCAGTAGGCACACATACCCCAATTTATTTAATTATTCGAGTACCTCATAGGTTCGCATCGAAACATCCTTGTAGCAAACATTTACCGCATACCGCTCTACCGTTCCCGCTACCGGATATGCCGGCAACGTGGTGGCCTGTGTGCCGTACCTAAGCCGTGGCAAGCGTGTGATTTGTGCAGATCAGCGAGCATGCGCCAACCAAACTTGTGGCGGAGACCACTTGCTGACGTTGCAACAATTGAACAAAACGCGTATGGAGCACATATCTCCTATAGCGCCCCAATTCGCGCTAGACTGGACGGACTGTGCGGAAACTGTACAGGGAGATATATACTGCAGTGATAAATGTTTGTAACAGCCTTAAAAATGCAATTTCCGTTCCCATTCAGCTCAGATCGTTGAAGGAAATTGGTGTAGGAGAGTTGCACTTCACTGGCGATCCCACGAGGTCCTGACCAAATAAACGGTAAATAAGCCACAAAGCAGCAAATGACAGCAGCATAGAATCGCGTTGCTGGATAGGCGACATTTCTTTAACCAGCAAAAGCAACAATTACACAGGCGAGGGTCAAACAAAGGGGCGTGCTGTACGAACGTATGTGTGCGCAGCTCGGCGAAATTCAAGCGTTGAAGATATGTCCCTCAGAAATATGTCTGGCACCTGTCTCAGTTTGTAGCGGCGACGGTTAAACGGTGTAGCATCTATTACAATTTGATTCGGTCTTCATGGTACGACCTCTTTTAGCGTTATCAGATTTATATCAGATTTAGCCAGAAGAAAATTCGTCGGTAAAACATTCCTTTTAAAGCATAACTCGTTTGCGTGTCATGAATTGTGTGAATCACTGATCCTTCTAATAATGGTCCACAAGTAACGCTTTTTCTAACTAAATAAGTGAAGTTTTTGGCCTTAATCATCTCAATAGTAATGCTTAAATTAGACTTGGTACCAAACACTGAAAATTTACGTCGAACGTACGCGTTCAGCAGAGAGAGCACATAGGCTAATTGCCAAAGTCATTCTCTGATGTGCAATTAGTAATGAAGAAAATTCAAAACTGCTTACATGACAGATATTTTTCTCAGCAAAGATTGAACGACTCAAACGCTATGCATAGGGCAAAAACAAGCATCCTCTCAGAGGGAAGTGATTTAAATAATTTATAAATGCATCGCACCGTATTTCGGTTGGGTGCAGCCACGTGTTACCATGTTACCATGGACGGATGGATGGATGGAAGCTATGACCGTCCCCTTAAAAACGGGATGCTGAGTTGTGCCACAAATGTCTTGCTATATTTTGCCTAATGACCTACCTATGCTGAACAAACAATAATATAAGCATAAGAACCTAGTATCAAGCTTTACGAACCACTATTAGGATCTTTCGTTTCGTACCCGTACGTTGTCTGTGGTCTCCCTACTTTTTAGCCGCCAAACATGCAATCGCCTCATACTAATCTCTATAGCGGACATGCTTGCTTTCCTCCTGCTATCCCTGAAGCAAAGCGATTCAAGAATATCACAAAATCATAAACCGCCAGCTGAGAAGATATCATCACAGTCTAATCAAAACGCGTTCCATCGTTTCCCTAGCTTTATCGCAGCAATCACAAGCGTCTCCTCCCTTGTTGTGCCTAGCTTTTAAGTACGCGTTCTAAGGCACCCTCATCACTCATATAAAAGTAGAGCTTCGAAATGAGTTATCAAAAATAGTTTATTTTTTCCAATTTCGTTTTTTTTCTTCGGTAGTTATTTATAGGAGTTTTATTTTTCATTGCCTCCACCCATGACATGTTCTCCCTCTCTGATTTTGCGTTTCACGTTCTTTCTTGCCATATCGCTCAGTATACCGGCAGCATACTTGTTAAAACGCTTTCTAGTCCTTTTTCTCCACTGTGAATCGATAATTTTCCTTTTCAAATATCTGAAAACTCTCGCAATGCATTGAGTTTTTTTATTCTTACTTAGTCGTTCTTCAAAATCAATTTACCTATGAGCTCCTCTAAAATCAAAAGTTGTCCAACCTATATCACCCTGAACAGCTTCATTAGTAGTTTTTTCTTTGGTGGCCAATGCGAGGCGTCCTGCTTACCTCAGGTTGCATTCGATCATGATGGTACCCTTGACCTCAAACAAAAAGCCGCATATCCAACTCTACGTACTGGAACCGCCACACCTTTCCACATACCTCGGATCACCTCAGATTCAGATTTCAGATTTCGAATTTATTGATTCAATGATTTATTGGATACCTCATGCCTCTTGTATCGCCATACCTCAGTCTTCTTCCACTATGGCCGCATTTCTCTTCCCCTGGGATATTATTGTTTTTTCTTGTGTTTGCTTATATATTTAGTGCCCTCGTTTATACATATATCAAGATAGTTGTATTCATTTACCCGAGGTATTCCCTGGCACTGTATTGACTTGTGTCCGCTGCTTTCTTTGAATACCATAAAACCCGATTTCTTAACTCTAAGTTTCAGTCCTGAATTCTCATCTTCCTGTCCACAAATAGTAGCTAGATGTTGCATACCACTTTGCTCGTTGGCAAGCAACACAATGCCGTCCGCATCAAACAAACTTCGAAGCTGCTGCTCTACTTCTGTCCCCGCCTTTTTGTGTGGGAGATGGTACCCAACATTGATTTCCCTAGCGCCATTTCCATCCTTACCATGTAAATCATAAATAGCAGCGGCGATAAAGGGCACCCCTGTTTCAGTTCGTCGGTGATACCAGCTTTCTCCTCGCTCCTCATTCTTTCCCGCTTTGCGCCAACGGTACTTTATAGGTAAATTTTCCTCAAAAGCTGTATACAGTCGGTGCCTAAGCCCTCCCCTTCCAGAATATCACACAGAATTGCAAGGACTACGTTGTCATGCGATCCGATAATGTCTAAAAAAAATTTCAATACACTGAATAAGAATAAATAGGTTATCATCCAGGCGCCTATCGGTTCATAAGTCGTTCCGGAGTTCCCCCGATTTGTCAGAATGTTCTGCCCATGCTTTCAGTTTTAATTTAATCACCTCCACTGCTAACCTGTGCATTATTTATGTAATTGGTCGATGGTATCTTTGAGCAAACTATATATTTTCCCCCCATGCCCTTAGAATTTAAATTCAGTTCAACTTTGTCATCAAAGTCAGGCATTTGCCTATTGCGTGAGTTTTTTTTCTACTGCTATCAACAGAGCTTCCTTACTTTTTAGTCATACTTCATTATACAGCCTAACGGTAAGATTGTGTAACCGTGTGGCTGTGCGCTAGGAATTTTCTCCTCGGCATTCTTCCAGTAGAATTCTCTCAACACCAGCTCCTTTTTCATCTTCTTCTCGTTCATGCTCATTTAACGCGATAGTGTTAGGGGCCGCATGTCGCAGAAAATTCAGTGACGGCGTCGGGCACTGGCGTCTTGTGAGCAAAAATTACTCTATATATTAAGGTATGCTTATATGCAATGCCTCGTTATATGACATGCGATATATGCGCGCTATATTCCCACGCCATTCTGCCACTACACATGATCACACCTTGTCTTGCATTCCTGACAAAGTTATTCCAGAGAGTTTTGAAAATAACAGTCCATAAACAAACGTCATGAATCGAAACACGAACAGCGCATGGATTTTACTTTCAATTTTTTGAGACTGAAATTTTAAACGGGCGCACAATATCGTAAACCTGAAAATAATGTTTTTTTTTGCTTGCCTGCGGCCAACCTGCAGGGTAGGCCCACGCAAGAGGCGACGTTTCGGTCAGAAAGCTCACCTTCGTGCATAGCGTTCCCCTCTAGCGCCTCCGCGTAAACTTTACGGTCACATAAGTTGCAATGGCCCGGAAGCGTCAGAAGAAGTCGGGAATCTTTTAATGCTATCGCGTTCCACTCTTAAAGGTGAAGCTTAAGCGGCCTCCAAGTTTTTTTCTCAAGAACCACCTCGTCATTGCCTATGAATGAATCAGCTAATATATTTCGGATGTAATTTAATGCCACGCCCAATTTCAGTTTGTTTCCATCTTCGTGTAGGATAGGATATTATATCGCAACGCCAAACAACCCCACAACAGTGACTCACCCTAGATCTTAAGAAGCAAGGGCGGCATCAGTGAACGCGTGCTTTTTGCCCTTTCCTCAGCGTTGCTCAGTACAATAATTCAAAGAAATAAAGTTTCAAGTAAGACTTCATCATCTCAAATATCAGGATATAGTTGCGCTTCAGGAAACAATAAAACATCGCGGCAGCCGTTGTCTAGGAAGGAGCAGGTATTTGTGTGTTTGCGTAAAAGGCTACTATGTTAGTAACAGATAACGATATGCAGGACTACGAATTTCTCGTTTGGTAATTGAATGGAGTTACCGACAGCAGGTGTGCTTGGTCTAGGGACTAGCTATCTTCTTCAGACATGAATTAGGACTTCTGCAGGAAAACAAACTTGAAACTTCCCCACAGTGACGTTCTGCGTGTGCAGGGCGCGAAGACAAAAATTTACATCTCTAAGACAATTATGCATATTCGATCGCGGCCTCATAAGGAGACATCGTGACTCAGTAATAATTTTTTTTTTCGTGCGTAGGCTATGGAAGGTTACAGAAAGCAGGGAAATTATTTATTCACGGCTGAGCAAGAGGTGAATTATCAGCTGGTCCACAGGTTGTAGCATTGGAACAAAGAGTCCTTCTGAGCTGCGATACAAGGAAGACATCGCACTTCCGGCAGCGCTCCCATGGTTTTCGCCACACACTTGACATAATGGCACCGCTGCAGAAACAGCGAATAGACTTGGTGAGGCCCGTGGGCCTTCGCATCGTGCCTCACATAAAAAACTATTGCAACATGTTTAGAGTGAGGTCGGTGACTTAACATGGGCTATTGAGGAACGACATAAAAAGAATACTAAACTGCCGCACAGACACAATTTTCAAACACAAACGCAACAGTCAGGGCTCGCTCTGTGGGTCTGCTTAGCCCGAACGAAATTTTATTGATCTGGTACCAAACTAGGTGTCACTGATATCCAGACAACCATTCGAGGACGCGACATAATTGGAAAACCGACGTCATTCGTTCGATGGTCCGGCAGCGAGAGCGTCCACGCTCTTCACCATCAAAATGTGCTTACGGTGATTTTCATTTCACACTTAAAAATTGCCGCAATCCGTGCATAATATCAATACTCAAAAATAACAATTTAATAATCTTACAGTGAACTAGATGGCGCGACAATTCCATAAAATAGTCGGTAGTTTTGCATTTTTGCGTAGTGCCTAAGAGTCACCTGCGCGGTCGGTAAAGAAAGCGTAAGGGACGCTGTCTCAGTACCGAGACGCGGATCAAAAAAGGGTCAAAACCATTCAGCAACACAACCCTCAGTATTTAGTAACGGTTTTTCATAAAACGTAGCTTGTCCTTTTGATGAAACAGGGACCATATACCGTAAAACTATTCCAATATGGTTTTATTCCAATTACCTTACGTCAAATTTGCGTAAACGCCGACGAAAGCATCAGGCGGTAACCCGCAGAGTTGTCAGCCGCGTTCGCAGCACTCAGTTCATGGAAATCACCACAAGGCTGCCAGTCAAGAGGTTCTTGTTTTGGCACCATATGCAGCGTGGAAGGTCAATTGCTGGAGGAAAGTCGAAAAGTGCTGAGCTGTAGCAAATGGTCGAAGTTATGGCGAGCGACTTCGTGCCATTGTCCAGCGAGCCTCTGTGGTCTAGTGGCGACCATGGTAGGTGATGATCATATGAACCGTCACGTTGTGCTTGATTGGTAGTTCGGTGTTCCTAGGTTTGGTAATTGCAAGAAATTCAGCCAGACTTGTTTGGAACTTTGACTCGGGTTTGAAAGTGCAAATTCCGAAGGAGGACAGGTCGGACTTCAATCCTAGAGCAGCGAGGGAAGTGATGTCCTTGAGATGACAATCGTGAACTCTGACGTCGAGTTTGAAATGTCTCAGAAAGTCCGCTCCAAGCACGCAAAATTGACGTCGGGCATAACGAAGAGCCAGCTGAATGTGCGCCTGAGTCCAATGTCTATCGTCATTGAATGAACTACATATGATGTAACTGCAGTACTATTTATTTATTTACCCTGAGGCATTTTGGGCGTTGTGAAGGGGGTGGGTACACGGCTGAACAAGAAGATGACCTAAAGTTGCAGATGGAATCAAGAAAAAACAAAACAAAAATAAAGCGCACACATAAAGAAAGAATAGTGTGCAGGGCTTTAAAAAACATTCAAAGTACACAGATAAGCTAACGTGTTTAAGCTACAAATGCAGAATATCTTTCATCATGCCTTTGAAGGCCACAGGATCTGCTATATGGCTAAATATAATCTTGCTGCCGCGGTGACGCTCGGTATTTCTCGTAGGATAGAAAGCTCCGCTCCGGTATCGACCGTGAGGCGTGTGTCGGTGATGTGGTTGAAGAAGAGGCCGCTTGAGCGACGGCCGGTGTCACACTCTGCCGTTAGTGACTGGCGTGCGTTTCACATCCATGAGCATGGTTGGGTGCAACAATTGGCTTCCTCTGGGAAGTGGCGGTCGTACCAGCAGACGCTCTGAAGTGCCTCGCTTAAGTGGCTGGAGGGCTGCGGGCCTCAAGTACGGGACGACGAACACTGTGGAGCATGGTGATGGTTGTTGTAAGACAGGGTATGGTACTGGCCCAAGCAGTTGCGAAAAGAAAACGTCTGCTCTCCGTGAGGTTTGAGGAGACTGTGTCAGAAAAGAAAGCGCCTTGCGGAAATGAAAGAAAAGATAGCTTGGGAGGGGGCAGGTTTCGCTGCGTATTTCCCGCGACCCGCGAGATTTAATATGCGGAGGGCCTGTGAACAAATATAGACAAACACGTGTGCGAGGGGGGGGGGGGGGCGGGTCTAACGGAGTGCGTTTCGTCCTGTGGGCTGTAACTCAAGGTTCCGGCAACGGTGACCGCTACAATGCTATTAGAATTCAAATAGTATAGTGGTACACGGTATTTCTAAACAGACGTTTAAAATGGCCACCCCGGAAAGGTAGCATGACACGGAATCAAGCTTGTCAGCTTCAGTCAATTTGTTGTGGGCACTCACTCGGCTGTAGGATGACAGCCAGTCCTCTGCGTCATGATCGTCAGTGCCATTGAATATGGGAGGATCCCATTGGCGCTGCTAGGGATAGTCTCCACAGGCTATACTATTTGAATTCTAATAGCATTGTAGCGGTCACCGTTGCCGGAACCTTGAGTTACAGCCCACAGGACGAAACGCACTCCGTTAGACCCGCCCCCCCCCCCCCCCCCCCCTCGCACACGTGTTTGTCTATATTTGTTCACAGGCCCTCCGCATATTAAATCTCGCGGGTCGCGGGAAATACGCAGCGAAACCTGCCCCCTCCCATGCTATCTTTTCTTTCATTTCCGCAAGGCGCTTTCTTTTCTGACACAGTCTCCTCAAACCTCACGGAGAGCAGACGTTTTCTTTTGGCAACTGCTTGGGCCAGTACCATACCCTGTCTTACAACAACCATCACCATGCTCCACAGTGTTCGTCGTCCCGTACTTGAGGCCCGCAGCCCTCCAGCCACTTAAGCGAGGCACTTCAGAGCGTCTGCTGGTACGACCGCCACTTCCCAGAGGAAGCCAATTGTTGCACCCAACCATGCTCATGGATGTGAAACGCACGCCAGTCACTAACGGCAGAGTGTGACACCGGCCGTCGCTCAAGCGGCCTCTTCTTCATCAACCACATCACCGACACACGCCTCACGGTCGATACCGGAGCGGAGCTTTCTATCCTACGAGAAATACCGAGCGTCACCGCGGCAGCAAGATTATATTTAGCCATATAGCAGATCCTGTGGCCTTCAAAGGCATGATGAAAGATATTCTGCATTTGTAGCTTAAACACGTTAGCTTATCTGTGTACTTTGAATGTTTTTTAAAGCCCTGCACACTATTCTTTCTTTATGTGTGCGCTTTATTTTTGTTTTGTTTTTTCTTGATTCCATCTGCAACTTTAGGTCATCTTCTTGTTCAGCCGTGTACCCACCCCCTTCACAACGCCCAAAATGCCTCAGGGTAAATAAATAAATAGTACTGCAGTTACATCATATGTAGTTCATTCAATGACGATAGACATTGGACTCAGGCGCACATTCAGCTGGCTCTTCGTTATGCCCGACGTCAATTTTGCGTGCTTGGAGCGGACTTTCTGAGACATTTCAAACTCGACGTCAGAGTTCACGATTGTCATCTCAAGGACATCACTTCCCTCGCTGCTCTAGGATTGAAGTCCGACCTGTCCTCCTTCGGAATTTGCACTTTCAAACCCGAGTCAAAGTTCCAAACAAGTCTGGCTGAATTTCTTGCAATTACCAAACCTAGGAACACCGAACTACCAATCAAGCACAACGTGACGGTTCATATGATCATCACCTACCATGGTCGCCACTAGACCACAGAGGCTCGCTGGACAATGGCACGAAGTCGCTCGCCATAACTTCGACCATTTGCTACAGCTCAGCACTTTTCGACTTTCCTCCAGCAATTGACCTTCCACGCTGCATATGGTGCCAAAACAAGAACCTCTTGACTGGCAGCCTTGTGGTGATTTCCATGAACTGAGTGCTGCGAACGCGGCTGACAACTCTGCGGGTTACCGCCTGATGCTTTCGTCGGCGTTTACGCAAATTTGACGTAAGGTAATTGGAATAAAACCATATTGGAATAGTTTTACGGTATATGGTCCCTGTTTCATCAAAAGGACAAGCTACGTTTTATGAAAAACCGTTACTAAATACTGAGGGTTGTGTTGCTGAATGGTTTTGACCCTTTTTTGATCCGCGTCTCGGTACTGAGACAGCGTCCCTTACGCTTTCTTTACCGACCGCGCAGGTGACTCTTAGGCACTACGCAAAAATGCAAAACTACCGACTATTTTATGGAATTGTCGCGCCATCTAGTTCACTGTAAGATTATTAAATTGTTATTTTTGAGTATTGATATTATGCACGGATTGCGGCAATTTTTAAGTGTGAAATGAAAATCACCGTAAGCACATTTTGATGGTGAAGAGCGTGGACGCTCTCGCTGCCGGACCATCGAACGAATGACGTCGGTTTTCCAATTATGTCGCGTCCTCGAATGGTTGTCTGGATATCAGTGACACCTAGTTTGGTACCAGATCAATAAAATTTCGTTCGGGCTAAGCAGACCCACAGAGCGAGCCCTGACTGTTGCGTTTGTGTTTGAAAATTGTGTCTGTGCGGCAGTTTAGTATTCTTTTTATGTCGTTCCTCAATAGCCCATGTTAAGTCACCGACCTCACTCTAAACATGTTGCAATAGTTTTTTATGTGAGGCACGATGCGAAGGCCCACGGGCCTCACCAAGTCTATTCGCTGTTTCTGCAGCGGTGCCATTATGTCAAGTGTGTGGCGAAAACCATGGGAGCGCTGCCGGAAGTGCGATGTCTTCCTTGTATCGCAGCTCAGAAGGACTCTTTGTTCCAATGCTACAACCTGTGGACCAGCTGATAATTCACCTCTTGCTCAGCCGTGAATAAATAATTTCCCTGCTTTCTGTAACCTTCCATAGCCTACGCACGAAAAAAAAAATTATTACTGAGTCACGATGTCTCCTTATGAGGCCGCGATCGAATATGCATAATTGTCTTAGAGATGTAAATTTTTGTCTTCGCGCCCTGCACACGCAGAACGTCACTGTGGGGAAGTTTCAAGTTTGTTTTCCTGCAGAAGTCCTAATTCATGTCTGAAGAAGATAGCTAGTCCCTAGACCAAGCACACCTGCTGTCGGTAACTCCATTCAATTACCAAACGAGAAATTCGTAGTCCTGCATATCGTTATCTGTTACTAACATAGTAGCCTTTTACGCAAACACACAAATACCTGCTCCTTCCTAGACAACGGCTGCCGCGATGTTTTATTGTTTCCTGAAGCGCAACTATATCCTGATATTTGAGATGATGAAGTCTTACTTGAAACTTTATTTCTTTGAATTATTGTACTGAGCAACGCTGAGGAAAGGGCAAAAAGCACGCGTTCACTGATGCCGCCCTTGCTTCTTAAGATCTAGGGTGAGTCACTGTTGTGGGGTTGTTTGGCGTTGCGATATAATATCCTATCCTACACGAAGATGGAAACAAACTGAAATTGGGCGTGGCATTAAATTACATCCGAAATATATTAGCTGATTCATTCATAGGCAATGACGAGGTGGTTCTTGAGAAAAAAACTTGGAGGCCGCTTAAGCTTCACCTTTAAGAGTGGAACGCGATAGCATTAAAAGATTCCCGACTTCTTCTGACGCTTCCGGGCCATTGCAACTTATGTGACCGTAAAGTTTACGCGGAGGCGCTAGAGGGGAACGCTATGCACGAAGGTGAGCTTTCTGACCGAAACGTCGCCTCTTGCGTGGGCCTACCCTGCAGGTTGGCCGCAGGCAAGCAAAAAAAAACATTATTTTCAGGTTTACGATATTGTGCGCCCGTTTAAAATTTCAGTCTCAAAAAATTGAAAGTAAAATCCATGCGCTGTTCGTGTTTCGATTCGTGACGTTTGTTTATGGACTGTTATTTTCAAAACTCTCTGGAATAACTTTGTCAGGAATGCAAGACAAGGTGTGATCATGTGTAGTGGCAGAATGGCGTGGGAATATAGCGCGCATATATCGCATGTCTTATAACGAGGCATTGCATATAAGCATACCTTAATATATAGAGGAATTTTTGCTCACAAGACACCAGTGCCCGACGCCGTCACTGAATTTTCTGCGACATGCGGCCCCTAACACTATCGCGTTAAATGAGCATGAACGAGAAGAAGATGAAAAAGGAGCTGGTGTTGAGAGAATTCTACTGGAAGAATGCCGAGGAGAAAATTCCTAGCGCACAGCCACACGGTTACACAATCTTACCGTTAGGCTGCATAATAAGTATGACTAAAGAGTAAGGAAGCTCTGTTGATAGCAGTAGAAAAAAAACTCACGCAATAGGCAAATGCCTGACTTTGATGACAAAGTTGAACTGAATTTAAATTCTAAGGGCATGGGGGGAAAATATATAGTTTGCTCAAAGATACCATCGACCAATTACATAAATAATGCACAGGTTAGCAGTGGAGGTGATTAAATTAAAACTGAAAGCATGGGCAGAACATTCTGGCAAATCGGGGGAACTCCGGAACGACTTATGAACCGATAGGCGCCTGGATGATAACCTATTTATTCTTATTCAGTGCATTGAAATTTTTTTTAGACATTATCGGATCGCATGACAACGTAGTCCTTGCAATTCTGTGTGATATTCTGGAAGGGGAGGGCTTAGGCAACGACTGTATACAACTTTTGAGGAAAATTTACCTATAAAGTACCGTTGGCGCAAAGCGGGAAAGAATGAGGAGCGAGGAGAAAGCTGGTATCACCGACGAACTGAAACAGGGGTGCCCTTTATCGCCGCTGCTATTTATGATTTACATGGTAAGGATGGAAATGGCGCTAGGGAAATCAATGTTGGGTACCATCTCCCACACAAAAAGGCGGGGACAGAAGTAGAGCAGCAGCTTCGAAGTTTGTTTGATGCGGACGGCATTGTGTTGCTTGCCAACGAGCAAAGTGGTATGCAACATCTAGCTACTATTTGTGGACAGGAAGATGAGAATTCAGGACTGAAACTTAGAGTTAAGAAATCGGGTTTTATGGTATTCAAAGAAAGCAGCGGACACAAGTCAATACAGTGCCAGGGAATACCTCGGGTAAATGAATACAACTACCTTGATATATGTATAAACGAGGGCACTAAATATATATGCAAACACAAGAAAAAACAATAATATCCCAGGGGAAGAGAAATGCGGCCATAGTGGAAGAAGACTGAGGTATGGCGATACAAGAGGCATGAGGTATCCAATAAATCATTGAATCAATAAATTCGAAATCTGAAATCTGAATCTGAGGTGATCCGAGGTATGTGGAAAGGTGTGGCGGTTCCAGTACATAGAGTTGGATATGCGGCTTTTTGTTTGAGGTCAAGGGTACAATCATGATCGAATACAACCTGAGGTAAGCAGGACGCCTCGCATTGGCCACCAAAGAAAAAACTACTAATGAAGCTGTTCAGGGTGATATAGGTTGGACAACTTTTGATTTTAGAGGAGCTCATAGGTAAATTGATTTTCAAGAACGACTAAGTAAGAATAAAAAAACTCAATGCATTGCGAGAGTTTTCAGATATTTGAAAAGGAAAATTATCGATTCACAGTGGAGAAAAAGGACTAGAAAGCGTTTTAACAAGTATGCTGCCGGTATACTGAGCGATATGGCAAGAAAGAACGTGAAACGCAAAATCAGAGAGGGAGAACATGTCATGGGTGGAGGCAATGAAAAATAAAACTCCTATAAATAACTACCGAAGAAAAAAAACGAAATTGGAAAAAATAAACTATTTTTGATAACTCATTTCGAAGCTCTACTTTTATATGAGTGATGAGGGTGCCTTAGAACGCGTACTTAAAAGCTAGGCACAACAAGGGAGGAGACGCTTGTGATTGCTGCGATAAAGCTAGGGAAACGATGGAACGCGTTTTGATTAGACTGTGATGATATCTTCTCAGCTGGCGGTTTATGATTTTGTGATATTCTTGAATCGCTTTGCTTCAGGGATAGCAGGAGGAAAGCAAGCATGTCCGCTATAGAGATTAGTATGAGGCGATTGCATGTTTGGCGGCTAAAAAGTAGGGAGACCACAGACAACGTACGGGTACGAAACGAAAGATCCTAATAGTGGTTCGTAAAGCTTGATACTAGGTTCTTTTGCTTTTATTATTGTTTGTTCAGCATAGGTAGGTCATTAGGCAAAATATAGCAAGACATTTGTGGCACAACTCACCATCCCGTTTTTAAGGGGACGGTCATAGCTTCCATCCATCCATCCGTCCATGGTAACATGGTAACACGTGGCTGCACCCAACCGAAATACGGTCCGATGCATTTATAAATTATTTAAATCACTTCCCTCTGAGAGGATGCTTGTTTTTGCCCTATGCATAGCGTTTGAGTCGTTCAATCTTTGCTGAGAAAAATATCTGTCATGTAAGCAGTTTTGAATTTTCTTCATTACTAATTGCACATCAGAGAATGACTTTGGCAATTAGCCTATGTGCTCTCTCTGCTGAACGCGTACGTTCGACGTAAATTTTCAGTGTTTGGTACCAAGTCTAATTTAAGCATTACTATTGAGATGATTAAGGCCAAAAACTTCACTTATTTAGTTAGAAAAAGCGTTACTTGTGGACCATTATTAGAAGGATCAGTGATTCACACAATTCATGACACGCAAACGAGTTATGCTTTAAAAGGAATGTTTTACCGACGAATTTTCTTCTGGCTAAATCTGATATAAATCTGATAACGCTAAAAGAGGTCGTACCATGAAGACCGAATCAAATTGTAATAGATGCTACACCGTTTAACCGTCGCCGCTACAAACTGAGACAGGTGCCAGACATATTTCTGAGGGACATATCTTCAACGCTTGAATTTCGCCGAGCTGCGCACACATACGCTCGTACAGCACGCCCCTTTGTTTGACCCTCGCCTGTGTAATTGTTGCTTTTGCTGGTTAAAGAAATGTCGCCTATCCAGCAACGAGATTCTATGCTGCTGTCATTTGCTGCTTTGTGGCTTATTTACCGTTTATTTGGTCAGGACCTCGTGGGATCGCCAGTGAAGTGCAACTCTCCTACACCAATTTCCTTCAACGATCTGAGCTGAATGGGAACGGAAATTGCATTTTTAAGGCTGTTACAAACATTTATCACTGCAGTATATATCTCCCTGTACAGTTTCCGCACAGTCCGTCCAGTCTAGCGCGAATTGGGGCGCTATAGGAGATATGTGCTCCATACGCGTTTTGTTCAATTGTTGCAACGTCAGCAAGTGGTCTCCGCCACAAGTTTGGTTGGCGCATGCTCGCTGATCTGCACAAATCACACGCTTGCCACGGCTTAGGTACGGCACACAGGCCACCACGTTGCCGGCATATCCGGTAGCGGGAACGGTAGAGCGGTATGCGGTAAATGTTTGCTACAAGGATGTTTCGATGCGAACCTATGAGGTACTCGAATAATTAAATAAATTGGGGTATGTGTGCCTACTGGCACCTAGCGCCAAGCGTTGAGAAAAATGAAAGGCTTGTAGCATTTCATCAGCAAGCTTAAGCACTGGTAAACAGCACGACGCGAGAGGAAGCTGTTCCGTGTGATCCACATAACGATAGGTCATTCTTACTCTTATACACTTAACGATAGGCCATTGTTATAGCGACACTAACTATTTGGAAGGCTGAAAATGTGTTTTATTATTCCGCTTCTGCAAAAGATATGCAAAAAAGGTAATGTACAGGAGTGTGCATTTCTTGAGGCAAAATATTTATGTTGACACGAGGCCACATTTTTCTTTCTATAGCCGATTATGTGATTATCTATAAAGACTGTTTCTTAGATAAAGCTTTTCAGCTGCAAATAACGCCACTCAGAACCTTGAGGAACATTACTGGATGAAGCAGCGATTCTGGAAGAGACCGAATTGTTAAATTGAATTATTTGAAAACTTACCCTAACTAATTGCAGCTAGTGATTATGCAATGCATATCAAATTGGAACAAATGCTCAGGACAACGGCAATTTGGAAATCATTAATTGCAAAGTCCAAAGAAATGAATTAGTGTTTCAGAAAGCTATGGGATTCAATGCATGAAACCAGGTTTTCTCAAAGATCAAGAGAAAGAGCAGTGCATTTTTACAGCTAGTTTGACAGCGCTACCTATAAATAGGTGCCAACCTCAGAATTCGTTCAAAGTAGATATGCCTCACACACTCACTGAACTCATCCTACCGCTCAGTACTTTAAGGCGACTATTGAGGTTAGGATGACAGGACAAGGAGAATGCGTGTTTGCGGAATCCACATTGACAGAACAAGTTAGCCTTTGGACAGCGCACGGATTTAATGTCCCATTGTGTACCTATATTGCTTGCGCGTTTAAATAAATAAATTTCTCAACTTCGATCCGATCGCCGATCTTCCCAACTTCGACGTTTATCGATGCGATCGGAAAGACACACGTGGCGAATGTGTTCTGATTTCCGTGAACCAACAATTGCCGTGCACAAACAATGACAGCCACTTGGAAACACTGTGGTTAAAATGTCGATATTCCCCACATACATTACTGCTAGGTGTTTGTTATCGACCCCCTCACCATCAACCGGATGTTTCTAATCTCTTAAATAATATATTAAATGAAATTGCTTCAAAGCATGCCAATGATAGTATTCTCCTTTTTGGAAACTTTTATTTTCCCAATATTAACTGGCACAATGGCACTGCTTTACTAACAAATCAAACCGAAGCGAGCGACTTTATAGAAGTGTGCTTAAATTACAATTTCACATAGCTAGTACTGGAGCCAACCCGTGTGTCCGGGACATATGCCAATATTTTAGATATTATACTAACCAGTCATCCTGAAAGCTTAACATCCCTTACATATCTTCGTGAGATTAGTGATCGCAAAGTTATTCATGCTACCTTCACTTGTGCTCCCCCCCCCCCACGCGATATGCACGAGATGACCATTTCTTTATATGACAAAGGCAACTATGAGGCTTTAAATGCTGAATTAAACACATCCTATTCTGCATTTGCAGGTGAATTTATTAACCATTCGATTCATGATAACTGGCTGTTGTTTAAAAACGAATTATGTGAACTAAAGAACTAATTTACTCCCAGGATGACCATTCGACCCAATCGACAAAATCCATGGTTTACCAGATCCTTAAAACGACTAGAAGATAAAAAAGCGCGTTTATCTCCACGCTAAAGTAAAGGCAAGCTCAGTTGCGTGGGAAAAATATTACGCTGCCGAAACTGCGTACTTAATCGGAATTCGCGATGCCAAGCGAACTTTTTTTCACTATGACCTGCCAAACATTTTACTTAGTAATCCAAGGAAATTCTGGCAGGTGATAAACGCCAAAGAAGCGCGTATCAATATTCTTACCAACGAGCTGGGTGAATCAATGACAGATTTAACCTGCGCTAATATGTTCAACAACGCGTTTTCTTCAGTCTTCACTAATAAAATGGACACACTTCCAACCCCGCCAACCGCAAATATACAATGCAACATGTCAGCCATCATATTCACAGTACGTGAGCTTTTATAGGTGATAGAAAATATTAGGTTGTCTTCATCATCTGGCATTGATGACACTAACTCTAAACTACTAAAAAACACAAAACACATTTCTGCAGAGTTTCTATATTTATTATTTTCAGTCGTTTCCACACGCACCATGCCAGACGAGTGGAAGATGGGGAAGGTTACTCCAGTCTACAAATAGGGCAACAAAAATTCTCCGCTAAATTACAACCCCATCTCATTGACAAATGTTCCCTGCAAGATCATGGAGCATGTAATCTACTCTCATATTATGAACTTTCTAGGCGCTAACAACTTCTTTCATCCTTCACAGCATGAGTTCCGCAGGGGCCGTTCTTGCGAGACCAAGCTTGCCCTATTTCTTCATGATGTTCATGCTAATCTTGACAGTAACATACAAACAGACGCCATACTTTTGGATTACGCGAAAGCATTTGAGAAAATCGCTCATCAACGCCTATTACTAAAACTTTCTCGTTTGCATTTGCATCCTGATATCCTAAAATGGCTTGAGCAATTTTTACTAAACGCTCACAGTATGTCTCATTTAATAACCACGATTCAAACAGTACACTCGTCACATCAGGCGTACCACAGGGGTCCGTCCTTGGCCCCCTTCTTTTCTTAATGAATATTAACGACTTACCCTTGCATGTGTCCTGCCATATCCGTATGTTTGCCGATGACTGCGTTATTTACCGCGCAGTGAATACCATCACCAGGTGATGGTATTCCACCAGGTGTATGCCACCAGGTGTATTCAATCCACATACTCTTACAATGTCAGCGGGTCATCTTTAAAAAAAGAATCTTCCTTATCGCTTCTATCCCTTTGTCGCCGCATTGGCACCTTTTACCCCTTCCACAGATTCTACTATTCGATGCTCAATCAACCACCATATAATGTTCCCCCAACGCACCGGTCACGACGCACTGGCCAGCCCCAGCTGGTAGCACAACCACATTCACGCACAAATACATTTTCAGCTTCATTTTTCTACCGAGCATCTAAAACTGGAAGAGCCTTCCTCATCAAATGGCGGCCCTCACCTGCTCTTCACAATTTCTTCAAAATGTAACAACTTTTTATTTACCTTTATTTTATTTTATATATTCATACAAGTATTTACAGCACCACAAGGGCATTATAGCAGGGGGGGGGGTCAAATCGAAGAAAAATTAACATGTGACAAAAACTTGGTACAGCTAAGCACAGGTGGTAAAAGTAACAAAATACGTAACATCGATGAGTCATCTCGACGGCAAAACGGTCTTCAGTGAAATGCGGTGCAAAATTAGAAGACAGAAATGGAAAGTGTACACTATTGCATGAAGTGCAATGCCAGCCAAATAATATAAAGAAAACGGGATGATATTATACTACGACAGACTGCGTGACAATAAAGACAGGAACTCTGAACACGTTTTACATTCACCAATGCTCCTGGGAAGCCTATTCCAGTGTGCGGAAGCATGCGGAAGAAACGAATTACGGTAGACATCAGTACGCCAGCGCATTTCAAGAACTTTCAGCTCGTGATCACATCGTTCAGGGATGAAGTGGGGAGGGAAAATGTAGAAGTTCTTATTTATTCCTGTGAGATCAGAGTAGATTGGGAAAAAGTTCTAATTTTGCAGTTAACCGGTAGTGTGCTAGTGTTTTCCAACCAAGGTCCTCTTTAACTAGTGTAATACTGCTATGAAAGTTATAATTACCAGAAACAAATCTTCAGCGTGGTTTTGGACGCGTTCAAGCTTTTCTATAAGTATAGAGTTTTGAGGGTCCCATACCTGGCAAGCGTATTCGAGTACCGGAGGAACATTTGTTATGTAAAGCAGTTCTTTTACTTTCTCGGGGGCGGTATAAAGATTACGTCTAACAAGGTTTAGCATACGAGATGATTTTAAGGTTAAGTATTCAATATGTCTGTTCCATGTTAAATTTTCTGAAAAATAGACCCCGAGGTATTTGTAGTGTTGGATCTTTTTAAGAAGTAGTCCGTCTAATTTATACACTGATCTCACAGGAAATCGTTTACGGGTGAATGACACAAGTTGGCATTTAGCACTGTTCAAAGACATGCCCCACTTTATGCACCAAGCATGAATTTTGTTTAGGACATTCTGCAAACTACTAACATCACAATCATTTTGTACATTCTTGTATATGGCACAATCATCAGCATATCACCTCACTTCACATTCTAGATTGTGGACAATGTCATTTATAAAGACTAAAAATAACAAAGGCCCCAAAACAGACCCTTGGGGCACACCAGAGGTTACGGTGACGGGTGTTGATTTAGTGCCGTTTATTAAAACATGCTCTGTTCGTCCAGACAGGTAATTTCCAATCCAAGTACTATTGCAGGGTGTATACCGAGACAAGAAAATTTATGTAAAAGCAATGCACAAGAAACGGTGTCAAAAGCTTTCCGGAAATCAAAAATATGCAGTCTACCTGAAATCCAAGGTCAAAAGAGCAAAAGAGATCATGCGAGAACTCTACCAGTTGAGTCGTACATGACAAGCCAGGCCTGAATCCATGCTGAAAATTCGAAAAGAAATTATTGCTGTGAAAGTGCTTCATCACGGCACTGTATTCTATTGTTTTGCAACATACACATGTTACAGAAATAGGCCTGTAGTTTTATAGTACATTTTTGGGACCATTTTTATGAATGGGAACGACGTGGGCTACCTTCCACTCGGCAGGTAATGAAATGGTACTTAATTATTTATTAAACAGATCTACGAAAAATGTCCAATTTCTTCAGATCAGGATTTCAATACCTGGGACGGAATGCCATCAGGACCACCAGCCGATTTGTTGTTCAGATTGGAAATAAGCTTCAGAACACTGTTATATCTGACAGTAACCATAGCCACATTTTCGTAGACTATTTCTTGTATTTCCGGCAGTTCACCAGTGTACGTCTCAGAAAGAACACTTTTAACATAGGAGTTCAGACAGCAAGCCTTCTCATAATCATCAAGCACTGTTTTTTCGCCAACTGATAAAATAGGGACAGCGGTGCCCACTTTACCATTTATTTTAACAAATTTCCGAAATTATTTGGGATTATCCCTCAACTTTGCGTCAAGCGATGAGATATAAGTTTGTTTATTTACCTTTATTTCTTGCTTAACTTTGTAGTTCAAGTGACGCATTTCATGGAAAACAGACTGATTGCGAGTCTTCAAGTACGAAGCATACAGGCGGCGATTTTTGTTAATTAGCGAGCTAATTTTCTTGTCTACCCAAGGTTTATCTTTCCGGCGTCTAGTTGTCAAAAGTTTGGAAGGTATGTATTTTTCAATTAAAGCCTTTAATGTATCTCTAAAAATAATCCAAGCTTCATCTATGTCCACTGACTGGCTGACCTCATAAAAAATAGGGAAGTGATTGAAAAAATTGAATTGAATGCGGGAATACCGAATTGAATGCATTATAACACATGTTTGGATATTTTGTATTCCCGCCCCTTATGTAATACCCCTACTACGGGGTCTTTAAGGAAATAAAATGAGATGAAATGAAGGATGTTGCAAACTTTCTAAGTGCGGATACCTCGAAAGTTTCATTCGCTGCGTGCAAAATCGTTCTGGTAGGCCAGTGACCTCGCTTGACCCGGCATCCTTGAGTTAACGCTGACATTCAATATATACAGAACATGTGTCTTTGCACGAGTTCTGAAAACCTATCAAATCAATGTGGCGCATGTTCCCACCTGCAAGTTGCAGCATGAATTGGTACAAGTGAAGGGCATGCTTTAGAAGGAATGGTGTTCGGCGTGGTATAGTAATATCTTGCGGAAGCAGCGACTATGCTCACATAAAAAAACTTGTGCAAGAAATTGCTTGAATGCACATGTGTAAGACGTCAAAAAAATGTCGCTGCTTGCGTCGTGCTTGAGAGGGACGTGGTAGCCTGTGATCATGACATGGTCTTCTTGGAGACGGCCTACGTTATCGCCAAGCAAGAATATGGATTTTACGGCAGAACCACAATTGCTTCCCATCCAGACTGCAGAAAACGCCGAAAAGGAGCGATCCACTATTCCGTCTGCATACACGCGATGCCTAAGTGATTTCGAACAGTTAATGTTTGCGGACAAGGCTTCTGCACAAATGAATGGGAGCTCATATCAGCCAATAAATCAGCCTATGAAATAAAAGGTATTTATTTAGAATAAAACTGTGTTCTTCTCGGCAAAAGTACGTAAGGCGGAAACCCATTTTCTTGTGATTGTGTCTGAGCGGGGAACACGGCAGCGACTCCTAGGTGCTTTCCTGCAAACATCCTTGAGAAATCTGGAAGTGGACGACCCTTTACTCATCCGGAAGCCGAAATTAGTGTCTACTTTCTTGCAAAGTGAGTGCCCACCGGACTGCTGCGCTTTTTCCGTTGATGTCAAAAACTTGTACTATTCGTTACCAAGTAACATGATTTTAGAGGAAGTTGGTGGATTGCATTGGCAAGCACGGCGTAGTCAAGTTTCAAAGTGTCTGTGGAATGAGTGCCGGCCGCTTCATGGAAATGCTCACTTACTACCTAAAATCTACATTCATTTGTCATGACAATAGGGTTTTAATTCAAAAGCAGGGAGTGTGTATATGTTCATGTTTGGCACCTATAGCGACATATTGTTGGGACGCTATGACCGAGGCTTACTCGCTCGCCTGCAGCTGACGACCATAAGAATATTTTGCGTTGTTGAAGACTTTATAGTATTTATATTTTACCCAGTCGACCCTTTTGACAAGGAGCTAACCTCCAAGACAATTATTGACGCCTTCAGAGAGATTATCACGGCGTGTACCAACACCAGATGGTACACGCCGCACCGGCTCCGCTGCTCGGCGCGGCATTCATTTTGTTTTTCGCTCCTGCTGAACCTCGCGCGGCCTTGGCGTGGAATCGTTTCATTATTAAGTAGAAATGATTGCGATGGACCTTGACATGACTGCGCCGAATCTGTCAGGTGCAATTTCATAAAGAAAACGACAGACGTCTTCTGAAATTATGAAATGTTTATTTTGCTCTATAGAAATGCTCGTTCCGGGCTTCTTCTGCATTCATTCATAGTTGTGGCACCAGGTAAGCAGCAGTCGTTGCGGTACGATGCTCCACCGGATGCCATCAGCTGAAAGAAAGTAAATTACAGGCATGTATCATTTCGGTATACTGACCTAACAGGAATATTGCGTGTAGAGGCGAAACGTGCGTGAGTGGTGAATGAGTGGCATTACAGATAAATTCACTTTTACGTACATTTCGCAGCAAAGACTCCTCCCAAACGATGCCATAAAATCTGAACATCCGATTTTCAAGCACCCCTCCTTTCCCGGGCATTATTTCCGGCACTTTAAGTGCACAAATACACGGGTGACTGCGCGTTTTCAAAACAACTTGGCCGCAGTCGACACGGTGGTACGCCAAGTACACAAAGTGGCTGCAACACAGGCTCAGCCAGACCATGTTACTTGCTCGCAGAATGCCTTCTAATCGTACGCAAGTCAGATTCGTGGGTGCAAAGCCTGTTTTCAGTCGCTCAGAATACATAAATGTCATGTTCTTGAGCTCCTCCGTGTTATCGTTTACGCATCCTGCCGGCGCATGCAACACTCCCGTGTTATCACTCTCGGCAATCGCTCGTCGCGTTTTCGAGAAGCGTGAGTGCCGAAATAAGGTATATGTTGTTGCAGGGCTATAAAATGCGTCACAAACTTGTCCCACTAAAATTCAGTACACGCAAAACTCACTATGGCCGGCTTGCTTTTTTGTTAACAGCTTCACAACCCCAGGCGCGGCGAGCAAGCCTCAAGATATCCCAAAAAGTTACCAAATAACAATACTTTCTCGGGTCAGAGAATGCGTCACGAACTTCTACCAGTAAGATTCATTACACGCGAAACTAACTGCGGCACACAGCCGAGCTGCTTTTCGCTAACTGCGCCACTACGCCGAGCACGGCAACCGCGCTTCTAAGCTACCCCAAATATAACGACGTTAGTTACAATAATGTTGGGGGCCAAAGAATGCGCGAAAACTTGTCTGTCTTAGGCGCTACGACAGAGTACACGCATGTACGTACGTACTATCGGCCAAAAAAGTAAACGGACCACGGCTGAAGTGGCCAGAGCGGATGCAGGGCCACACCGGGGCGCTGCTATCGCGCTCCGCGCGCTGACGGCGAGAGTGCCCCGAGTGACGCCAGACTTCGCACTCACTCTCACGCGGGGCTTCGTCATGCTTGATAAATTTCTAGTGCACCGTTCGGTTGCTCTGCTGCTGACGTTCGCAACGAAGGGGACCGTACGTCGCCGGCAGTCCAGCACATGGCGCTGTCGTGCAGTGGCGGGCGGCCGCAGCGCATCAAAGCGCGGCACTTAGAAGGAACGAAGACCCGTTGTGATTGTTGTTTTGCTTATATTCACCTTGTGTTTCATATTAGTGCCTGTCGCTGGCCTCCACCGCTGCTCGATTTTAGGCAGCATAACGCAAGTAGCCGCAATGGCGGCTACGGTGACGCGCGCTCTTTCACGTCCGCGCAATAAGTTAGATGGCGGGAAGCGCTGCGCAGACGTCCGAAGCTATAGTGGCGGCGCTCTACGACTCGATGCCAAGGCGAGTAAGCCAAGTCATCGCGGTCGACGGCAACTTTTCATCGCACTGAAGACCTCTTCAAGCCATGGAATGCTTCCGTGAATAAACTTCCACGACTATCTAGTTTCTCCGATTCGTCTTCCCAATTATCTTTTCCTGGCCGTACTTTTGTAAAGTTTCATAACGGCCTACGCATTGTAGTAGCTAACTAAAGCAGTTTTCAGAGGCGCCACTCATGTAAATAGTAAACCCACTGCTGGAGATACTGCCTGAAAAGTACCCTTGACAAAAAAGCCGTGCCCTCAGTAAAGCTTCGCGCCTGTAACTTGTCGGGCTGGCATGAAAAAGCGCGCATCACTATCCCACCGTTGCTGCTAGTTGTGTTATGCAGCCTAAAATGGAGCAGCGGTGGACGCCGGCAACATGCACTAATATGAAACACAAGGTGAACATGAGCAAAACAACAATCAGAACGGGTCTTCATTCCTTCCGAGTCCCGCGCTTCGATGCGCTGCGGCCGCCCGCTACTGCACTGCAGCGCCATGTGCTGGACTACCGGCGACGCACGATCCCCTTCGTCGCGACCGTCAGCAGCAGAGCAACCGAATGGTGCGCTAGAAATTTATCAAGCGTGCCGAGACCCCGCGTGAGAGTGAGGGAGAAGTCTGGCGTCACTCGGGGCACTCTCGCCGTCAGCGCGCAGAGCGCGATAGCAACGCCCCGGTGTGGCCCCGCAGCCGCTCCGGCCACTTGAGCCGTGGTCCGTTTACTTTTTTGGCCGATAGTACATACACGCGCAAATGCGTCACACGGCCGAGCAGGTTTTCGCTTACTGCGTCAATAGGCCGGGCGCAGCAAGCGTGCCCAAAAACTACCGAAATAAGCTACAGTAATGTAGGGGCTCATAGAAAGCGTCGCAAGGATATCCCAGGACGAGGCATTAACTCAATTTAACTGCGCCAGGACGGCGGAGCTTTTTTTTTTTTTGCTAACTGCGCCACTCGAACTAAGCCTAAATGTGCTTAAAATGCGCCGCACACTGTCAAACCAAGTTTCTCACCTTGCCGTAGTCCAGTAGTGCAGTGGTGCCGTGTCGAAATGCAGACGATGCGCAAGAGAAGCATAGAGAAGTTCCGGAGCCCCCAAAAAATGAGCTATATCCAAAACAGACGGGTCGCCGAGCACGTGAGCTTCGCACGTACGACCGGCCGCGCTCACTCCTGCGGCTTGTCTGGCGCATGACGTATGCACGCGCGTCTGGCGTGCCGCTAGCTTGTTGCTAGGCAACGCGACAAAAAGTTGCAAAGGATAAGTTCATTTACACGCAAAACTTTTTCACCTTTAGTGGGAAGGAATAAAAAAAATAAAACGTTGTGTGAAAGTTTATTTCACATTCTTTTTTTCTGATGCTCGCGTCAACTAACGGATGGTGTTGAAACTAGGCGTGACGTGTTTCCTGTTGCCAGTTTTTGAAGAGTGTCCCCTCTTGTTGAATTTCTCTATGATTGGCTCTGGAAGCGTGTTCGGAGTCGGCGCAGGTGGCGGCTGCCAGCTCCGTCGTCTGACTTTCGCCGCTGCCGCGCATGACGTCACGCGCGGCGCAGGTGGTCACTGCCGCACGCGATGCGTCATCGTTTGACGTTCGCCGCAAGCGCGTGTTCATCGCGGAGGCCGACTGTATAACCGCTTGCCAGAGAATGGGCGTGCGCATTCAACATGGAAGAAGAGAGTGATACTACCGATACAGAGAGCTGTGTTTATGGCTGTACAGAAATCGCAAGAAAATGTGCCCAACAATGATAAATAAAGAAGTTGAATAATCCTGCATAACTTATAGTATACATTATTGATAAGCAATTAGCATAACTATACAAGGCACACGTATAGCATAACCATAAGCTAACCAAAGCATATCCATAAGTTAAACCGTAAGCGTAACCATAGTCTAAATAATAAACTATAACCATAAGCTAAAGCGTAAGCATATCCATAACCTAAACCATAAGGATATACATAAGTTAAACCATAAGCATATCCATAGGCTAAATCATAAAGCATCATCATAAGCTAAACCATAAATATCACCGCACCTTTTCGCTTCGATATGTCCAGGCTTAACCTTAGCTGTTGATGTGATAACTTTATTTGGAATCCGGCGATTGGGAGGCCCGGGCCTGGGGCCGCTTAGATGGCCACTGGGAGCTGCTGCTCCCGTGCGGCTTCCTTGGCTCGCTGGACGGCCCAAAGTTGGTCTTGGAGTTCTGAGCTGAGCAGCACGGCCGACTACCGCGCCCGTAGATTTTCTGGGGAGACTGCCATTTTATTTTGGTATATTTCACATCCCCACAACATGTGTTGAAGGGTGGCTCTAACAGACTTGCATAGCTTGCACATGTCGCTCTCGTATATATCGGGGTAGAAAGTTTTTAGTTGCACGGGACTCGTATAAGTTTCTGTTTGTAGTCGCCTCCAAGTAACGGACTCAGCTCTGTTCAGTTTAGTGTGAGGCGGTGGTAATACTCGCCTCCGATTTTGATAAAATTTAGTAATATCATTAAATCTTGTTAATATATCTTTTTCTCTCCAGATTTCCTCCTCCGCGTTCTCCTGACCGATGGAAGTCACTCTTTGCTCAGCTCGGCGAGTAAGACCTCGAGCTTCGCGGTGTGCTACCTCGTTGAGGTTGACTGCGGGAATGTGTGGAGTCGTATGCGCTGGGAACCAGGGCAATTGCCTGCCGTTCTTCTCTGCATCGGAGAACTTTGCTTCATTGACTCTGATGATGTGCCATGCCTCAGGACAGATCCTACCTTTTGCATAATTTCTAATGGCCGCTTGGGAATCGCTTATGATGTACTGAGCATTCGTGGAGACCAATGCTAGTGCAATGGCTACCTCCTCTGCGGTCTCGGAATGTTTGGTGTTAACTGATACGCTTGTAAGGGGTTTTTGGGTGTGATCTACGATTACTGCTACATAGCTATTTCTGTCTGGGTATTCAGCCGCGTCTACGAAGATTGCTCTGTCGTCTGACCCAAAGCTTCGGATAATTTTCTCTGCTCTACTCTTGCGTCTGCCGTCGTTGTAACCTGAATGCATGTTCTTGGGTATATTTGGTACCAGGAGTTTGTCACGAATTTCTCTCATTATCGTCCTCTTTTCCCCGTATAGATTGTGATAATTCATTCCTAGTTTGCTTAGTATATGCCGTCCCGTTTTGGTTTTGGTTAGTCTCTCTGCTTGAGATGTTTGTTGTGCTTCTATGAGTTCGTCCAGTGTGTTGTGGAGTCCTAACTTTAGCAAGAGATACGTGCTCGTACTGATGGGAATCCCTAGAGTTAGTTTGTATGCTTTTTTTATCATGTTGTTAATTTTACGCTTTTCAGCTGCAAACCAATTGTGGAAGGCTGCTATGTATGCGATCTGACTGATTACGAATGATTGTATAAGCCGTATGATACTTTCTTCCTTCATACCTTGGTGCTTGTTAGTAATTCGTTTGATTAATCTCATGGTGTTTGTTACCTTTGTGTCTAACTTCTTTACGGTTTCCTTATTTGTGCCTTTGCTCTCGATTACCAGATCCAGCACTTTGAGCTGGTTGACTATTGGGATATTCCGCCCGTTCTTGGTGTGTAGCTTGATTTCCTCATGAGCCTTGTTTCTGTCGTATCCTTTGGGAGGCCTGCCTCTAAGTGTGGGGTGGTACAATAGAAGTTCAGATTTCTCTGCAGAGCATGTGAGGCCTGTTCCTATGAGGTGTTCCTCTACTGTGTTAATCGCAGTCTGGAGTCGTTGTTCTATGGATCCGTCGCTGCCATCACAGGTCCAGATAGTAATATCGTCCGCGTAGATTGTGTGATTCAGGGACTCTATGTGATTTAATTTTTCGAGGAGTCCCATCAAGACGAGATTAAACAGCATCGGCGAAATGACAGCGCCTTGCGGCGTGCCGGCCCCCCCTATGTCGATCTCGGGCGACTTGAGCCCTCCGACGGAGATGACTGCTTTCCTGTCTGATAGGAAGCTATTGATGTAGTTATACGTCCGTTGCCCTAGTCCTATTCGTTCGATGTTTTCCAATATGGTTGCGTGGTTGGCATCATCGAAAGCTTTTTTAAGATCAAGGCCCAAGATGGCCCTTGTCGAGAGCGTGTTTTGAAATCGATTACCTGATGCTTAGGTGGAGCATCGCATCTTGTGTCGAAAGATTTTTGCGAAATCCTATCATTGTATCTGGGTATATGTTGTTGTCCTCTAAGAAGTTGTCTACTCTGTTTAAAATGACATGTACCATTAATTTTTCGACGCAGGATGTTAGGGAGATTGGTCCGAGGTTGCCTATCACAAGCTTTGTACCAGGTTTTGGAATAAGCGTTATCGTCGCTTTCTTCCATTGAGCTGGCACTTCTCCCTTTACCCAACACTCGTTTATGTATTCTGTTAGTTTGGCTATCGATTCATCATCCAGGTTCCTGAGAGTCTTGTTGGTAATACCGTCCGGGCCTGGGGCGGATTTGGTGTTTAACTTTTGTAGGGCCGCGCGGATTTCTGCCTCCGTGAGTTGCTCGTCTAATTTTGCGTTTGTATTCCCGCTGTAGATAGGATAGATGCAAGGGGGTGCCTGTTTTAAGTATTTCTGCTGTAATTCATTGAGAAATTCCTCTTCTGTACGCTCATATGCGTGTATTAACTTATTAATGGCTTGCATGTGAGTTTTCTTGTTATTGTCATGGTCAAGCAGGAACCTGAGCATGTGCCACGTTTTGCCGGTGCTTAATTGTCCGTCCATGGAATTTCATATCTCGTCCCATTGTTCTTTGGTCAATTGCTTAGCATGTTCTTCTATTTTTTTGTTGAGGAGTGCTATGCGCTTTCTTAACTTTCTGTTATGCTTCTGACCGCTAAGTCTATTCTGAAGCGACTGCTTAGCTTCCCACATGTGGAGAAGTCTGCTGTCGCATTTATCCAAGTTAGATTCAGGTGGTGCTATTTTTGTGGCAGCTTTGACGTCATCACTGAGCTCCTTAGTCCATTGTTCTATGTCTGCGATTGATCGTTGCTGTGTCTTCTCTCGCGTTCTACGAAATAGTTCCCAGTCTACTAATTTGATCTGTCGTTCCTTGGGTCTATTCGGCCCTTCTTTGACGTGTAACTCTAATATGCGGTGGTCACTACCCAAATCTTCCAGTGTGTTGTGCCACGTCGCTTTTTCAATATTCTTGGTAGAGGTTAGGTCTGGGGTTGTGTCCCTGTTTAGCGCCGTGCCTACTCTGGTTGGAGTGGCGGGGTCTGTGACGAGCGTGAGGCCTAATTCTTGCGAGACGTTCCATAAGTCCCTTCCTTTTGCTCTGGTATATAAGTATCCCCACGTGGTGTGTGGGGCATTGAAGTCTCCTCCTATAACTACGGAGAGCAAGGGAAGGCCCCACCCGCGTCCTTAAGGACTTACAAGTGGTGTGCCGTTTATACATGAATGGAACACTCCCTATACAAGCCATTCGAATTCTGGGCCTCTCACTAGAACGGATCCACGTTATCGTCTGGTGCCCCGGGAATGAAGACCTGTGGGCCAACGAAGAGGCGGAGCGCTCAGCTCGAGGTCTCACTAGCCGAGCTGCAGACCACACTATTCTTCAGCCCCCGACAGACCGACAAGCGACCGGCGACTTATTAAGCACAAGTCACCAAATACTGCCGGACCGATGTCTCGAGAGAAGAGAATACGCTCCCCGAGACAAAGCTCTCAATAAACTCTAGGCAAGGGACTGGCGCCGCCTGCAAACGAACACCTACCGACACTTGTCCCGGACATGTCCGTGGTGTAGCAACCATACAGCGACACTGGCCTGCATAACACATGAATGCGCCGACCGCCCGGGCGATGCAATTTCGCCACGAGTCACAGCACACACATTCACTACGTGGCGTTGGGAGGTGAGATTCTCCGAACCGGGCCTGGGAAGCCAACTGGCGACCCTTGGCCAGGCCCGGTGAGCCACGATCGCCACTGGAGCCCTGTCAGAGGGAACCACCCAGGAATAAATCGCGCAACAATTTCTGTAACAATCAAGTTCCATCCTCCTCCTCCTCCTCCTCCTCCTCCCTGTTACCTTAACAAACTTGAACGGAATAGGATCTCACTGGAAGAAATATCGAAAAATAAGTTAATTATTGTTTTGCCGCTCCTGCACTAATGAATGGTGTTTCGCTGTTTTTTGTATGTTGCGTTATTGTTTGTTACATCACAGAATGTTAACAAATGTAGTAAGGCTGTTCTCAGTTATGTAAGGGCCTTTTCTTACTGATCCCTACTGTAAGTATTTGTGCCCTTGTACTTTCAGAAATTCAGTATGTATTCCAATGTTTCCAGTATTTCTCTATATTTGTCATGCCTAAGCGGTTTCCTCGTCATACTGTCATGTGGGGCCTAATGGGGCTTTCTCAAAAAGCTGCATGCAGCTTTTACCCTTACCTCCGCTCTCATTCTGTATTCTGTGGAACGTGAGAAACAAAGCTTATTATTATTGTTATTAATAATAATAATAATAATAATATTATTATTATTATTATTATTATTATTATTATTATATAAATAAGTGCACGAACGAGCTTTTTGCATTCTCGTTGACGTCACCATAAAGGACGATTTTGAACCAACGTTTCAAAGTGTCACCGCTTTTTATCAGTAGTTTTTATTCAGCTAAGTGCAGCTGGCCACTGTGAGAATTTTCCTAAGGCGCCTAACTTACGGTTAGGCCCAGGAAGTGGTGGCTGGCACGGCGTACAACAATTTCCAAATGTGGACGCCTTCCTACGCTAGATAGTGTGCGGCTCCGCGGAGTCCCAAATATTCAAGCAACCATTTTACGATTATCATGAACGAGGAACTGGGAACAAAGGGCAGGTCACTATACTTCAAGAAACACCTAAGGCAACTATTATGTCAGCGTGCGGTTTAAAATACCATTGCAGAAAACTATCAGGGCTTCATTCCGGACAAATATTGAATTATTTACAGAGAAATATTCGTAACTGAAGGCGGTGAATATTGTCTAGGGCAAATTTATTCGCCCTCTATGAGCAACACGGTGTGACACTACATACGTCATCATTCTCCAATACTGCTAATAATGTGCAAAAAAGCACTCCATTTTCGAGCTTACTGTTTCTTGCGTTGAATACGAACGTGTGCCAAGAATCAAGTGGCGCTTTCTACTGCTTGTAGCTAGAATGTACTTTGAACTGTCTGTAAAAAGCATCGTAACACTACGCGACAGCGAAACTACTGTCTGGCTTGCCACTGGGATCAAAAACGTCGTGGTTAATGTTAGAAGAGAGGACTGCGAATGTGCGAACGGCGGCGCAAGTCGCGGCTGGATGTTCCTATTGAGTACTGAGGCCTTTTTTGGCTGGGGCAGATGAGCTATGTCGTTTGTGACGCGCCGACTGCTCTCGAGAAAGGATTGTGGTCGTGATGGAGGCCATGGCGCTGCAGCCAACGGTTCTTACCCCACTAGCTGGGCGATCTTCATGATGCAAGCGGCATCTCCGGCTGGTGAGGAGACCGCTCCTTTTTGTCGTCGTCATTGCGACGGGTGTGGGAACCATAAGCGCCGCCGGCAGCACGCTTTTGCGGTTCCTGCCTTCACCTTTAGTGTATGGGTACCGCCAGCGAGTGGAACTTCAGCAAGAAAATGACACTTACATGGCTCGCGGAGCAGCTGGGTATACCACGGTGGCGCAGTATGAAAACTTTCATACATTCAACAGGCCGTATGGTTAGCACCCACGTAAACTTTCTTCACAGTTTCCGGGAGGTTGGGGTCAAGCAATACCGCGATCTCCATAGCTATGTAGTGGATACCTGCATCGGTGATGTCACGGCGAAGTTTTATTGCAATTTCACTCCATGCGCATTTTTGCTGTCGGGGGGCGCCATCACAGTGATGTTCCGTATAGATAACCAAGGCAATAACGCTATTGTCACGCGTCGCATGTTGTATGTACGAGTGAAAGGATGTGAGGGAAACCGATGATTGCGGCTCAATCTTGTGCGTGCAAAGGAAGAAAGTGGAGAGGAAACGCGCCGTCTTGCGTCACGCGAAAGGCCGTGGGGGGTTGGGAGGGAGGAAGTAGTAGCGGCATTGTGGTCTGGTAGCGACTGAATATTTAGTGATGGGGAGCAAGGGGAATTGATGATCGGGGTTCAATCTTGGCGCTATATATAGATGAAAGCGGGGAGGCAGCGCGGAAGGGACGGGGGCAACTTCGACTCCTCCAACACGTGCGTCCTTTGCACGGCCGCGTACGGCCGCGTGCCTAATATCTTCAAAGGGATCTGAAATGGCTCATAGCGTTGGGCGCTCTGTGTTCTCGCCCGTCTTGCGTTGAAGCGAAAGACGGCTGGAAGGTCACCTTGTTCGCTGCTGCTGCCGCACTTGCACACACCAGCGATATGGCTGCGAGTGTGGACGCTCATCGACTATGTTGTGTCAATGTTTGCTTGTGCGCGTTGACACCATGCTCGTAATATCTGTTAGTAGGCGAATGTTTCCAAGATTATACGGCCGATAAAACTACTATCCTTACTTCGTATAGCCGTTCACTACTTTGCTATAGCAATGGATGCTTCGCCTTTCAGGCGAAACTGCGACGTTTTTTTTTCCTTACGGATTTGCACTGACGTCATACCATGGTTGCATCGCTCCAAGATGGCTTCACAAGATGCTGCTCCCAGGATGACGACATGTCGTTTTATGTGGGCATGAGGTGTGAGTTCTTCGCGATGGCATGGAAATCCGTCAATGGTTCCATGTCGCCGCTACGTGATGCATGCTCACAGCAGAAAAAAAATGGCGAAAGAGACCAGGGTGCTTTCGGAAAATATTTAGGACTTTGAGTCTACTGCACGTCCTCGGCAACTCTGAGGCTGCCCTACTCGGTCTGCGATGTGTTCGCGGTGTGCATGTCGTGGAAGCGAGCCAGTTATAGGACTCTTCACGGCCTGATAACCTTGTCAACTCGGACATTGCCTGCATCGTGGCATGCACGTTCAGGGCACCAGCACAGTTCCTACCCGCTGCCGTGGGCTCCTTATATTTGCTGCAGCCACCGCTGGTCAGTTACATCGCCTTTCCAGACCGAAAGTCTGTGTGGTAACTGCCGTCACGATATCGTAGCTAATTATGGAAGCAGTGGAGGACGCGGAACGCGTAAGTAGTGGCGTGAGCCGTCACTGGCCAGGGTTATCAAGTATTAACGCCTGCTCTGATGGACTGTCGAACAGCGCCGTCTCTTACATTACCAAAATATGAGAGAACGACAGCCATGGCGTCGATACAGAACGAAATTTTTGACCATCTCTGCCATTGTCAAGAACTTCAGTGAGCGGTTTTCTAACAATCGAAAAGGACCATTTTCCTTCACGTTATAATAAAATGCAATGGAATCATCGTTTCGTTGTCAATTATTGTATAATGTAGTTGCACAATTTTAATTAGGCACTACGACATCAGTGGACTTGTGCTAGATTGCCCCAGGGCAGTCTCAAACTGTTTCGTGCATTTACCTCAAAGTTATTGCCTACTAAACCTCTGTTCACGGTAATATTGACTCAGTGGAGCTTTTAGAGAATGAATGTACGTCTTTAGCTTGCCGTTAACAAAACTTTGCTTTAACATGAACACGTAATGGCCATTCCTGATCTTCATCACTATGTTTCACATGCCAGAGATAGCAAGCAGAGATTTAATGGAGGAGCTACATCTTCGCTTTTACGCCTTTGCGAATCTAGCAATTTCAAGCGAAGATCTCATACAACTAGAAAATAGGGCTTTTCAATTCAATAAACGTTCCCCAAATACTTCTTTAAAAGAAAAACAGAAGATGTGCCTCACACAATGTTCTGGAAATATCTTACCTTATGTTGAGGACAATCAGATCTTTGCGGACTCCTGGAAAGAAATTAAAAGAAAAAGAAATGTCTCTCTGGTCTCGATGTGTCTGCAAAACTGTGAAACTGACTTTCGCATATACTGCAAAAGGCGAAGGAAACCATAAAAGAAATAAGCTATGCCGATCCATTCAAAATGCTGGAAGCTCTGCCAAATGAAGCTTTAGTGAAACGGCAAGGAAAGTGCTATAGAACCACATGCTGCGCCTACAATTACATTTTTTATACTACCGCTCGATAATCCTTGGTTCTACTCTTCAGTTGTGTAATTACGGCTACATAGGTTCTCTCAGTTTATTTGTAGTAGAAGTGCAAGGCTTTGTGAGAGCAGAACAATATGCGAAATCACGTTATGAAGAGTGACAAGACGTTATTAAAAAGAATAAGACAAGTCATCTGTAAGCAGAAAGCAACGGTAGAAAACTATGATGTGATGTGACAAGGCAAATGTACAAAATTAATTCATACTTTCAGGGCCGGCGATTTTGGCCGGTGCGTGGCCCATGGCGACAATGGTTATGCCGCGGTTATCTTATTGTGCGCAGGATCAGTCCAAAAATAGGTAGAAGCAGCACGAAGAAGCACAAATACACACAAGACTTGTATTGACGCACATAACTCGTAGAAAGCCGCACACCCACGCGACAGTTCCCAAAATATATATATATATATATATATATATATATATATATATATATATATATATTGGTCAAATGTAAGCGGCCTACAGTTCAGGTGGAAGCACGTGTCGCCGTGTCGGAGACATTCTGGAACCGAAGTCGGCCAGCAGGGTCGGACATCAGTGTCGGACAGTAGGACCGGACCGCCTCGCTGGGCTCAGGCGGCCCTGCGCCACAGTCGATATACCGGAACCTACGCGTACCCGGTTTTCCTCCGGTGGGGTTCGCGCTCAGGAGTCCACAGCAGCAGCCAGCGGGTCACGTCCACAGCAGGTGGGGTAGCCCTGTGGCCGCTCACCCGAACGCTCGTTCATCCAGGTTCAGGGCCACCAGCACTCTTGGACCAGTTGCCCAGCGGAAGAACTGGGCGAAGTAGCCTCTCATCGGGTGACAGCGTTGATTCGTGTGTGTTGTAGTGACGCGGGCGGCGATAGCTCCTATGGGCCGGACGCCCAGCGAGGAAGCTCTTTTCCCTCGAACGCCGAACCTCGTGCACTACTCACGCCACGGGCCACACTCTCTCGCGCCACGCTTTTGCAGGCGCCACTGTCGACACTCCCAAATCGGTGTCGATGATGATGATGGCTCTCTCGCGGGTATTTGGAAAGAGTCGGTGTCCTCTTCGTCAGCGCACGGGGCACTGCCTTCACATGTTTATGCTTTCCACTCCTGCGTATCATATACTATCACAATAGCCCCCTTTTCGAGAAAGTTGTTCACAACTGTTCTAACACAAGGACGCTGGATGAAAAAAAAGGAAAGGAAAATTATCATGTACGTTTGTCCGATTGTTCAGATGAGCACACGACACACATTATTCACAGGGCATTGCGCCCAGTTAAAGTACTAAGGCACAAGTCTGTTCGCTTTCAAATAACGACTAAGCACTTGAGTAGTCGCATTGTGCAATAGCATTTTGGTATATGAACCTGTGAATATGCTCGACTTAGGTAGTCAGCTCCGACATTGCCACGAATTTTCTCCAGCTGTTCATGTGCGATGTTGCATGTCTCCTCCAGGCGATTGCGCAAATCAAAGACATAAGTGTATGTCGTTCGCGTTTGCCGATCTAGTTCCTCGTTCGTCCACAGTTCCCTTAATACCGTCAACAGCATGTTACCCACTGAAGTGACTTCTACTGTCTCTTTAGGGGTTGCCTTCTTGTAGGACAAGAATTCTTGTAGGAGAAGAGCGGCTGTTCTCCTGACACCTTGATGTCCTGCCATGATGCTTTCGTGTGACACTTCTAATGTGCCATGTCTAAATGCTTTTGGTACGATCACCTGCTTAAATATTCTGCGAGTAGTCAGGTGGTACAGGCGATATAACATTCATTTTTCTTTGACGAATTCGTAGCCTTGACTCTTTTCAGAGTTGAACGATTTCATCACGTTGGCAAAAATGTTTTCAGCGTCTGGTCTTTCCGCTGTGTTTCAATCAGTTGCCCTTTAGTTACGTCACGTAAGACAATTCTCGGAACGCACAAGGGACGAATCTTGGCTTATTCTTGTTCTTCAGTTTTGGCTTGAGCCACGCTTGATACATGCTGAGGCTTACTAGGCGGCTTAGTCAGCTTCATTTCTATCAACGACAATCCTTCGTTGGGAGCAGCGGTGTGCTTCCAGTCAGTGTGCGGATCGTATGGTGCTCTCACGTTTGTAAGATTTCCCAGAACATAGTCGTAGAGGGACTCGTCCATATATGCCACTGTTAACTTGCCTCTAAAGCACGGCGTGTTCACTTGTGTGACAGCTTCAGGCAGGTAGCTTGTTGAGTCGTCCAGAAGAACAACGTTGCTCGTTTTTCGTGTCATAGATACCTCTGGAACAAATTCTCGTCTGAAAATTGTGGTATTACAACGGGTATCTCGTAATACACGAACACTTACTCCTAGCAGTCGGCCTTCAACCACTGGCATCCTGTCGATGAGGAAACCTACAACATTTCCAGGGGTTTCGTCGTCGCTGTCACTTAATCGGCGAGTCTACTTTCCTGGACACTGTGATGCTTTCACTGGACGAGTTCGAACTCGTTGAGCTTCGGTAAGTGCACACAAAGAACTCGGTTTGTTGTCCCCGTACTGATTTCGGCAATATAAAGCTGTATGTCCCGTTCTGTCCACAACTAACACTTTACCATATGTTTAGATGGGTTACAGCAATTACGAGCCAAATGTCAAAACTGGTGACAGAGGATGCACATGAGTTGCGGTTTCCTGGGAGCTTCAATGTTTTTCCCATCGGAATCACTTGTGTTATCGGGACCTTTTCCTTGGTTTGTCCAGTTCTGCGCTTAAAGAAAGCGATCCGTAGAGCTAGCAGGTTCGTCAAGGGATTTGGACTCCCGCTTCCTCAAGAAAACGATTATCTTTGGTTCACAACAGCGCAGAAACTGTTCAGCGATCATGTGATCTCGTAGACCTTCATGCCTTTTAGGCACTTAGCCATGTCAATCCAATGATCAAAACAGGCTGAAATTCTTGCTGCTAACCGTCTCCCAGTTTCACCCCCTACTGCTCGTGCTTTCCGAAACTTCTCTTGGTAGCCTCGAGCCGTGAATCGGAACCTCTGTAGTAAAGCTTTCTTTACCTCCGGGTAATCTAATGAATCAGCTGCAGTCATCCGACCGATCATGGTTAATGCTTCACCAGTTAGACACATGCTCCCACCAAGAGCCCATTTTTCTTGCGGTAAGTCCTACCCTGTTGCTACACGCTGAAATCGCTGTAAACACGCGTGCAAGTCATCGCGTTTCTCGTCAAAAAAAGGAAGTAACTTCTGTGAATTAAGGGATGACGAGAAAGTGCTGAGCGCAATTAAATTTTCAGAAACCGCTGCCGGCACATTCCGAGCTCCTTCCTAAATCTGTAGCTTTAGCTGGAGAATCTCACGTTGCCTCTCGTCAGCTAAGCGCGCTAATTCAGCAGCTTCCTTGATTGCCTCTAGCTCCACAGCTCTCTCATCGCTTTGTTTTGCCTGTTCTGCCTCAATCCATCTGCGCCTGACAAGTGCTGGGTCTGACAATCCTTGTTGGAGTCCTATAACCGTAATTTTCTCTAAATCCGTGGCGCCGTCTACTAATGTGTGTCTGCGCACAAGCGAAGCTGCCCTCTTTCATTGTGTCTAAGCGAAACTGCCCCTTTTCAACGTAATTCTTGCTGCTAACCATCTTCCAGTTTCGCCCGCTACTGCTCGTGCTTTCCGAAACTTCTCTTGGTAGCCTTGAGCCGTGAATTGCAACCTCTGTAGTAAAGCTTTCCTTACCTTCGGGTAATCTAATGAATCAGTGGCAGTCATGCGACCGATCACGGTTAAAGATTCACCAGTTAGACACATGCTCACAGCAAGTGAGCATGTAGCAAGCAGTCACAGCAAGCAGAATCTGCAGCTTTAGCTGGAGAATCTCACGTTGCCTTTCGTCAGCTGAGCGCGCTAATTGAGTAGCTTTCTTGATTGCATCTCACCTCCGCAGCTCTCTCGTCCATTTGTTTTGCCCGTTCGGCCTCAATCCATCTGCGCCTGACAAGTTCTGCGCCTGACAATCCTTGTTGGAGCCCTATAGCCGTAATTTTCTCTTAATCCATGGTGCCGTCTACTAATGTGTGTCTGCGCACAAGCGAAACTGCCCTCTTTCACTCTAATTCTTGCTGCTAACCGTCTTCTACTGTCGCCCTCTACTGCCAGTGCTTTTCGAAACTTCTCTTCGTAGCCTTGAGCCATAAATTGGAACCGTGAATTGGAATAGGGTAATCCACTGAATCAGTGGCAGTCATCCGACCGATCACGGCTAAAGCTTCACCTGTTAGACACATGCTCACAGCAAGAGCCCATTTATATTGCGGTCATTCCTGCCCTGTTGCTACACAGTGAAACTGCGCTCTATCACTGTATTTACGAGTAAATCTTGGCGAGCTCGCTAGTTTGTGATGGTATTTGGTGCAGGATCACTCCAGAAAGAGGCAGAAACAGCACGAGGAAGCACAAACACACATCAGTCTTGTATTGACGCACATAACACATAGAAAATGGCACCCACATGCGACAGTGCCCCAAAATACGTTCTAGACGGCATGCAGCTATATATATGTGTATTGGTCAAATGTAATCGGCCTACAGTTCAGGCGGAAGCACGTGTCGCCATGTCGGAGACGTCGTGGAACCGATGTCGCTCAGCAGGGTCGCACAGAAGGGTCGCATAACAGGGTCTGACAGCAGGGTCGGACCGCCGGGCGTGGCTCAGGTGGCCCTGTTCCACCAGAACGGCAAGTTGGGCCATTTGGTGGGGATTCATGGTAAGGGTTGTAACAGCGCACACGAGGCAAGGACAACAGAAGGAATAAAACGACGACACATTGCTGTTAATCTCAAATGATTTGTATTGCAGATATGTCTAATATATATATATATATATATATATATATATATATATATATATATATATATATATATGAGCCAAACGACGACACAGTGTTGTGTCGTCGTTTTATTCCTTCTGTTGTCGTCTTCTGCGCGCTGTTACAACCCTTGCCACGGGTCCTGCTCCAAAGTCGATATACTGGAGCCTCCGCGTGCCCGGTTTCCCTCTGGTGGGGTTTGCGCTCGGGAGCCCACAGCAGGAGCCACCGGGTCACGGCCACAGCTGGCGGGGTAGCCCTGTGGCCGCTCACCTGAACGCTCGTTCACCCAGGTTCAGGACCGCCAGCCCTCCTGGACCCGTTGCCCGGCGGAAGAACTGGGCGAAGTGTCCTCTAAACGGGTGAAAGCGTTGATTCGGGTGCTTCCAAATGACGCGGGTGGAGATAGCTCCTATGGGCCGGACGTCCAGCATGGAAGCTCTTTTTCCCTCGAACGCCGAACCTCTTGCACTCCTCACGCCACGCGCCACACTCTCTCGCACCACGGTTTTCCAGGCGCCTCTGTTGACGCACCCAAATCGGTGTCGATGATGATGATGTCTCTCTCGCGGTTATTTGCAGAGTTGGTTTCGTCTTCGCCGCCGCACGGCGCACGGCCTTCATGTGTTTAGGCTTCCCACTCCCGCGTGCCGTATAGTGTGGCTATCTAGCATGCACGAGCTAGCATTGCCATTACACTTTTCCCTTCAACATTACAAAAAATTATTTCATGTGGGCTCCTGGCCACCGCGGTTTATACCTAAATGAAACGACAGATGTATTAGCCAGAACGTCTTTAAATAGTCCTTTGATTCCTGCTCTACCAGATCCAGCTTATATAAATGCATCGAGATACAGAAAATGTTCTTTGAAAAATCATGTACATTATCGCTGATACGTACTCCAAACTTTAAGCATCTCGTTTTTTTATAGAATTTACAGTGGTGTCCTTCTTGGCAATTAGAAGTTAAAAAAACTAGATTCATCTGTCGCACCCCGAAATTGAATCTTTATTTGCATAGAGCTGGTCTGGCGATGTCCCTCAACGGCATCATTGTAAGGAAATTGAATCAATAGACCACTATTTTTTGTCATGTAGATGATATTCACACCAGAGAAAGATGCTACTGGAACATCCACACTGCAAAATTAGATTAGGGTAAAGTTAAGTAGTATTATAATAATTTGGGCTTCGACACTAGGCACTAGGTCACAAAAACATTTGTTCCGTACTATTTGATTATATAATTAAACAAAACGATTGCCCTGCTAATTATTGTATCTTTATTCTAGATATCAAATCTGCATGAATTCCACCTAAGTTGGTTTCTCTAAATTTTTTATTAACATTACTTCTTATTCATTGTAGCCTCTTTTAATATTCACCTTTACGTTAGTCTGATTGCTCGCTCGCATACTAGTCTAGTTATTGCAAACTCTCCTTTTCTTTGCATTTCTTTTGTTTTGCGTACATCGTCTAAAAATAAGAATTTCCTTTAGCTGCCTCCTGCCGCGCGATTATTAGCCTATCCCCCGTACTGGGTGCGAGCCACGACATAGGATCATCATCATCATCATTTGTACGTTATAGTGAAAGTGCGCTTTGCCTGCGCAACGTGACCTAGCAGTTTTGTTAGTCGAGCAAAACTGTTGCCAATATTGATAAGAACTGCATGAAGCACTGCAACATTCATTTTGCTTTACAGCCTCTGTTTTAATTAGGAAATTCAGAAATATACAACGGCGTCCAGAGAGGCTGTAAGGGTTGTCACTGCTAGTTTTGAAAGCTGTTGCAAGCTTTTTACAATTTTGAGCAAGCACTTAAGTTGTTGATTCCGTACAACATATTTAAATGAGCATTCGTCGGTAAGTACTTATTTAGACAGCGTGCTCCTTTCTCGCTGTTTCACAGATACGAGAATACTGGCATCCAAGCGACCCAGATTGTGACGCAGTTTAGTATACCAGTTCAATATTTGTAGGCCGCTACGCAATGCACATGCAAATCCACTGGTTTGTGGGCCACATCTGACAAAACAAAATGGATCCGCTGGTGTCGCCGCCGATTCGGTTGTTTCGATCAGCAACCAATTTCGACGAGTCTGTGGAAGATTTTATGTGTCCAGCTGTCCCGGCACAATTATAACAAATCAACGTCATTCGTCATGTGAAAGCCAATTCTGGTATCAGCACAATCAGCATTGCCAGATTCGGAGAACGCGCCTATTATTACAGCGTAAATTAGCGCAAATTCATTAATGGACACAAAAGAACAAAGTAGCGCCCGTGCTTGTTCACTTTGCTCTTTTATGGCCTCTATAAATCTGCGCAACATTATCATGATTGTAATGCAACAGCAACTATCCCAACAGTCAGTCCTCCTGACAGTGCCCACCATCGAAGCGAAAGTAACACAAAAAAAAAACGTGTAATGACTGTCTGTCACTTCACCTTGCGAAGCCGGTTGGTCATTGCGCCCAGCTTTTGTTGGAATCGAGGTGGCTGCCCAACTCAGCAACTCAGCAAACCTGTTCTTGCTTTTGAATAAACCCAGTCGACTCTCCATTTACAACCTGTCATGACGTGTATTTTTCGCCTCAGCTAAACCGAGCTGCCCGCAAAACCACTGAGCGTCGCGATGGAATGCGCTTCTGTTGAGACCGCTGGACTAATTTCGGCACCACGTCAGAATGGTTGCGTGACCGACAGTTTCTGTAGCTACTTCAGGACACTTGCTGTCACGAAAGAGTGCTCCTGTTGTGATGTCCAAATTCTTGGTTGTCAGGACGGAATTTTTTTCTTGATTATATTGCGTTTAGTGTTACACTGACAATATTAAGTGAAGGACAGGACGTAGACGTGCGTAGCGCAATTGGGCTACGCACGTCCACGTCCTGTATTTCACAAAAAATTATTAGTGTAACACTAAGCGCAATATAATCATGAATGTTCACCAACTAGCCCCCTTCATTGCTTTGCTAAAACAATTTTTATGCGAAGCATATTACGAGAGCTCAACCCAGCTCCTCAGGCGCGGCGGTGTCGCCTTGAAACCGCGTGACACCGTGACGTCATCACAGAGGAGAAGTGGCTTTGGCTCAACTCTTGCAAGACGAGCTGGGTGGGAATCGAACCAGGGTCCCCGGAGTGTGGGACGGAGACGCTACCACTGAGCCACAAGTACGATGCTTCAAAGCGGTACAAAAGCGCCTCTAGTGAATGCGGTGTTGCCTTAGAAACGAGCTGTTTCTAAGGCGTGTGTCTCTTGCTCAGGCGCACATTTCGTTGCCGCGCCGAACGCTGCTTTGCTCGACGCTCACCGCGTCCAATGCGGGGCGCGTAGTCGCTGCCCTGTAGCCCATTGTCTTACACCCCTTGGCGGGTCGACGGGAACGCTGTCGCGTTCCACTCTTGAAGGCGAAGCAGTAATGCATGAGTTGTTTCTTCGTCTAGCCGAACCAAATATAGCCAAGCAACAGCAGTTCACCAGGCTAAACAGTGGTTCAACAACTAAAATAAAGGCTAGTATGCTTCGCATCCTGGGCTTAACCTTACCTAAGCCACAGCCATTTTTCTGTTGCGATGCCAGGACTTCTGCCGTAACGTCAGAAATTTCCGTCGTAGCTACTGAAACTCATGTCGAACGTCTGGAAGTGTGGTCGTACGACAGAAAATTCAATTCTCGTTTTTAACTGCGATGTGGTTAACCTCAAGCCATTTCACGATGAATGAATTCCGTGATGCGAGTACAATTGTACCGTACACAGCAAAATCTAAAACATCGGTGAAACTATCACGCCCGTTTGGCTTACGACAGAAGGAAGATATTGATAGAATTCCTTGACCTAGCTGCTCACGATTCGCCTGCACCATTAATAAGAAATTGGATGACACTCCTTGTGATATTCTATCTTGTTCAGGATGTACTGAAGCCATGCTGTGCATGTTATTTTCCTTAGGCGAGACAGCAGTAGTGAAACACGTGTTCATCAATTTAGCAACATGCATAATGTTACTTACGAATTTACCATTATGGATAAACTATTATGTATGTTTTTGCTGGTCTATATTATGCTAGAATTGAATTCCATTAGTCTCAATAAACCATGGCCACGTTAGGAAAAATTATTTTTGCACAACTTATAAGGGTGGAATGGTGGAAACGCTGGGAAAATTTACAAGGACGAAGAAATTGCAAACGCATATGCAGCGCTATCTCACAACAGTTACTGAATGCATAACATCCACGCAGTGGTTCTGGTAAAGCTGCCGACGAAGATGAAGTGGGTGCAAGGTCTGAAGAAGCTGACAGCCAGAATGGCGACGAAGTGAGAATAAACCGTTTGATACGTTCAGCTTGTGTGTCTGCCCCAATAAAATATTATATATATATATATATATATATACATGATGAAGATAAGGGTGTAGGACATAGGTGGCATTTGCATAGTGTAGTTTACAACGTTTCGGCTGGTGGCCCAGCCTTTGTCAAGTAACAAGTACATGCCATTGGGTTTCTTTATAAACACGCCATACATGAGTAGTGTTGACAATGATGACAACGAGAAAGACAATATCGAAATGGCGATAACACCGGCGAAGTTAGTCATACAGTAAGTGATTGGAACTTGAACGCTACAAACAGTTGAGGTGCATTCAGTACTCGCGACATAGAGCCAGATAGCACGTGACACGAAAGCAGAGCCATGGTCAGTGATATGAGTGAGTGAGTGAGTGAAGAAACATTTATTGTAGGTCCGGCGAGGACGCGAACTCGTCGCGCACCCGGCTAGTCCCACGTCGGGACCGGCAGGTCTAGCCCACCGGCCCGGTCGCGGGCACGCCGGACAGCCAGGATTTGCTGTTCCAGAGCGGGGCTACGCAGAAGCGAGTCCCACTCCTCCTTGATGAACTTAGGGTATGTCGAACCGCACTCCCACAGCATGTGCGCTAGAGTAGAGGTCTGCCCGCAGGAGGGGCAGGCGTCGTCGCGATACACGTCCGGGTAAGCCTCGTGGAGAACGGACAGACACGGATACGTACTAGTCTGCAGAAGCCTAAGAGAAACGGCTTGCGCCCTATTCAACCTGGGGTGAGGAGGTGGAAAGACCCTTCTAGACATGTAGAAGAATTTAATAATCTCGTTATGAGTAGCGGGAGCATCCCTGTGGCCGTAGGGAGGAGGGGAGTCGGTGCTTCTTGCAGAGGAAGCGCGGTCGGTGAGGTCACGCGCAGCCTCGTGAGCAGACTCATTCAGGTTCTGGGGAGCACCCTCGACCGACCCTACGTGAGCTGGAAACCAGTGGATTGAATGATGCGTGAGAGCATATCGATTCGAGTTGCTAAGAAGACGAGCAGCTTGCTTGGCGATGCAACCCTTCTGAAAAGCCCTAACTGCCGTTTTGGAATCGCTATATATCTCGGACCCACGACCGTCTAGCAGGGCGAGGGCGATGGCGGCTTGCTCGGCGACTCCGGGGTCTGAAGTGCGAATGGAGGCGCAATTAGAAATCTTGCCGCTGGAGTCGACCACAACGATGGCAAAGGTCTTCCCATCGCTGTACTCCGCCGCGTCGACGAAGCTTGCTCTAATGTCTCGTTGCTTTATCTGTTTGAGGATGGCTCCTGCTCTGGCCTTGCGTCTGCCCTCGTTATGGACGGGATGGACGTTTCGGGGCACAGGGGCCACTTCGAACTTGTCTCGAATGCACCTAGGGATCGGGGTACTGACCATCGGGAATCCCGCAGGGTGGTAACCCAACTCTTCGAGGATGTGTTTACCTGCCGCTGTGGTGCTCAGGCGAGTGAGTTGCGCACGTTCTTGGGCCTCGGCAATCTCCTCGGCAGTGTTATGCACCCCCAGCTTGAGGAGATCCTCGGTATGGGTCCTGATGGGTAGCCCGAGAGCCCTCTTGACCACTTTGCGGATGAGAGCGTTGAGCTTGTCTCGCTCCGCTCTGAGCCAGTTGTGCATAGAAATTGTGTACGTAAAGTGACATAGCACGAATGCATTGATAAGCCTGAGGAGATTGTTTTCCTTCATTCCTCGGTGCCGGTTTGCTATTCTGCGAACGAGGCGGAAAGCGTTGTCCGTCTTTGCGATGATCTTGCGGAGAGCCGTTCCGTTCCCGCCGTTGAATTCGACAAACATGCCGAGGACCCGAATAACGTCGACCCTGGGTATCACCCCCCCGTCACAAGTACGAAGACTGATGCTGCTTTCGGAAACTGGCTTCCAATCTTTGGGTCTGCCTCCCTTCTCTTTTCTGTAAAGCAGAAGCTCCGACTTGGCGGGGGAGCATCGAAGTCCGGTGGGGCGGAGATACTCCTCGATCACATCGATCGCCTCCTGCATGGATTCTTCGACTCTGCCCTCGCAGCCGCCGGGGCACCATAAGGTGATGTCGTCGGCGTATATGGTGTGCTTGACGCCCTCTACGCGTGCCAACCTCTCGGAAAGACCAATCATACAGATGTTGAACAGGGTGGGTGAGATGACGGCGCCCTGAGGAGTGCCCCGCCCTCCGAGGGGCACATCGTTGGAGCGGAAGTCCCCAATGCGAAGCTTGGCCTTCCTGTCCGTTAGGAAAGAGCTGACGTAGCTATGGAATTTGTAACCGAGACCCAGGTCTGAAATGGTCTTTACGATGAAGCTGTGGAGCACGTTGTCGAAAGCTTTCTCGAGGTCCAGACCGAGCAAAGCCTTGACGTCTCTGGAACGGCCATCCACAATCTGATGCTTTATTAGCTTCATTGCATCCTGCGTCGAGAGTCCGGCGCGGAAGCCGATCATGTTGTAGGTGTAAACCTCGTTGTCTTCGAGGTACCCGTTGACCCTGTTGAGGACGACGCGCTCCATGACCTTGCCGACGCAGGAGGTTAGAGAAATCGGCCTGAGGTTCTCGATGTTCGGGGCCTTGCCGGGCTTGGGAATGAGCACCGTACAGGCCATCTTCCACTCTGCAGGAACAACGCCGCTATTCCAGCACTCGTTGATTTTGTCGGTCAGGAAGACGATCGACGTGTCCTCGAGGTTTCTCAACATTCTGTTGGTGACTCCGTCTGGACCAGGCGCAGACTTGCGGTTGAGTGCGAAGATGGCCTGCCTGACCTCGGCAACGGAGAAGTCTTCGTCGAGCTCGGGGCGTGGAGGGCCTCGGTAGTCCGGGAGTTGGGTCACTGGATCTCCATCGCGACAGACGGGCAAGTACTTCTGTACGAGTTTTGAGACGAGCTCATCAACCGTATGAGACTTGGTGGCTTCGTGAAGGGCCCGGGCCAACGTATGCCGCTGATTTGACTTTGAACCGCTTTCGTCGAGAAGGTGCTTCAGCATACCCCAGGATTTGCCGTTGCGCATCTGTCCGTCGACCGATTCGCAGAGCTCGTCCCACTGCTGCTGGCATAGCGCCTTGCAGTGTTCATCGATGACCTTGTTGAGCTCTGAGATCTTTTTTCGGAGTCTGCGATTGAGCCTTTGGCCCTTCCATCGGCGGAGCAGGGCGTTTTTGGCCTCGATCAGGTGGGCAAGTCTGCTGTCCATCCGCTCGACGTCGAGATCGGTTTCTACTTTCTTGGTAGCCGCGGAAGCGTCGTTCCGGACGCCTTCGCACCATTCTTCGAGGGTGGCGGGTGCCCTGTCTTTGCCGGGTTCTTCGCGAATCTTGCGAAAGCGGTCCCAATCGATGAACGTGAATTCCTTGATCCTACTCCGAGACACCTTGAAGTTGGTCTCGAGAATGTAGTGGTCGCTGCCGAACTCCATGGCGGTGTTCTCCCAGCCCACGTCCTCAACGTTCCTGACGAACGCGAGGTCGGGTGTCGAGTCCCGGGTGACGGAGTTGCCGATGCGCGTAGGAAAATTCTTGTCAGTGACCAGAGTGAGGTCCATCTCGTTGGCGTCTTGCCACAGGTTGCGCCCCTTGGTAGTGTCGTAGACGTAACCCCAGATGCCGTACGGTGCGTTGAAGTCACCGACGACGACTAAGGGTCGAGGGCCGGCCAAGTCGGTCGCTTTCTTGAGGATGGTCTTGAACTGCTGGCGCGAGTCCCTGGGGCTGCTGTAGATATTGAGGACGAACACGCTGTTTCTGCGTTGATTCTGCTGTGGTACGTTGAGCAGGATCTCAACCATGACGTATTCAATTCTACCACTTGCCAGCTTGAGGTCGTGGGTGAGATGAGTCAGCCTTTTATCAATCAAGGTGCAAATCCCTCGCCCCCCGGGCAGGCCCGACACGGCCCTGTAGCCCTGGAGCGAGGCGGCAGAGACTAATGTTTCCTGGAGAGCAATGATTTGAGGTTTGACAGCGAAAGACCTGAAGAACTGCTGCAGAGGGGCTTTTTTGTTAGAATACCCCCTGCAGTTCCATTGCCAAATGCGAAAACTCTCTTTGGACCTATCCATTATGGCGGACCGGATGGACTACCACCTAATGGGGCAGTTAGGGCTGTGCAAAGACTGGGGCCTCCTGTCGCCGCCCTGGTTGGATATTGAAGTCTAGCTTCCTTTAGTATGGCGGGAACGGTGAGCGGTTGGACGACGGAGGCAGATGAAGCCATTCGCGCCTCAATGGCATCTATGCGATCAGTGAGAGCTCCGAGGCCCCTGTTGGGGTCTCCGAGTGCAACCTGAATTTGACGAACGTTATCGGTGAGACAACTGACGCTAGCAGTGACCTGTCTGAGGCCATCTGCCAGCCCAATGAGAGTTTGCTTAATCTCGCTGACTTCTGCGGACAACGCTCCCGATTCACCTGTTTGTTTTACTACTGCTCTGCGTTTGGTGGACGTCGCAGTACCGTCTACTGGGGCTGGGATTGGAGTCTCTGTGGCCCTGCCTGGCGCACCGTTATCCGACACATTCGAAACGAGTTTCCGAATCTCTGCCATTTCCTTAACTAGCCTCTTGATCGTGCTCTTGAGATCGTCGTTCTCTTTGCGTAAGCGACTGACTTCCGCGTCCCTAGCTCGCTCTGGGTGTTGGTCGTTACGAGGTGCCTGAACAGCTTCTACATTGGCACCGGGCTTGGGACGTGCCAGATCGGCCCAAAGGAGGGTCGGCTGCGTCCCCAAATATGTGGAGGTGGGCTGAGGTCCAGATGCTGGCTGGGTTCTGCAACCCGGGCCGCCCCTGGAACCGCATCTGGATCTGGATCGGACTCGGGATCTTGACATCGACCTGGCCCTGGAGGCGGAGCGGCTCCTGATGTGACCCCTGGAGCGGCCACGAGACCTGGATCTCCCCCTGGACCGGGAGTGGCTGCGACCGTGTTGGCGTTCAGGCGATGCTTGCCGGGCTTGATTCGCGCCTTCCATGGGCGGGAAATGTTCGGCGTTGAGGGCGCGGGAGCGTTCCCCCCGTCTGCGTCTGACGAGATATGGCGTCTGAAATCGTCGCTTGCACTCCTTGGCGGCGGTAAGGTGGTCGCCACCGCACAGCTTGCATTTGGGATCGCACCTATGCTGGGCGTCGGGGTTTGTTTCTCCGCATCCTCTGCAGATGGCGTCGTTCGGCGAAGGGCAGACGTCGGAGCGGTGCCCGAGCCTGCCGCAGCTATAACACACGTCCATTTGCTTGCGAAATAAAGTGCACCTGACAATAGTGCCGCCGTAGGAGACAAAATTTGGCACTCGGTACCCCTCGAACAGGACCACCACGGTGCCGGTGTTCTTGATTCTTTTGGCGCCCAGCGCCGTGGGATTTCTCGGGTTTACAAGTTTTTTGTCGATCACCGCGGGCCCGTCGCTAAGGGAGACGCCTCGGATGACGCCCTTGCACGTGTAGTGGGGGGCGGCCTCGTAAGCGCTCACCTCGAAACGTTGACCGGCGACGGAGATGCCCTCGACGCCGACGTAGCGTGCAGCGTTGTCCCTGTTTGGTGTGCTGATCACCATTATGTTTTGTTGAAAGTTAGGACACATTGTGTCCGTGTCTCGCGACGCCGAATCGAGCCCGGCAGCCTGCCATATGGCGTCGGCGACTGCGGTAGGTCCGCACTTGCTGATACACAGGCCTCCCCTGGGCCGCACGACGATCTTTGCCTCTTCCTTGGGCATCGGAGGCATCCTGGCTCCTCGAATTATCTTGCTTTTAATGCCCGCGAGGTCGGCGCTACGCCGAGCGTGGGAACTGGTGTTATGCTGAACGTCGGCCGCACTGGAATTGGCCGCGTTTCTCGTGCTCCTTGAAGAACGTCTGGCGGCAACGAGCTGCCACCCTGAGTCTTTAGTGAAGTCCTCGGGGGATAAAAACTCCCCTTCCACCTCACACTCCATCACAAAGTCCGTGGAAAAAGCCTCCGCCGAGAAGAGGTGGGCTAGCGATGCCTTGCCTCGCGAACCCTAACACGGTTAGGCTCAGCACACAGTCATGGCGTAGTCGAAAGAAAAACGGCAAGAAATGTCACAAAAGTCCACCCACCCACAAAAGTCGGGTATCAGCGTGTTCCTCTTGACTTCACGGATCCGAAAATGTAGAAAGTTCAGGGGTACACACTCGAAAAACATACGAAAATGTTGGCAAAAAGCGGGAGCCGAGTGAACCACGTCAAATGTGGCTGAAACCCACTATATGCACTGCGCAGTAACCGTCACAATGGGCAGGATGAGTAATGATGGCTTATATTCGCATCTGTACTGTGGAATACTGTGTTGTACAGAGACGATGGATATTAATGACATGTAATTCAGTTTAAGTTTCAGTTTTAGTTTATTTATCATTCAAAAACAATCAGTAAATAGGTAACAGTTAGTATGCAGACGAGGGTATCAAAGTCGATGACTGCAACGGAACCCTCGGTTCTCAATAAATATGTGTACAAAACGTGAGTTAGAATAAAAAAGTACAAGGAAAACAAATGAATGCGCGTAATGCAGTACATTGGTAAGAGAAAACAAATAAAAAGTACATATATCAAAAAGCATAATTATACAGAGAACATGTTTTAGGACATGCAAATATTTACGAAAAGAAATAGCACATCTTAACTCATATTTGAATATATTCAAAGATGACGCTAGCTTAAGTGAATGCAGTAGGTCATTCCGAAATTTTAATGCTCAAAATGGGGATGTCATTGTTCCATAGTTTGTGTTACATTTAGATAATGAAAAGTTGTAATTATGCGCAAACCTACTGTGGTTCGTATTAGTAAGCAATTTGTAGTTCACAAATTCGTAAGGACGTGTTTGTTAAGTAATTTAAAAAAAGAGAATATTTAGCTCATACATAAACAAGCCAGACACAAGTACAATAAAGCTTGCCTGGAGTAGGTTGGAGAGCATTTAGGTAAAAGGGATTCTTGGTTATTTTGCAAATCGCCTGGTTCGGTATGTGTTGAATAGTCGAGAGGTGGCAGTTATACGTGTTTCCCCAGGAAGCAATACCATAGGTGATATGATTATGAATGAACGCAAAGTATAAATATAATATTGCATGTTCTGAAAAGAATGCACGTGGTTTTATGAGAGCTCTTACGCTAAAAGCTCTTTTCTGTACAACAAACGCAATATCATTAGTAAATTTCAGGCGCTAATCTAATTTTATGCCAAGGAACAACACACAGTCTGCTGCAGGAATAAGGTGACTGTCGAGAGTTACTTGGGGGATAGACAGCAGGATTCTCTGCCTTGTTTCAAATAGCATGAACTGAGTTTTAAGAGGGTTTCAAATTAAATGATTTAACCTGACGCCATTCAACAACTTTCGCTAGTTCATTGCTCAGATTAAAGAGTAAGGTTGCTAAAGAGTTATCATATATGAAAATAGTGGTATCATCAACACATAGAATAGCATTAGACAGGTCTAGAACAACGGGTAAGTCGTTAATGCTAATGCAGAACAACAAGGGTCCCAGAAATTGAGCCCTGTGGTAACCGTTGAATAATATATATATATATATATATATATATATATATATATATATATATATATATATATATATATATATATATATATATATATATATATATATATATATATATATATATTGTACTGGGTGCACTGAACAGCTCCGAGGGTAACGTCTCTTCGTAACCGAGGAGGCAGGTTACGCAGAGCAGGAACAGCTGTTTGCCCGAACGGCTCACACTCGTGCTAAGCACTGGCGATCCAGCTGACCCACTGGTTGCACAGCAGGCATCGAAGAGACGATCTGGCTGGCCTTGTTCTTGTGCTCTTCTTCTTCATTGCAATTACCCCCGGTGCAAAAGCGGAGCCATCCTGGCGACTTACGACGTGGAGACGAGTGGGTCATAGAATTGTTTCAGGCGGCGCACGTGAACAACATCCCGTCCACGGCGGCGCTTATCGGATGTCGATGTAAGCGGCTCTATGACATAGTTGACCGGAGAGGTCCGTTCGACGATGCGGTATGGTCCATCATACTTCGAGAGAGCTTTTGTCGAAAGTCCAGGCGCTGTAGAAGGCACGGACAACAAGACAAGTGTGCCGGGAGCAATTGGCTTTTTGTCGTTGTTGGTCAGCGGAGGTGAACTTTCGGGCTAATTGACGGCATTCCTCGGCGTATCGGGCGACGGCTGAAACCGGAGCACATTCTGACGCGTCTGGTGTATAAGGCAAAACCGTATCGATGGTGTGGGAAGGATCGTGACCGTAGAGAAGAAAGTATGGAGAAAATCCTGTGGTACTTTGTGTTGCCGTATTATATGCGTACGTGACAAATGGGAGGATGATGTCCCAGTTTGTATGCTCCGATGAAACGTACATGGTGAGTATGTCACCAAGGGTGCGATTGAAACGCTCTGTAAGTCGTTAGTTTGAGGAATGTACGCCGTGGTGGTCCGGTGAACTATGCGGCATTGAGCAAGCAGAGCTTCAACCACCTGCGAAAGAAACACACGGCCTCTATCACTCAGCAGCTCCCGAGGTCGGCCATGATGAAGAATGAAACGATGGAGCAGAAAGGATGCAACGTCACTCGCGGTCGCTGCAGGTAGAGCAGCGGTTTCGGCATAGCGTGTAAGGTGATCAAGTGCGACAATAATCCATCGTTTTCCAGCGGGTGTTAGTGGTAGCGGCCCATACAGGTCAATTCCCACACGGTCGAAGGCACGAGCAGGGCACGGAAGCGGCTGTAATAATCCGTGGGCCGGATGAGGCGGAGATTTGCGGCGTTGGCATTGCGGGCACGAGCGGGCAAACTTTTGGACAAAAGTAAACATTCCTCGCCAGTAGTAACGTTGCTGCAGGCGCTCATACGTCTTCAAAACGCCTGCGTGTGCACATTGTGGGTCAGTATGGAAAGACGCGCACATGTCGGAACGCGAAGTCCTAGGGATAACCAGGAGCCACTTGCGACCATCGGGCTGGTAGTTCCGTCGATACAAGCTAATACAAGCAGCTAGCCAGCTGGAACCAATGCGAAAAGAAATTGACAGAGTTGTTTGGCAAACCAGCCGGCCATACAATTGCCGCACAGGATGAACTGGCCTCCCATGCCCAATCCCCCATGGAGTCCTATGTCTCCTATATCTAGGACATACTGGCACTTTGTCGTAAAGCCGATCACGACATCACAGAAGCTGAGAAGGTCAGGCACTTGCTTAAGGGTATTGCTGACGACACGTTTAAGCTGTTCATGTGCAAAAGCTGCTCTACAGTTGATGCAATCATTAAAGAGTGCCGACAATCAGAGCAGGCCGAAAGCCGACAGATCTTGCAGCCATTCGCGAGACTTTCCTATACTACCGCAACGTCGACGTGGGAAGTTCAACCCGCACAGCAGCATGCGTCGCCACCAGAGGTCGTGGTGCGCATCGTTCGACAGGAATTGGATGCGATGGCACCCGCAGCTTTCTGTTGGCGTAGCGCTGATGCTACTACGTTTTCAGCTCTGCTCGTACAAACAATCATTCGCCAGGAACTTGAAAACATTGGTTTACAATCTGTGTAAACCAATCTGTTTACAATCCAAGAAGCTCCTCTCTCGCCACACAGGGCCCTATGAAGTCCTACGTTAAGTTTACAACGTAAATTACGAGATTTCGCCGGTACAGTTTGATACATCCTCAAGTACGACGCCTCTTGACGTCGTCCCCGTTTCGCGGCTGAAGCTGTAGTTCGCTTGCAATTCTTCGCCTACCATGCGCGGAGACGGCGCTTCACCACCCGGGGGTCCTGTTACGGAAAGATGAAAGAAGAGAGGAAGAAGAAAATCGCAGACGCTGGCTGCTGCGTGTTGTTTGTGGTCAGCCAGCCTAACTACTCTTACTCATTTTGTATATGCATTGTAAGTACAATCATGTGTACTTCCAAAATCCCCGCAAGAATGTTTGTAAATTGAGTTTGTAAATTGTGACAGGTCATTAAGACTCCAAGGCTACGTACCTCTAACCTAACCAAAGTTCTTTTAAAATGTGACAGAACTTTCAGTAATGAATGTTTAACGTTCGTTACAAGCATCAGCACCTTCAAACTATAGAAAAACACTTGTTCATAGGGCCAGAGAGTAGTTGCAAAAATGACAGCAAAACCTACCAAACCTGTCGATTTAGTGCGAACGCTATTGTCAATGAAAGCACTGGCACAAATTACATTTGAAGTAGGCTCTAGGCACCAAAATTAAGTTATAACATTGCAATTCACAGTGTTTCCTTCAAGACCAACTGTCCAACAAGATGTTGCCGATTTTCAGGGATCTGCGTAGAAACGGCACACATTGCACACACGTGACGGTCTGAGAAAACCGAGATAATTTTCCTTACCTTGTGGATATTGTTAGAGATTTGCGGATGGAATAATATCAAAGGACACCTGCAACGCTATTATGGAAGTTTTGCGTACAAGGATGTTTGGCAGACACATGAATTTAGGAACATAATACACCCTTCCACTAAAGCATTACTTATAAAGGAACTGAGTGTCTCCTGATACGTGCTAAATGGATAAATAAATCGGAATGTTCCTAATCTTCGCAATATTGAAGAAAGCTTGGCTGTACTAACAGCAGCAATGCCTATGGCCCATTTCTTACAAGCCACCATAGGACCGCTGATGTATTGACTAGGCCACAAAACTGATAACACATGTTAAAGCCACGCTTAACATGAAGAAAGTATAATAACGCAAATGAAGCGCTAAAGTGGCCAAATGTTTCAAAGCATATTTATTAAATCAAATAAATACCCCGAGTACAGAAGAAAAATGTTTCTAAAGCACCTTCTGGAGATTTCTTTTGTGACTGTGTTATTACACATTGGTCACTTCATGATTCAGGGAGCTGGCTTAGACAGTTCCATAGGCTGATTCACCCGCATACAATGTCGCTTCTTCCTAATGTTGCTTGAGCTCAGATTTGTCACCTGTAATTAGAAGGTAAGACAATATGTTAAGAAATACATGTTACAGTGAAACTTCGTTATCACGAAATGAGACATAACAAATATTGGATGTAACAAAGTGAAATCCACCCGAAATATCAGTAGATATCCACGTTTTGAAATCTTGTTTCGTCGAAGAAAATTATCCTACCACTAGATTTGTCGAAGTTGATTTGCCACGCAAACAAGAAATGCCCGCCCTATGCAGGGTCAATCCCATTCTGTAGGGTTTGGCACACATTCGGTTGCAAAACTTTGGTATTGCGTTAAATGCGCTGTCGAACCCTGTTCCTTCTCAACACTGCGCCTAGCTGCGCGTAAGCAGAGAGTCATTATCGCCACCGCAATTTCTCCAACTGTGGCGGCACGCTGGCTAGTGCAGCTAGGCGTCGCTTCAGAGATTGTACCAGTGGAATCTCGAAGACCACGCCTCCCTGTGTGGCACGGGCTGCTCGAAGGCGACAAACGTTGTTGGCGTCGCAGCACGCAGCCTATTCAACTGCGTCGCCATTTTGCGATGGCAAAGACAAGCAAACTGACAGCGGAAACGAAGGACCATCCCACTGAAACAGAAATCGAGCTATCGTAAACTCAATCGTGTCAGATGCTAGAAAATTGTGGGTTCAGGATGCCGAAATTTCTTTTGCTGTTTTCTGTTCAGCGTGCCTGGCCATGTAGCGGTTCTACTGGCCGCAAGGCCGTCTTCTATGCAACTTCAATATTCTGCACTTCATTACGCATGCATTACAATGAAGGGCAGTAATGAATGAAGCTGGACTTCATAGAACACACTGACGGAACGTCTTATTGTTTGTACTGATATTTGCGCCTTTAAATAAATATAACGATAAGTGTGTCCTATACGTGCGGCACATGTATTTTTGCGTGTTCATTATTCTTTTGTACTTCATTATTGAGGCAACAATGGCGTATTTATCTTCTCCTGAGATCCTCGCCTCAATGGTAAGCTCAACCCACTTAGCAGTAGATTTAGCTTGGCGGTAACAGCACACTCATAAAATTGACAGTAAACGTGGAAAGGTGCAATGGGTCATTCATATCACTGCTTCAAACCGTTACGTTAATAAGTTCATTTCTATGTGCACTGGTGGTAATGATGAAGAGCTTCGTAGATGATGTTGTACCAGTCAACAATAATTTTGAATTGATATCGGCCTGACGGTATTACTGCCATGAAAAATGGTTGCAGAATGCTGGTGCGCTCCATTTCCACTGTTTGCGATGAAGATAACTGACGCTCGCGGCAACTCACGAAGAATTTCAACCATCCGCCGCCACACTTAGTCAACCAGCGCACGTGGAAAAAGAAAGTACTGTGGGTCAGGAGTGTTATAGCGGGCCACATAAAGGCACAAACTCACGGCAATACCGCCACGTGGAATGCTAATAGGCAATACAGCAATTTCACTTTCTTACTGAAGTCCTGCTGCTAGTAAAATGCCCAGCTACGAGTCCGCTGTGCTATGAGCACAAAATAAATGCTACACAGCAAAGCAGTCGATAACAAGCGAGGCAGAAAGTTTCAGTTTTCTGAGTGCAATATGACACAGCTGCCGTGCCGAACGCGCGAAGTGTGCATCGTCGGTTGAGGATGATGTGTCCCACCAAGTCCACGACATTAGTGCTAAGTAAGAATGCATGATGCACCACCAACGCATAATGGACCGAGAACGTACTACTAGGCCCGACAGAATTTCATCTTAAATTACTCACAACCCGATATTATGGCGCACAGAGCTTAACGGCGGTGTGGTCACATGAGCGAGCACGTACTGCCACGCAGTACTGGATCAGATTAGGTCAGTGACTCTTCAGCTCATTCAGCCTTGTGAATGGCAGACGTCACAGAATTCTTCGCATTTAATAGGTAGCGACCGCCACTTTGCATCCACCAATACTCATCTTCGCTGTTGCCTCTGAGATGGCGCGCAGCGGCTTATCCTGGAGCAGCTTTAACGGAATGTAGCAGATTTGAGCAATTGTAGCAGCAATATCACAATTGCATGCATGTTGTCATTCTATATTACATCTTTTTTAATTGAACCAAATTTTTAAATATTGCGTGGGGCAGGTAGAACTCTTGTACTAAAATACACATTGAGGCGGCCGATTATTCTAACGAAAAATCAGAATGCTTAATTGAATCATTGGCATAATTAGGATAATAAACTTTTTATCGATTACTTTGCTGCAAATATTTGAATCTGCGTGCAAGGCATATTGACTTGGAAGGAATTCTGACGATGGCACTGTTTCCAAAACAGGCGCTGTCAAACTGATGCTGACAATGCACTGTTTAACTTAATTTTTAAGGAAACGTTGTGTCATACACTGAAACACAACCTACTTGGAACGCCTATGCATTTCGTTGGACGCTTCAAAATTTATCTCCACTTATTTCGAAAGATTTAGAATTATGCTATCTGCAACAGGCAATTAATATAAATTTGGTGCACCTAAACATAAAACATGTATATCTGAATACAAAATCCGCTTTGCATGAAAAATGTGACATCTGGTCAACAGTACAATGAAATTGTGAAATGGTACCGACTAGAGCGAAGGACTATGCCGCCACCTCATCCGGGCTTGACCCGTAAGGAGGCGGTTTTATACCGACAACTTCAAACAGGGTCGTTATTCACCCCGGTGCTGATGAGGCACGTGTGTCCAAGTGTTTATGAAAGTGATCTGTGTTGTGTGTGCCGAAAGGAAAGAGCCACTGCAGCTCACATCCTTTGGGACTGTGCTAAGAATCCGCATGAAGCTGCAACACTAACAACGATCCCGCCGCGGTTCGAGGCCGCAACGAGATGCTATGACCAAGATGTTCAAACCCAGGCCGTCCAGCAGATCTCGGCGGCCCTCGAAAGGCAACGACCGAGCGAAACCGGAGGGAGGCTGCCACCCCAAAGGAGGGGCAGGCGCGGTCGACCAAAGGGAATAGTGCGGCCGCGGCCGAAGTAGAGGCGCCACACGCCGCGAAGACGTCATGGCCGCGTCACGGTAACGCCTCCCTAACAGGGGAAGGCTAACCGTTCTGCAGGCGTTCAGAACAAAGTTTCTTCACTCACTCACTCATCTGGTCAACATAAGTATGTTGCCTGATGAAATGTAAACACTTGTAAATGATTTATCTGCATGTCTGCAGCACAAGAGTATTAATAAATGACCTTTTCTACTTAGCAAATAATTACTTTTCTGATAGGAACGACCTATCATTATGCGAACATCACAGGAAACAGCTCCTTCAGGCATCGTTCTGTTTATCAGCACTTTAGGTTTCTGATGCAATGCTACAAGCCTCTGCTGTTGCTTAACGCAGGACGCTGCGTGCGAGTAGGCACACACACTTCAATTTATTTAATCATTCAGATACATCACACGTACCCACGAGAACATTGATTACAGAAGCATTCACCACATGCCAATCGACCATTGCGCTACAGTCTCGGCCAGCTACCAGCTGGTTTGCGTGCATTACCTAAACCGCACCAGGCATGCAACTGGCGCAGTTTAGCGAGCATGTACCGACCAGACATGCGGCGGAGACGGTCGCGGCAACGGTATAGAATGATGTATAGCGCTATGATAAACTTTTTGTAACAACCTTATAATTGCAATTTCTGTCAATATCTCGCTAAGAGCTTTAGAAAAAATCGCTTTAGGAGAGTAACACATATTAGCTAAAATTAATTTGATTATGAGACACGCCGTAGTGAGGCGCTCTGGAAATTTTGACGACCTTCGGTTGTTTAATGTGCAGCTAATTCTGAGTACACGGGTGTTTTCACCCCCATCGGGATATGGCCGCCATGGCTGAGATACCACGAGTTTCGATCCCGCGGCCCAACACCATAGCCACTAAGCAACCACGGCGGGTGGCATTCAAAGACACCGGCCACAACTTGTAAATTGCGACATGTGGCGTAAGGTAATTCATTGAAATGGTAATAAATTATTTTTAATTAGTGAAATATTCTGACTTCTCGTGCATATATGGTCCGCCACGGGGTAATTGAACTCATGAAGTAGAATTTTGTTACACGCTATAAGTGATGAAAAAATGGCTGCGCCGTATATTACGGTCGAGAGCTCGCACGTCGGCACGGCACCATTAAAATGCATTTCGCCGAAAGAAGCCGCTATACAGAACAGCAGCCCTGCAACTGATCTTACTAGGAGGTTACCTATAAGACGCAGGATCGAATCCTGGCCACGCCAACCGCATTTCGATGGTGGCGAAATACAAGAACGCCCGTGGTACTGTGCATTGCGTGCACGTTAGAAAGTCCCAGGAGGTCAAAAACTCCCCCACTGATGCGTACCTTAAATGATATCGTGATCATGGCACCTAAAATCCCAGATTTTTATTAACTATGAGTTCGCTTAAACTTTCGTTATCATCAGCCCGCGAGAGAGAGCAGATTTAGACTCATGACTTGTACGAACGCCGATGACAAATAACGTAGGGCAACCACAATTAGAGGGTGAAATGGCTGGCGCCAAAGAAAACCATGCGCAAAGTGGCTTGCTCTCATCGTCCTCCGAATGCGCGCAGTACACAGACAAAATAAAACAGGTGTGTCACACGCAACCATTCCAAGTTGGAACGAAACACGTTGCCGTAACAGCAAGCGTGCGACTTAGCTCGAACGCGAAGGCCAATTACAGTAGAGGCGGGAATATTTTTGAACGGCGCCACCATGCCACCTAGATATTAATGCGTAATAAGCATGCCAAACAAGTTATTTCGGCTACACGAGTTTGCCTGATGGCGTACGGGATACTAAATGCTGGAATAGCAGGCCAGTAGAAGCTCCAGCAACGCAGTTTGATGTAGGCTAATGACTGACACTGCTTGAATCCTTAAAGTTTCGGGATGCGTACAGAACCCGCTGTGAAAAGCCTGTCATGAATAAGTAACTCTCCCTTATGCCCCTATATATAGACTGTCACTAACTCTTCCGTACGCATTCCACGGACTATGGATGGCTGCAATTAGGACTTAAGGTTTATCTGTTAGCCCTACACCTTACAAGCGTGTCAACTTCACGTAGAAAAACACGAAAACGCCTAAAGTAGTGGCTCACAATGTGAAAAAAAGCACGCACTTATCTGTGAAATTAGATGTCCTAAGGTTAGATTTGACACCACGGCAAGCTCACAGTACACTTGTCGAGTGCGTCGCGCAAACACGACATGTCTATGCAAAGGACATTTAACGGTAACAATCATAAGAAATAAGGCGCTTTCATGTGGTACTCACTTATTTTGTAGGCGAAACGCAGCCATCGACCAGGCTGGATCCACTTTCCAAGTCAAAAAAGCGAAGCCGCTCATTACAAGGGTCAACAAGGCTCGTTCGTTAGCGCATCGAAACCAAAAATGGAGAGCTTGCTCTGCGAGGGTTTTTAATTTTAAACAATTTCAAAAAACAAAGGAGCCTAGGCACACAAGCGCCAACTCAAACCAAGTGACTTCACCGAGCAAGCGGCCCCGCCACAGAACACCTATATAAACTTAGAGATAGGAAACTTTACCTTCCACAGTGCAACGGAAATAAGAGTAGCGGTAGCGTTGTGAACTAAAGCGTGCGACCGAGAGATGGCGCTAGCAAAATCAAAACTAATATGATCATCATTACATAGTGAGCAATAATTCTAGCGGTTTTCCAGAAATTGCGTGCTGCGACAGTTAATAATAAGAATGGTGTGGCGAAAACAATGAAATACGTTCGTGAAATCTACTAAACGCTCAATGGTAGAGTAATTAAGATCAATATTGTCTAGTACAAATTCTTTCATTGTTACGAGAGCAGTTTCGGTTCATCTTCCGAATCTATCGCCATGTAAATCGTCGCTGAACAGATGCTTTGTTGAAATAATATTTCGTAATACGAGAAATAAGCTTTTCTAGTCTTTTAGAGAAGATTAGCATGAGGCTTATTTGCCTAATAATGCAAGTATCCAGATATAATTCTAATCCTAGCACATACCATCTTAACACTGTGCTCTTAGATATCATCATGTCACATAAATATACCGGTGTACTCATGAGAACTAAGTTCAATTAGACCAATAATTTAAGTACGTCATTAACAATTCTAATCACATGCTCTGGTACTTAGGGCACAACTTTTCGAAAGCATCGTCGCCTTTAAAACTACAGCTCTACAAGTCTCTCATACGTTCAAAACTATGATATACATCTGAAACATGGGACCGCAGTATCGTTAATATTCTCACTTCACTTGAACTACTATAAAATAAATCTATTCGTTTCATTTTTTTCACTATAACGGTACCGTGAGTATAACCTCAATTAAAACAAATCGAGCACTTATTTCACTGGCTAATCGCTGCAGTCTCCCATCCCTTCACTATTTCATGAAAGTTTCCTTCACATCACTCTTATGATGACATGATACTGCGGCCTCAGTACATTTAAAACCTCATGTATCATCACAGTAATGTAGAAATTGATTTATGTTACACGAATGCTTTCCCTCAATCTTTCGTCCCCCCGTACATCACAGGAATGGAATCACCTTCCTTCAGGTATGGCAGCAATCACCAACAACAAACTTTTTTGCAAAACATTAGCTAAAATTATCTACACAGAAAGGTCATTGCCTCACCAGAACTCACTGCACTTGTTTGGTAGTTTACCTTACTCTAATACTTTATAGCCACTCCCCTCTTGCAAGTGGTTGAGCCAAGGGGGGAGAGTTCGACACCGCTTCATTTTTTTTTTTCAAAGGACAGCAGCCTGTCATGGGAAGGCGTTCGCCTAAAAAGCGAAACAATATGTGTCTCAGTGATATAAGCAAAGTCTAATGAAGACATGCCACAGCCAAAACCTCTCAGCTGCTCCGCAACGAGCGGAACCTGCGGACGATACTTACAAACTCAGTACAAGCAGCACTGCTGCTTGGAGTGCTTGTAGTGCTTGTAGTGCTTGGTAGCTTAGTCTGCACAACTCTGCGGCCGAGGAAGCGCAAGAATGCTCTCAGCTGGCCAGATTGTTCCCCACGACGACAAGTCGACACATACTTGCCGAATTGGGGTTCAAACCGATGCAGTTGGAAACAAAGAAGGAGATTACATAAAAAAAAATTACAAGGAAATGTCACCGTTGTTCCCAATCCCGCGAAACATTCATGCCGTGCACAGCGAGCGACGGCGTCGGGCGAGAGTGAAGGTACTGCCGAAGCAACTGGGAATGCGTACTACAAGTGCAAACTTCATCGACGGTCCAGCATATTGAGACACTAAGTTCACTGCGGTGGTGGTCGCCCAGACTGGCTCGACTACTAGCTGCGTCACTATATACACAACGTTCTCCCAGGTGGCCGAACAAGTGGTTATCGCACTCGCTCTGCCACATGGCTGGTGTGCAGAGATGTACAGCGACTTAAAGACGGCCGTGAGACCCTTTCAAAAGGCCAGCTTATCAGTACAAGCGGCCAGGATCTTGAGCGCCATGGATGGGATCGTCCCTCACACAGTTTGCTGGTTCCCCGTGCACGACAACTCTGTTGAGGGCATCGCCGTGAACCCCAACGGGTCGGCCAACGCAGAAGCCTGCGCGCTCACCGACTGCGCTACTACTCTAAAGGTAGGCCACAGCTGCGGCACCAATGACGCATGACATAAAGATACTCCAACCACACGCAACGAGATTACCAAACATTGCTACATAGCGAGGATGGTTTCCCCGCTGCAGACACAGAACTAAACAGAGCACAGGTAGTCTCACTGTGCCTACTGCAAATTCATTCGTATCCATCATTAGCATAATTGAATGAAATCTATCCACACAAATTTTCTTACACTGCCTGCACCGCTTGTGTGCAGACCGCTACGTTAGCACATATGCTCTAGGAGGGCGGGTCGCTTGGCCCGACTTACAGTAAGGCCGAGTGGGATGCGATTGTTCACAGCACAAACCTAGAAGGCCAAGTCATGGCCGTCCAGTTGGCCAACGACAAGGCTGGTAAGCTAGACCTGCTGGTCCCCACATGGGAGTAGCCTGGTGGCGCGGGGCAACCTCCGCGTCTGCAGTGGACCTTCACACACCTGTACTAACTTAGCCACTCGTCACATGCTGTTGAATGAGGAATGGAATTGTGGATAGTGTTGGAAGTGCATTCTGTGCCAGTGAAACACACAAACAAACAACATAGGGGAAAAACTTGTTATTACTAATTGAATTAAAGATATTAAAAATAATGACAATGAAATTGGATGAAAGAACAACGTTCCGCTTGTGGGGAACGATCCCACTTCTTGGCATTACGCGTGCCATGCTCTCGCACGCGTAATGCGAACAACATCGCACGCGTACTACGAAGCCTTGGGATGGTCTCTCCCCTCCCCCCCCCTCTTTGCGGCAAGTTGTTCTTCATCCACTTCCATTGACATTATTTTTCATTTCTTTAATTCAATTGTTAAGTACAAGTAATCTACCCTGTGTTGTCCTTGGTTTGTTGGCGATAAATCTTACTCTGCGTTTTCGTCAGAAGAATATTACTGGAGAATAAAAGGGACTTACCTAGGGTACGAATTTCCTGCGGACGAGCCGGGAATCCTTTCCATGAAAAAAAAAAACGCACGGATTAATCAGTGGCCGTCATCACAACATACGAATATTTCCAGCAAACTTCGTAGTGTTTTATACATACATACATACATACATACATACATACATACATACACACACACACACACACACACACACACACACACACACACACACACACACATATATATATATATATATATATATATATATATATATATATATATATATATATATATATATATATATATATATATATATAATTTACGAAAGCAGTTCACTCTATCATGCTCCAGTACGCCCTGTTCCATGTGGCCGAAAGGTTTTGAAGTAGCTGTTGGCTGCTCTGATTGGCATCGTGTGAGTATCGACTTTTTTTTAACATTTCACTGCGTAGATATCACGCATTACAGACAGCTGTTTATACTACAAGGGTTCTACATGAGCTTGGAACCGTGGAAAACAAATTTCTTGGTGATCAGCACAGGTTGTTATGAAGTAATCGCTGCTTCTCTCGCGTAATTCCGAGAGCTACTTCTCTTGTCGTACATTCCAATAACGTGACTGACTTTAAGACAAGATGTTGGCTGTTATCTCCCTTATTCCTCAGTATATTTCTCATAGTAGCAAAACTCGACGTACTGTTTCAGAGAAAGCTATACTGTGGTTTGTAAACCTGAAGGTGTATATTTTAATAGAACACTACTTATTGACGGTAACATGCATACACACGAATAGAATAAATATAACATGAGCTATAACTTAGCAGATTTGTTCTGCCAGCGCCTGCTGTGCCCTCTCAGTTCACAGGTGCCTCTAATTCTCACTCTTATCTCACCTTAGAATTCAATATTTTGAGGAATCGGAGCAGTGAAGGAAGGAAAAGTATTTTCGCCTCTCTGTCGTGGTGCCTTTTATGTATTCTGCACTCGCGAACTTCAGTTGCTGAGCACGAGGTCACAGGGTTCCAATTTAGGCTGTAGTTAGCGCGTTCGCATTACCGCAGAATGGAAAAAAACGCTCGATGATACAGATTTAGGAGCGTATTAAATAAGACCAAGTGATCGGAAGTATTCCATGATCTAGCACTACTGCGTCTATTATAGCTCCTGTTTAGCATGAATAAATTAACCGGCACACTTTTAGTAATTAGTAGGTTAAGTTTTATAGCGTATTATTATTAAGATGATTACGGTTTCTTGAGGCCATCCAGGAATCACTAAACCATATAGGCGTACCAAGAGAATCGCGAAGTTGGAATTTCGTTGCCAAACACATTGCCGAATGATAGCACCACACAGTTGATCTTGTAAACACTACCCCTCAGTTAAGGCTCCCCAGCAGTCCCGACTAAATCCAGAATGAGGGCTGCCACCTTGCGTCGGGTATCCATTAAACGGCTGCCCTCGATGCAGCCGACTATAGCTAATGGGGCGCTATCACTTTCATATATCTGAGGATACATACCCCTTCCGCCACAATGGCACATATTTTCTTGTTGATAGGCCAAAGCACTGAACCTACCAGTATACCATACACAGTGCCTAAGTTGTCAATTGGGGCACTTACGCCGTGAAACCATACGCAGTGGCCCAAATTTTCTACTAGGCCCGACAGCATGCAGAAGCAAATTGTGCTGCCCCGTGGCACGTCCAGTCTGCTCGGCAAGGTGGCGGCCAGCCCACGCCTAATGGCCCTAGCTTATTGACAACACTGCTCACGCTGTACGTGAAAGAGGTAAGTGCACACGGGAAACTGGCTTAAATTCGCAAAGATTACTAGCTAATCGCATTAACAGGCTGTTGGGGAGTTTAAAAGATGCATTCATTGAATTATCCTAATATAATTAGTATCCCTGCTCCTAGGCATAAGACTCTGTTCTTAAGGAGAAAGTCTCAAGTGTCTCATGGCTCCGAAAATCCGTTGCCCGGCGTTGACAATAAATTGGCCGTCCGGCATTATGACAGAAAAATTGATGTTACCAGCGAGAACCATTGGTGGGTGTTGAACTCATGACTTTGGTGGGAGTCGAACGCACGACTTTGGTGCGCCTCGAACCTTCGACCTTTTGTGGAACCGAAATTGATGGTGCCATCATTGATGGTCGAATCCATGACCTCTAGTGTAAATAAAGGGAAGTTATGAACGCACAAATAAATGAGATAGAGTAAATTAACACCCTTGAACCCATGACCACAGGTGTAAATTAGGGCACAGCTAATTAAAATAGGGTTAAAAAGGCACTTGAACCCTCGACATTAGGTGGGATGCTAACCCTCGACCTTTTGGTTGGAGTAAAATGTAATGGCACGAAAACTGATGATGCCACCATCGACGGTCGAACCCACAACCATTGGTGGGAGCCGAACACACGACCTTTGGTGCTAATTAGTGTGACGTTAATTATGGCACAGTTCCTTCGCATAGAGTTCATTAAGGCACTGGATACCAGGACGTTTGTTCAGAGAATACAAGTAATAGGAATTAACAGCACATACGAATGAGAATGCCCAGCATGTGAGTGAATCTCAAGCCCGAATGCGTTTATGTATGAAGTCTACCGTATCCTAAAGTGATTCTCAACATTTCTTTGATTGCTCTTGTTTTCCGCGATACGGGGTTTTATCAGACAACAAAGTGAGGATACGTTGAAGCGAACGAAAAAGGTGACATGAACTAGAGGAATACAGAGACTCTGGCCGTTTCCTGAGCGCCATATATATCGCTTGTAAATATACATTATTCTACACTCGTGGGCCTGCTTTCTTCCTGCAACATTTAGGAGGACTTGCTAGGTAAAATTACTTCGCAGCGGACGTCTCCTACCTGTCGCCACAGTGGCAGGTAAACCGACACTACCGACAATGCATCAGCAGTCTGTGCCAACGGTCATACTCACTAATCGGCAGAACCGGAGGACATTTTGTGACATGAACAGCTGTGACGCCGAGTACGGGCCTGTGATGTACGAGCGACTGTGCAATAACAACACGCGGGATACAATATTGATGTTTGCAAACCTAATATTTTATATGATAGGAAGTGCAGAGTAATGACCCAATAGACATGAAGCTGACCTAACGAGCAGGGACGCCTGCCCCTATGAAAATGGTCATTACCTTTATGTTTCCTTTATGTTTCCTTCTTGTGGCCTATGTGACCTTTATGATTCCTTGTCCTTTGTGTGACCTCCGGGACGCCAACTTTGTGTGTACCACATGTTTACTCTTCCTAACGTATACCTCGAGGAAGTGACCTTTATTATGCCTCTAGGATGTGTCCTTTATGTTTACGGCAGGATGTTAACTGGGTGTGCACTATGTGTTACCTGAGTGTACACTTGAGTGCACATGTAGGTGACATAGAGTGCACATAACAACTGTCTGTACATATAATACATGCAGATATATCTGTACTTTGTGACAGCCGTTGATACACTCTGCAGAGTCATTGTAAGTACTAAATCTTGACTTATCCTTTCCTTTGCCCCAAGAAAACAACCCTTATTTTATTTATTGTAGTATGTGCCCTTTGTGTTTACGGCGGGATGTTACCTAGGTGTGCACTTCAGTGCACACGTAGGTAACATAGAGCATTAATCTATATATGGTGCATGCACTCTTTATATGTTACCTACATGTGCACTTGAGTGCACATGTAGGTAACATAGAGCATTAATCTATATATGGTGCATTTACTCTTTATATGTTACCTACATGTGCACTTGAGTGCACATGTAGGTAACAGAATGTGCGCAGTAAGCATCTTTTGCGAATAGTACAGTTAGAGCTATCTGTACTGTATGTTAGTCACTGGCAGATTCAAGGAAAAGGCACTGCTTGCACCCCTCGCACTAGACATGCCGACCGGCACTAATTGTGGCTATATTGTGCGGAAAATCCAGCATGCCATGAAATAGGATGGTGTATATAATGATTTATGCCATGCATTCTCTTAATATATAAAGTATTTCTTACTTTTTCAACCTGCTATTCTCCAGTAGCAAGCCATATGTAGAAATCTGCAGTATTTAACCTGATATGCACGAATTTCATGAAAGTTGTGCGCCAGCTAGGCTATAAAATGTAGTTGATTGAGTGTTTAAGACGGTTCTCATGGCAGGCGTCTTTCAGATGCTCCGCTTCGCCTCCAGTTTGGGAAATAATCTACTTAATTTATTTATCTGGCTTATATATATATATATATATATATATATATATATATATATATATATATATATATATGAGCACTATGTTACCTGTGTGGACACTCTATGTTACCTGGCTGTGTACTCCCTCGAGTGCACATCCAGGTAAGATAGAGTGCGCTTATATATAGTGATTATCTTTTTACACATGCTACAGATAGATCGTCTACCTGAACGATGTATTAACGTTAACTACTGGCGTATCAAAGTAAAAAAAAAATGGGGGGGGGTTCACCTGCCTCCCCCTCCCTATCTATCTTGGCCGTATTGATCACCACGCGCCATCAACACTACATACGTGCATCAAAGCCTCATGCAGCGAATAATCCCTCACGACAAATAACAATTGCGCGGCGGCTGGAGACGCGGTGGCACGACGCGCAGTGTTCGATGGCTTGCGCTACATGAACCGCAATAGAGGCGGACGCCTCGGCGGCCAATCTGCCGCTTTGCTAGTGAGCGTATATGATTATACAACCATTTAAGTAGCTGTTCTCGTCGCTTTCGCGCTGACCACAAGTACGAGTAACTGCTGTGTCGATATTAGCACGCGTAGAAGAAGGGCAGCGCGGATCCTGTAAATGCTTGCTTGGGCGTACAACTGAATAATTTATAATTGTGAGTTGGCTGAGTATGAAAGTTGTGTGCGGGGTATGGCCGTATTTGATTACGCGAGCATGCAAGCAGTACGCCTGCTTCACTTTGGCCGAAGTTCCGCTGCCGCTGCAAGCCAGCCATCGCCACATTTTGTTGCCCTTATTCCTTACTTTACGGGAAATATGGTTCCACCTACTCAAGATAAGGCCTGACATTCTCAAAAACACGCCACTGGACGCCATAAGAAGCGTGTATATGTGTGGCGATTTTGAATTTCTGATCGGTGGGTGTCACAGCTACCGCGGCTGCCCGCACACCGCATGGAGCTGCACATGGTGCGCGCTGATTGGCTCGCGTCCACCGGCAAAAGTTCGTGCATAGTTCGTCTAAAATCTCTGTATATACTTTAAAAAACAAGGCAGCGCACCAAGACACTTTAAACTCAATAATTTGTGTTTAAATACCAGCCTTCCTTCCAGCTACGATTTTTTTAAAATCTCGAAGGCCGGGCTTTTTCAACATGTACGCCCTAAACGGAAATGCAGATCTCGGAGGCTAAATTCACTTGTTAACCGCAGTGCGGCGCTCCCGCAGTGTAACGGTTGACGGTGAGCTGGGCCACGTTGTGTTGCTGCGAGTGGTGAGAGTGCTCGTTGCAGTTACACGGTAATTTAATCATATTTTCGAAGTGCCTAAACAAACTGTGATCCGTACCGTGTGCATTAACCATCAAGAAACCTCTGGACTCGTGTAACGCCATTAGTTCGCCTTATGTTTCCTGTGATGCGCCAGTGTCTTATGTGTACTATAGCGCCCGTCCGAGCTGCCTTTGTTCTCGCCTGTCCGCGTTCGCTCGTGGAATACCTGATACTGTGGCTTCGAATTATGGTGCGTGGAAGAATTTGTTGAAAGTTGTGCTTTCGTGCGCGGGTGTTCATCGACAATTCAACAGTGTTCGCGCCGGAAAGAGCGTCGTCGCGTGGTGCCTGCGAGACAAAGGAGCCGTTTGCCGACCACATTGAAGGTAAGCAGGTCGACGCTTGCGCGCATTCTCACAGCTTCTGGTTCATGTAGTAAGCTTTGTGGAACGACAACAGAACACGTTCTGAGCGTATGTTGACCATGTTGCTCTGCACATTTAGCAAAGCGTTTCACGAGGGGAGTTTCCGTGAAATGTATTATTTCTTACCGCTTACTTGCTATATGGAGTGATGTGCTACCACCGCTGATTGTTTGGACTTAATGGGCAAATATTTACGTAAACGCTGAAAGTTACTGTTTTCTCGGTAGTTTCCCGGCAAGAAATCCTTCCGTAGATATGAATTTCCGCAAGTTACGTGTGTAATACATGTCGATTTGTCACGGGCATCGCGAGTTGGCACGCGACTGCGATGTTTGACACTTGAACAGATATTAGCTTATGGGAAGGTTACTTTATTGATAGTGTTCAGTTTGAAGTCCAGCTTCGCGAGAACTTGTCTGCATTGTTTGTGTTCGACGTGCTCGCGTATTTGTCTTTTATATTGTAGGGCAAATATAGACCGACATAACAACGGCGAAATTTCTTTTTAATCGAGGCATGTCAATCAGACGCTCGTTTTCATTAATATTTTCATCCGAAGAACAGGATGTCAGTGCCTGCGATTGTTAAAAACAGTGGCTTGTAGCACTACCTAATAAGGGATGCGATTTTCTTGCCATGCTTTCCGCTCGATGTTTGCCACTCTTATAACCCACCTTCCATGGCTGGCTGTTCTAGTTAATAACGATAGCCGAATGTCGGTCAGATCAATGAGCAAAAGGAGTAGCATCGGTAAAGGGATCGCTACAAAATCGCGGCCTAGGTTTTAGACCCTTCGTAATCGATTGTTCGTTTGATTTACAAGATATTTGAGTTTTGGTGATAATTTCCCAGGTAGTCTCATGTTTGCTGCTGGTTTTATTCCCGCCTGAATTTTACCATATAACAGCGTAACCACTTGAGATATAACTACGAGACATCTGTACAAGCAGGCACACGAAGATTTGTTGGCCAGTTGTCTACTCCTAAATGTCATGTACTACTTAGCAGCTGCTGCAGAAATGTTTAAAAGAATTTGTGAGCAGTTTAGTACATGAGTGGACTGGCAGCTAGCTCAGTCTGTTTCAAACAACAATTAGTTAAAAGCTTCTGTGTTGCCCGATGTTTTTATGAGCTGTTTTTGACTGCTCCACGTTTCTTAGCTGTGTGCGTACAGGCCAGGCTGTTCTTGCTTATATGAATATTTTTGAATGAGTGAAAAAGATTGGCTTTTGTTTTGTTTTTCAGGTTCGAAGCACCACATTCCAGAGGTCTGCTGTGAGCAGACGTGGCAAATTGCAGTAACATCCAGATAGTCCTTAATAAACTGTTCGTAGTTTCAGACAAACCTTTTCGAAATATAGTCAAAACTTTCTTTTAAAAGTGCGAGCACTGATCCAACCTGATCTTTCTATCCAAACATTACATTTTATATTAGTAACAAAGACATAACTAGAACAGCAGCACTGCAGTGAGGAACGTACACATGGCACTCCAAGTGTTATACTGAAATAATCTATGAAGTCTAATTACTTTGTAATTTTAGAACAAATTGGCATGAATTTCTGTGCCATAGCAGAGTTCCAATCCGTGCGCTGCATCATGTAGGGAACAGTAACCTTACAATGAAAACCAATGCAAAACTTTTTAACTCAGGAAATGTTTATAAAAATAAAATGTGCACACGGAACTCTTCATCTATGCATGTCTGCGTAAAATACAGGATTTCATCACTGCGGCCACATAAAGGATGCATAAAGGTAGGACACACGAAGGAAACATAAAAGCAGTGGCCAAATTTCAACATGGAGGAAACATAAAGTACGGTAACATAAGGGATACATAAAGGGAGGACACACGAAGGAAACATAAAAGCAGTGGCCAAATTTCAACATGGAGGAAACATAAAGTACGGTAACATAAGGGATACATAAAGGGAGGACACACGAAGGAAACATAAAAGCAGTGGCCAAATTTCAACATAGAGGAAACATAAAGTACGGTAACATAAGGGATACATAAAGGGAGGACACACGAAGGAAACATAAAAGCAGTGGCCAAATTTCAACATGGAGGAAACATAAAGGACATTTCCTCATGTGAACTGCGGGAAACATACAGTAAACATAAAGGGCATAACCATTTTCATAAGGGTAGCTCCTCTTTGTGGTTTTCGTACCACACATTTGTTGTGGCTCTTAGGCAGTGGCGTAGCTAGGTCGTCTGGCACCCGGGGCCCATAGGCTTTCTTTCACCCCCCCCCCCCCCCGGGGTGTAGCCGGAGGAAAGAGGGGGGTGTCTTCGGATGTATATGACACCCCCCCTCCCCCAACTGGCCCCTTGCACCCGGGGCCCACGGCCCCCCGGCCCCCCCTGTTGCTACGCTACTGCTCTTAGGTAGAACAACACGTTAGCTAGCATAATCGTAGCGTCCCATCTGTTGGTTCCACTCGCGCGTTCGTACATGGCCACCCACTCTTCAATGTCGGCACCGTCGTTCCCGCAGAGACTTCCAGGATCCTTGGTTTGCACAACGCCAACCGAAGGTGACGGCGACGCCGCTGGCGACGGTGACGTTGGAGGCGGCAACGTGGCTGACCCCGCATGCTCAGCGTCATTCATGGAGCGGACGGTGATGCGACGTCCACAGCGGAGCTCGTGTTCCAGCCGTGGTTCCCCGCACTTCCCATCAATATGTTACGGGGATGTTGGGAGTATAGAAAGACTGTATTTACAATATATATACAAGATGAGTCAGAGTAGTTAAGATGGCTGACCACCAACTGTACGAAGCAGATAGCGCCTCGCGGTCTTCTTCCTCTCTCTTCTTTCATTCTTGCGCAACCACGTTGATGCTATTTTATAGGTTTTCCAAAGGCCTTCGACACTGTCTGACATCCTAAACTTCTGCACAAGCTCTTCGCTATATTAAAAAAAATGCATCTTTGATTGGCGGGATATCCGACTTTCTTTCCCAGCGTTCTGAATACGTATGTTTAAACTCTACTAACACACCCTTGATGCCTATTTCGTCAGGGTTTCCCCAAGGCTGAGTACTGGGTCCTCTTTTATTCCTTCTTGATATTATTGATCTCCCCGTACACACCTCAGTTAAAATACGTTTTTCTGCAGGTGGTTGCGTTTTGACGTAGTAGTTCTAAGGAAACCCGCAAGGTGGAGAGAAGTAATGAATAAAGGGAAAATCAGACATCATCCCGTTCGTAGCAATTGCTACAAAGAAAACCCGTGTCGAATTTGTCGTGTTGTCGACAAATTCGATTTCGCCCTGCCATCTGCTAGCCGCCTGGTTAGCTCAGATGGTAGAGAGAGAGAGAGATAAAACTTTATTGTGTCCTTGATGGGGTTAAGGGGTGGCGGGGGTCAGGAGGCTAACCCCCAATCCCCCCCTTCCTCAGACGGCGGCCAGTTCTTGCTTCCTGGCGGCGTCTTTGGCCATCCGGACGGCCCAGAGCTGCTCCTCTGGGTCCAAGCTGAGCAGCAATGTCTCCCACTGCTCGGCCGTACTAATGATGCGTGTGTTAGTGCGGGAGGTGTTGGTGGGTGAGGCTTTGGGGCATTGCCAAATAATATGATTGAGGTCGGCACGGGCTTTGCACGCTTTGCAGAGTGGTGAGTATGCATCGGGGTACATGCGGTTGTAAAGCACGGGGTTCGGAAAAGTTCGTGTCTGAAGGAGTCGCCAAGTGGTGGATTGAGACTTAGTCAGTGTTTTGTGTGCTGGGGGGTAGCGTAACCGCTCTCTGTGGTAGTGCAGTAGAATTTCTCTGAACGTGACCATTCGGTCCCGCGCGTGACCGCGATGCAGAACAGAGGGCTGGTCGGGATCGGAAGACGCAGGTGAAGGATGATGCGCCCGGTGTGCGAGAGCTCGGGCGGCATCGTGGGCGGCTTCGTTTCCAGCCAGACCCGAGTGACCAGGGGCCCAGATGATCTGCACGCGGCGTGGCCTTGAGAGAGGAGTGCCAGAGAGAATCTTTTGCGCTTGGGGTGCTATCAGTCCTCTTGCGTAGTTACGAATGGCCGTTTTTGAATCGCTGATGATGCAGTGTGCATTGGTAGCCGCGTAGGCTAAAGCGATGGCCGTTTCTTCGCCTACTTCGGGTTGCGTAGCGAATATTGATGCGGCCGCGGAGAGGTGGTACTGCGAACCCGCGACTGCGACTACCGCCATGGCGTTTTGGTTGGGGTAGTCTGCTGCGTCCACGTAGGTTACGTCAGCGGCTTGGTCGTAGCGCTTTTGTAGTTGTTTAGCTCTTTCTGCACGTCGCTCCGGATTGTGTTCAGGGTGCATATTGCGAGGTATGGGCGGGATAACTAGCTGATCACGAATGTTTGGAGGGATGGGTACTTTTGGTCCGAATTGGGTGGTGTAGGTTATGCCTAGGGTGCCTAGAATGTGCCTGCCCGTGGTGGAATTGGCAAGTCGTTCGTATTGGCTAATACGGTGCGCTTCAATAAGCTCGTCTATGGTGTTATGAATGCCTAGGGCGTCCAGTTTCTCGTTAGAGGTGGTGATGGGAAGATGTAGGGCTTGTTTATAGGCCCTCTTGATCATGTTATTGAGTTTGGACTTGTCAGTTGCATTGAGGCTAAGGTACGGGGCGACATAGGTGATCCTGCTCAAGGCGTAGGCGGTTACCAGGCGTATAAGGTTGCTTTCCTTCATGCCATGATGTCGATTTCCGATGCGTGCAATGAGGCGAGTGGTTTGGTGTACATGATTATCTAATTGCTTGAGTATCTCCGTGTTTCTGCCGTTTTGTTGGATGCGTAAGCCAAGGATACGAATGCTAGGTACTGTACGTATGCGTTGCTGGTGCACGTGGAGTTCTATCTCGGGTGGGTGAGGGTCTGGACGTCGACCTCCCCAATTAGGCTTGTACAGAAGGAGCTCCGATTTCTGTGGGGAACACGCCAGGCCGCGCGGTTCTACGTATGCAACGACCTCGTTGATGGCTTGCTGCAGCGTGTCTTGGATGTCCCCATCGCTGCCCCCGGTGACCCACAGGGTGATATCGTCTGCGTATAGGCTATGCTTGAGGTTGGGGATGCTAGCTAATGCAGGCGGTAGTCCGAGCAAGGCCACGTTAAACAGAAAAGGGGATAGAACCGAACCTTGCGGCGTGCCTTTACTGCCGAAGTGAATAATTGGCGACTGCAACCCTCCAATGGTAATGGTGGCCGTGCGACCTGTAAGAAAATTCTTTACGTAGTTATAGGTTCGATGGCCAACCTGGAGTTGTGCCAGTTGGTTCAGTATGGCCTCATGCGTGACGTTATCGAAGGCCTTGGTTAGGTCTAGCCCCAAGATGGCTCTGGTGTCCAGCCTGGAGGTTTTGTCGCCATCGATTATTTAGTGCTTGAGCTGAATCATGATATCTTGAGCAGAAAGTTTCGGGCGGAAGCCAATCATGGTATTGGGGAAGAGGTCGTTGTCGTTCATATGTCTGTGTAAGCGTGTGAGGATGACGTGCTCGAGGACTTTTCCGACAAATCACTGTTAAGGAAAACATGATCAGTAGGAGATGTAGTGATATGATATAAAACGCAACCATGAATAAAGGGAAAATCAGACATCCACCCGTTCGTATCAATTGCTACAAAGGAAACCCATACGGGTACCTCGAAAAAAAAAGCCTCGTAGCTCAAGGAAAACTCGTCCTGGTCCGGGAGTCGAACCCGGGACCGCCGCCTTTCCAGGGCAGCCGCTCAGATGGTAGAGCGGCTACCCTGGAAAGGCGGTGGTCCCGGGTTCGACTCCCGGACCAGGACGAGTTTTCCTTGAGCTACAAGGCTTTTTTTTTCGAGGTACCCGTATGGGTTTCCTTTGTAGCAATTGATACGAACGGGTGGATGTCTGATTTTCCCTTTATTCATGGTTGTGTTTTATATCATATCACTACATCTCCTACTGATCATGTTTTCCTTAACAGTGATTTTGTTCACTTCTGAAACTGGTTCAAAGCGTGGCAAATTATTATCAACTTTTCCAAAACTGCCTCCATGTCCTTTACAAGACGCTCATCCGCTTCCTTCTTTGCGTATGCCTTTAGCAATGTTACCTTAGATAGGGACTTAGAATACAAATACTTAGATATCCTACTAACAGACGATTTGTCATGATCGAAATACCTTGATGTCACATCTAACAAGACCCTTAAAGTGCTATGTTGCTTACATCGTATGCTGCGTCTTGCCCCTCAATAAACTAAACTTCTTACATATTGTTGCGTGGTTAAAAACAGTCAGACGTGTATTTACAGAATATTTACAATAATTATATCAGATGACAAGATGGTAGACAGCGCGCAAAACCCAGAACATCGTCTTCTTCTGACGATGATTAAAACACCTTCTGCGTCAGCGTGTCACGTGACCCCCGACGGCTGAAGCACCGGCTCGGTGCTAGTTAGGAGGCGGGCGAGTGATACAACTTAAGACGCGTGACGTGGACCACGTCGGAGCGATGCTGAGCCACGGTTGGCTCAAGAGGGGCTATTTCGTACGTGACGTCAGTTACTTGGCGCAAGACACGGTAAGGGCCGGAGTAAAGTGAAAGTAACAACGCGTCGCGACGGTTACCAAAAGAGAACCAGGGTGCCTGGTGTGTAATGGACGTCACGATGACGGGCGTCATATAAGCGCCGCTGATTGTCCTGCGACTCCACAAGTCGACGTCGAGCAATGAGGCTTGCTTCTTGTGCTTTGAAGATCGCTTCATGGGCATACTCCGATGTGGAATTGAGACTAGCAGGCAGAACGGTGTCGAAAGTTAACGTAGGGTCACGGCCAAACAAGAGGAAGAATGTAGAGAAGCCTGAGGTGTCATGGCGAGACTAATTATATGCGAAAGTAACAAACGGCAGCGCAACGTCCCATTCGCGATGGGCATCGGAGACATACATGGACACCATGTCAGTAAGGGTGCGGTTAAGGCGCTCGGTTAGACCGTTCGTTTGTGGATGGTAAGCAGTAGCAAGCTTGTGTTTAATCGCGCACGAGTGTAGAATGTCACTGACAACTTCAGAAAGAAAGTAGCGGCCTCGTTCAGTGAGAAGCTGTCGAGCGCCGCCGTAGTGAAGGATGATGTTTTCTAGGAGGAAGCTGGCGGCATCGGTTGCACAGCATGTCGGAAGAGCCCGTGTGGTTGCATTTCGGGTGGCGTAGTCTGTTGCTACAGCAATCCACTTGTTTCCGAAGGAGACGTAGGGAAAGGGCCTAACAGATCAACACCTACATGGAATTATGGTTCTGATGGTACGTCACGTGGTTGAAGGCGACCAGCAGGTAGCGTGGCTGGCTTTTTGCGTCGCTGACAAAGATCACAAGCAGCGACATAACGGCACACGTCACGGTATAGACCAGGCCAAAAGAAGCGCCGACGAACGCGGTCAAAAGTCCGTGACACGGCAAGGTGACCTGCTGTCGGTACGTCATGAAGCTTGGCGAGAACAGTGTGTCGTGCAGGGCCGTCCGGCCGTACGCTAGAACGGTACAATATACCATCTTGAAGTTCAAACATGCGAAGGGAAGGATCAGGTGTCGTTGAAGTGAGCCATTGAATAAGGTGTTTCAAGGAGCAGTCCCTACGTTGTTCGGTTCCAATGTTGCGAAAAGCAACCAAAGAGGGAACGGTGACAGGTATGCCGGCCGCACAAACGTTAGGAGGGTCGACAGGATGGCGCGACAAGGAATCCGCGTCTTGATGTAACTGGCCACTCTTGTATACAACAGAATGGTTGTATTCTTGCAGGCGCAGAGCCCAGCGGCCAAGGCACCCTGAAGGAGCGTTGAGGGACGAAAGCCAACACAGAGCGTGGTTATCAGTGATGACTGTGAATTGGCGGCCGTACAAATAGGGGCGGAATTCACCCACTGCCCAAACCAGATCCAGACACTCGCGTTCGGTGATAGAATAATTGCTCTCCGCAGAGGAAAGAAGGCGGCTGGCGTAGGCAATAACACGTTCTCACCCTTGTTGTTTCTGGGCCAAGATAGCTCCAATACCATGGCCACTGGCATCGGTACGGACTTCTGTTGGAGCTGACGCGTCAAAGTGAGCGAGAATGGGCACGGACGTAAGCAGCCCAATTAGCTCGATGAAAGCACCAGCTTGTTCAGGGCCCCAAATGAATGCAGCGTCTTTCTTGAGGAGCTGATTGAGAGGGCGTGCAACGTTCGCAAAATTTCGGTTAAACCGACGGAAGTAAGAGCAAAGGCCCAAGAAGCTGCGAACATCCTTGGCACATTTTGGCACGGGAAAGTCATTGACTGCCCGTATTTTATCGTGATCAGGGCGTACACCAGAAAAATCAACGAGATGCCCAAGCACAGATATTTCGCGATGACTGAAGTGGCATTGGACGAATTTACTTGTAGCCCCATCTGAAGGAAAACAGATAGGATCATCGACAGGCGCTTGAGGTGTGTCGCAAAAGTCGGAGAAAAAAAGGATCACGTCATCCACGTAACAGAGGCAGATAGACCCCTTGAAACCGTATTGGAGGGCGTCCATCATTCGTTCAAATGTGGCCGGGGCATTACATAAACCGAAAAGCATCACTTTGACCTGATATAGGCCATCGGGAGTAATAAAAGCTGTCTTCTCGTGGTCCTTGTCATCGCCGGTGATTTGCCAATAGCCGGAGTGAAGGTCAATTGACGAAAAATATTGTGCTCCATGCAGGCAATCCAGGCCATCGTCAATGCATGGTAGCGGATAGACGTCTTTCTTTGCTACCTTGTTGAGGTGTCGATAACCGACGCGAATCGCCAACTGTTGCCCTTCTTTTTAACTAGTACAACAGGGGAGGCCCATAGGCTGCAAGAAGGTTGGATGATGTCTCGTGAAAGCATCTTGTCAACTTGTTGGATGATACGTCGCTCAGTAGGCGAGACACCGTAGGGTCGCCGATGGATCGGGCTCGCATCACCGGTGTTTATTCGATGTTTTACGACAGATGTTCGTCCTAAAGGGCGTTCTCCAAGGTCGAATATATCCCAGTATGAGGCAACGAGGCAACGTGGTTCTTCAGCACGCTGGGGAGAAAGGTCGGGAGCAATCATTTTTGTTAGGGCATTCAACTCTGAAGAGACAGGGGGCGAAGCAAGCATTAAACACGAGGAGCTGTCAAAAGGTTGTGGTGACGGGCGACCACGTAGACCGGTAAAGTCTCGGGCTCTCGCAGGAGAGGAAGAACCAACACTCGATCGCTTAGCGTAGAATTCTTTTTAATAACCTTCGGAACGCTAGCCCGTGCCGGAGCGTGCCAGCCGCTCGTGCCTCGTCTAGACGCGAGCGTCTACATCATCTCTCGTGCGACGCCGATGCTGCTGCCGCTACAAGGTAAAGCCGGAATGTGGTGGTCTCTGGCTAGCGTTATTTGCGCCAGGGATATTCCGCGCGGAAGTACTTGTGTACAGAGTCCAAAGTTCCCTAGCGGAAGGCAGGATGTGTTGTCTGAATTGGTAACGACGGTGTGAGGGAAAGCGACGTTATGCGAGAGCAGGACATCCGGATTAGGAGATATGACGTAGTAACGGTTTGGGACAGGTGGAACGGGGGAGACACCTTTGTAGGTAACGGCACGGTGAGGGAGGCGAATATTCTCTGTGGAACATAGCCGTATCGGAGCACTATCGGGAGGGTCAATAGCAGCAGGTAGAGCGAGTTGCACAACACCAGCAGAACAGCCTATCAAAGCGGAATGTGTAGACAGAAAGTCAAGGCCCAGGATGAGGCCGTGAGGGCGGTGCACTAGTACATAAAATAAAACAGAAGTATGATGCCCGGCGACACTCACGCGATCCTGACACATGCCAATAAAGGCTGGTGTTCCACCGTCGGCGACGTGCACCACAGGCGAAGGGGCAGGAGTGACGACTTCCTTGAGACGATTCCGAATTTGAGCATTCATCACAGATGTGGTCGCGCCAGTGTCATTCAGAGCCGTAACAGGTACACCATGCACGTTCACGTTAATGAGGTTCCGATGTGTGGGCAAGGTCAAAAGAGGATTTTTGCGTCGGGTTGGTTTGGCAGCATCACGTCCGGGTGCTGCACCCATTAGTTTTCCGGAAGGGTACGCCGGAAGGAACTAGGGGACGGTTATCGGCGAGAATGGGGTGATCGGGAGAAGAGGCGACGGGGCGAAGGAGGGCGGTTAGAGTGGGTAGAACGAGAAGTGTCACCAGAATTCGCTGGCTCCGTTTGCGGGGTGACCTGGGAGCAGCATGAGGGCCGTGGGATGGGTGGTAGGACCAGGAGGTGGAATTCCACGAGGACCGGCAGTGACGTGAAGTATGGCCGATACGGCCATAAGTGAAGCCGGTAGGTCTGTCGTCTGGAGTACGCCATTCGGCCGGGTTGTGATACGCTGTTGGGGCATACGGGCTGCGGGTGCGTATGACAGTGCTGGACGGAGTGTAGTTACGCCCATTAACTGAGCAGACGTTGGGCAAGCCAACGTTGGCCAATTCTTGGCGCGTGACGGTCTGTATCAATGAGACGGTCGCCTGGCAACTGTCGGGACCATGGGTTGGGGTCGCGACCGGAGATCCGGCTTCTATTTCACGTCGGATGACATGGAGGATGCCATCCGAGCGATTAGGTGTGGGCGGACTGCGGATGTCTTCACAGGTGGACGTAGCAGCCGTGTTGGGAAGGCGGGGAAATGGCTGGGCAATGCGGCGACTCTTGGCTTCTTCAAACTGCCGGCATTCGGTAATGATGGTTTGCACAGTGGAAAAATTCTTGAAGACAAGGAGATGGAAGGCATCATCTGCTAAGCCCTCAATAACATGTGCAACCTTATGTGGTTCGGACATCTTCGGATCCACTTTGCGGCACAGAGTGAGCACGTGCTGGATGTAAGTGAGATAGGATTCTGTGCACGTCTGGACACGCGAAGTGAGGTCTTTTTGGGCGGTGCGCTGACGTGCAACTGGCTTGCCAAACAAATCTTTGAGTTTCTGTTTACAGATGTCCCAGCTAGTAAGTTCCTCCTCGTGGGTCTGAAACCAGATGCGCGCCGTGTCCACGAGGTAAAATATCAGATTCGCGAGCATCACGGTCTCGTCCCAGTGGTTGCTGGCGCTCAACCGCTCATATAGTTGAAGCCAGTCTTCAAAATCAGTGTCATCGGAGCCAGAAAAAGTTCCTGGGTCGCAGTGTTGTGCTAGAATGACGGTGGGCGTGGGTGCCGACGGGCCCGAAACATCCTCGCCTTGAGCTGGCATTGTAGATGCAGCCAAGGAGCGCCCGCTGCGTAAATCCATCTTGATAATGATCCCGCAACCTCCACAAAATTGTTACGGGGTTAAAAACAGTCAGAATTGTATTTACAGAATATTTATAGTAATTATATCAGCTTACAAGATGGTAGCCAGCGCGCAAAACCCAGAACATCGTCTTCTTCCGACGATGATTAAAACAACTCCTTCGTCATTGTGTCACAGTATAAAACCTTCATTCGCCCCATCCTCGAGTATGGATGCGTTTTACAGAATCCATACAAACACTGTGAGAACTAGTGAGAACCCTCTCTGAGAACACACAATCATCGCGTAACAAGTGCGCATGGCTGCTCAGAAGATATCAGAACGCGTGGGCACCGAACATTCAGGATGCACCGGAGTTAACGCTGGTTCTCCGCGAGCTCCGCGAGCTCCGCGACCTGATCACGATCGCGCCCATTCCACAAAACGTACATCCAGAACACAATCGAGGCAGGTGCCTAGCCTGGGTGACCGCATTCCTCAAACGCATAGACAAAAAAGCGGACGACGTCGCGTACTTGCAACCGAGCCTTTGCCGCCGTAATGGTCTCGTCCTTGCCGCGGACCCTAAATGCCGCCACAGTGCTCACACACGACCCTGAAATGGCAGAGCAAGCGGCCATAGCCGTGGCAATGTTCGACGACAAGCGAAAGAAAATATTCAGCGACTCCAGACCGGCCACCAAAGCGTTCGAGAGAGTAGTAGTCTCCGACCAGGCGTTACGTGGCCTCCACGGCGCCGATCCCAGAACCCTAAGGTAGCACACCGTCATATGGTTTCCCGCCCACCTGGACCGGATCCCGGGTGTGCCAGACAACCTTAACAAGACAGCCCACGACGCTGCGCGCGCGCTTACCGACCGCGCTGTCACCCCCTTGCAACGCCCCTTTGACGAGTTGGAGGCGAACAGCGACGCCCCGGTATCGTACAACAATATCGATAAGCATTTTTAATTGGGATGACGTTTCTTTCCGCCCCCGCACCCCAAACTTCGGGGTGCGTTCAACCCCAAACTTTTGGGTCTGTTCAAGGTTTGTTCAATCTAAATCTCACAACGAATACACGAGATATTGACCTAATGGTAAGAGCAATGGGGGTGTGAGATGGTGAGGCAACTAGGTTCAAGCCCACTATCGGTCACGTAATTCATTTCTTGATTACGTAAGCATTCTGGGGGTAATGCACCTAGTTTCCTTTGTGCTTTGTATGTAACTGTTTGACCGTCTACATGGGTTCCTGTGTGGGACACGTGGGAAGTGCATGGGGCTGCTGTACTGAGGGGACAAGGTTCGAGACCACCTGTAAGACTAACTAGGGTGGTGCCACTTCAGGCCTGGAGGATGTAGTGGTCTAGAGAGAGATTTGAACTTGTGGCCTCCAGATTAGAAGCCAGGTGTTTTACTTCTGCTCCAAGCAACAACTACTAGGGAAGGAAAGTACGCAACCTATTACCACAAGCAGGCGTAAAATTAGTGGCATATTGAATACCAACGCGTCCATTGACTAATATCAAAGTCAACGAAAACAGCTCACGGTTGTATTCGTTGAGTTTCATATGAGTCAATGTACGTGTGGCGCCACGGTGCCACTAAATGTATGCTTGCTTGAGGTCATAGGCTACGTACTCATTTTTTCAATTTTTTTTTTTCGTGTTGCCACTGTGTGTACGCCCAAGTTCGTATTCACGTTCGTTTTTTTCGGTCTCTCCTTCTTCCCTTCTTTAGGAAGAAAAATCTATGAATTGTATTTTGCGCGCTTACAATCACACTCCTTATGAAGGCCGGACCCAGCAGAAGCGTCAGTAAAGCCCTGCTATTTTTCCTACGTGCTTCTATGCTTTGAACTATGTGAACGATATGTTTACACTCTGCTTACCTCTCGATATTACAACAGCGAATGCAGAGCTCCGCTTAAGAAATCAAGAACTATAAGAGAAACAAAAACATCATTCTCCACGAGTGTACACCACCTACGGAAAAAGAATCAGAAACTACTACGTGCCACAACTTTTTAACAAATAGAAGCGAAAGTATATTGAAGAAATGGTGTCTATTTTGTAAGGCATAATTTTTTGTATTTTGTTTAGTCTATGTATTTTCACTCATAATTGTGTCCCAACTTTGTTCAATTTTATATATTCATGCTCGTCGGTGCTCACGTCTAGCGTTTAAAAAGGTATTTTTTCTGTTACATGTGTTCGTCTTTATCTTCGCTTAAAATCAAAAGTGTAAACAAGTCTTTTTACACATCAGCGCCATTTTTGTTTCTTGTCTATAACGCATGTTTCCCTGCCATGTCATTGCGGATCTGCCTCCCCACCCACAAATAATGTATGCTTAGGTGAGGTAGGGAATGTATCAAGAAGAAAAAGAGAGAAGGGGCATAAAAATAACATATGCGTAATACATAGACAGCGGAAGGTGTGTGATGTATCCCAAGAATGGTAACCAAGTAATATACAAGCGCACGGATTTGGCCGGAATGTCAGCAACAAAACGAATGGAGTTATGTGTGATGTCGACAAAGGCATGAATGGCTATAACGTTCTGAGGATATTCTCATCAAACATTATCATTATGGGCAATCCTCGGTTCGGTCAATTGAAGTGCGTGTAGCTCGCTTTCTCAGAAGACAAACTGCTAACGCTTGTACAATTAGGGTGCATAAACATGCTGTTCATCTGCACATTCCTCGACCGTTGCAAAACCGCAAATGTGAAAAGTTTAGTATTCTTTGCGAATCTTCCATTGGTTTCAATATGCCTATATTTTTTCTACAACGAAGGTAAAGCTGGAAGCTAATGCGCACTGAGTAGCTTCTTTTCTGTTACTTATTTTTATTCCGCTGTGGAATGCCAGCAGTTAAGAGTTCAATTAGGCATGCTTGGCGAATGTGACAGAACGTTAGCAAAGGATGATCAGGTTGCTTCTGACGAGATTATTTTTGTAGCCCTTGAACGATTTCGCGCACGGCAGCATTCCCTCAAAGTAGTAATTACTTGAGAAGCTAAAACGATTGGGTAGGTTTATTTTTGCTAATAGTGGTCACTGCCTTGGGCAAGAGCGAAAGGAAATTATAAGCACCACTTTTCAACCCAGTGCTTTGATATCCTTCGTCTAGAGATTTCCATGTCCCACATGATCTTCGTATAATGTCATAATCGAGATTTTTTTTTGCAGCCGGTTATCAAAGTAAAACAGCGCTGGAACTAATTGTAAGGTAAAATTAATTCACCGTAGTGGCATCAGAACCACCACCTATGAAAATATTTCTGCTTGCATAACCACTAATCGAAAGTCATGCAATTATCGCAATTATCATAATGCACTTATCGTAATATAAAGTGCTTGATGCGATGTAATATGAGTGCACACTAACGAATTGCTTTTGTACTGCTGAGTGATGCTCACACCACCCCGTTCACGATTAGTGGTATCACAGAGTTTTCGGGGTGGTGAATACACCATTACGAGTCACTAACGTGCCTTATTCACGTCTCACTGCTATCACTTCGCTTGTTTAAAGCGAAGCAAAATGCTTTCCTGTGATGTTCTCGAAACATGAAGCCATAATAAAATTGAAATGATTGTGGTGACCGGAGGGTGCGACGATCAAACATCGCACGCTCGACACAGGTGTCTTATTATAGCCCAAAGTTAAGATGATAGCGCAATGCCACAGGCTTTGGCGCAGTGTCGCAAAACGTAGAAAAATCTTCATGGATTTGCTACAGCCACGGAAGACGCATTCGTTAAAGCTATTCACGTCATACACCCACAGAAAGACAAATACTGCCTAGGAGACGCTGCCCGGCGCAATCCCCACTATTTGTGGTTCAGCCAGCGCCTGCCAGGCGGCGAGTCTGCTAGATCTCGCAGCCAATAGCGAATACACTGAAGAGCTCCATTTTAAATATGTATAGCTGCTGACTGGTATAATTATCAATATCTCTCTGTGGGGGCGGGATAATGAAACGAAATATTCACGGTACTGAAAATACACATAACCATGGCGTCGTCGTATTATCCTTTGTAGAAAAATATACCATTAATTGTCCATTCTATATGTCCACACTTGACAAGACTTTCTAAGAAACAAATCACCAACGGTAGTAATTTTCGTTGAACCTATTTAGTTTTTTTGTGCGGCGTCTAGGGAGAGCGCAAACAGTATTTTACAATGCAATATTGGAGAAGACCTATCATAAACAAAAATAACAAAACTGAATTACCCGATGGCATGTGGTCTTGCATGACACTACACTATATTTATTTGCAATTCCTGGAATTTAATTTACTTATGTGCTTGTATTCACATTGATATGTGGAGGAATCCTGCTTTTGCTGGTGATGTGAAAACCACCCTCAATCACATGGCAAGATGAGGAGAAAGAATTTCATATCACTTTGATAATAGCTGTAATAAGGACATCAGCATCAAAGTAGAAGGTGGTTCTTGTATGAGTAACAACGTATGTACCGCTTGGCGGTCATTGAAGAAAAGTGAGATGGAGAATGTGAGAACCTCCTCAATTCTCGAAATTAGAATAAGTTAAGAGCACTTTCTTTGACCACACAGAAGCAATTTTTGCGCTACTCACATGAACAGAGCAGAGACGATCAGCAAAACAATTGCAAAGTCTTTGATTGCAGTCATGGCAGCTTTGGACCGTAGATTTCTTTCGAGCAGCGAAGCGTTAGGCAGCAAAACATTTATACCCTGAACGCGCGGTAGCGTCACGAACAGCTGGACGACGCACTTTTTAAAAGATCGGAGTTCCTAGAAGAACGTAAATATTGACGCGTTCTTCTGCACAAGGTAGTAGACCATCATACATAATATTCCATCAAGGGCCTAGGATTCTGACAAATGCCATTCATAATAGGTGACGCCCGTGTACTCGTATGAACTTCGAAACTTAAAAACAAGCTGATCAAATTGTCAACAGGGCGAAACAGAAAGGTGAGGCGCCGCTAGAATTTATTAGAAAAACTGAATGACTTTTCTCTTAAAGGTCTATAAGTTTCGCGTTCTTCTTCTGTTGGTTTATTTCGATGCCACACTGCACGTATATTCACTTGTTAAGGACCCCAGAAGCCAAGAGAGAGAGAGAATGAAAAGGAAAGGCAGGGAGGTTAACCAGATATGAGTCTCCGGTTTGCTACCCTGCACTGGGGATGGGGGATAGGGGTTAGAAAGATGGCAGAGGAAAACGCTAAAAAAAAGGAAAAAAAGACACGCACACATGGAGGCGCACACACAAATGGCGTTCCAGTTAAAGTCGTTCACACAGGCCAGAAGCCAAACTGATAACACTAACTGCGTGCTGCAGTAAGCTACACTAAATTATTTTTAGGCGCCACTTCTGTTTTTAGGAGCGCAAGCATTGCTAAGAATTCAAGAGTTCATTTTACAGCAGACGCGGAATGCGAATAATTTTCTTTTCATCTTGTGAGTTCAGCTGTCACCCCTAAACGAACGCTTTGATACAACCACTGAATCACAGGATTCGGCTGCTTTTCACCTATGCCTTGCATCTAGTGTGAACTACAGCATCTCCTTTTATTGAAACTATAATCAAGAAAGTCTGAAATGTAAGTTAGCAGTAATTATAATTAGGCAGGCGGGTTCTTAATGGCGTACATTTAGGTGAACACACTCTACCACTTCAGTTTGAGAGAATATTGCCCGAGAATAATGCCGACTGAAATGATTCTACATCAAGGTAACTGGAGTCGTTCTTTCCTCATTGTAGATTGCTTTTTTTCATATATATATATATATATAGTTTACTACTTCATTGAAACTACATACAGTTCATTAAAGTACAGGGTGTCCCACGAAGTTTAGCGAAACTTTAAAAATATGCAAATGCGACTCAGCTGGACAGAACCAAGAAAATTTTGTTTACCGTCGCTTGGAGGTGCTCAGGTTACAGCAGTTTCCCTTCTATGTAACTACATAATTAGCCTTCATTATTTCATCAACTTCTTAAATATTATTATTAGATTAAAAGCGTCAACGAGAAAATTGTAGGGCATTATAAAACTCACAATACAGGTCTGGACTGCTCGGTACGTGCTACATAAAAGTGTTGTTCCGAGCGCGAAGGATGCCCGCAAATACATGCACATTGGCCGCCAGACTGGCCGCTCGAGGCACTTCACGTGCTTTTGCGGGCTTCTTTAATGATCAGAAAAACACTTTTCTGTAGCACGTATTGAGCAATGGAAAGCTGCATCGGTAGATTTTCATGCGGCTCTGCAATTTTCTAATTGACACTCTTAATCTAGTATTATGTCTAAGAAGATTAGAAAATAATTAAGACTAATTATGCAATTACGCAGAATAAAAAAAAAGAAGCTGATCATCTGCAAGCAGCAGCAAACACCATTGCCTTGCTTTTTTCCAGTTACCTAGCATGTGCATATTTTTGATGTTTGGCGAAAGGTGTGTCGGACACCCTGTATAATAGCAGTGTAGCCTCAGCACGACAAAATGCTTTTTGCGTATGGGCTGCGTTCACTTATGAAAAATAATCTATTGCTTAGTGCATTGTCATACATGTCTAACGTCATAAAGACGGGGTGCACCTTCGTCAACTTTTGAGAACGACCCAAGAAAGTTTGGTCATTAGTACATACTCAATAAACACACGAAGAACGCCTATGAGGGTAATGCTCATTGTTGCGGTTGTTATGAGAGCCGGTGATTTTTTTATTTGGATCGAAAACTGGAGGTGTGTTAATCTTGATTTCAAATTGATATCCCATAAGGAAACGTAATCCTTGCTATATCAATAATGCATTTTGGCAACAGACCTACTATGAATCAGTATAAAACGGTTACTTTTGCAAATATTTCTGCACCTGTCCTTCACTAATTAGTAAACTCTGTTAATGTAATGTCTATACAGGAATCCCGTAACAAACAACCCTTGTTAGACAGCGTACCCATTTCTCTTACATGTCAGTTGTAGAAATTTTTAATACATATACTCCGAAAACAAACGATATGTTGAATAAAAATGTTGCTCTGAGTTGGCTCAACATAGCTGTTGACGTGCTTTGCGCCTTATTAGTCAGCTTTCCGAATTAAATCATATTGTAGACTCATAATCTTCATTAAGTCATAACTGTAAAACAGGTGAATAAATTGACGCAATATTTAGGAACATAAGGAAATCAGCTGACGCTGCCTCGCATTATATTCGACTGAGAAAGGCCTGTTGCGTAAACCTTTGTGCTACTTTTGTTGTGATAGCAATTCTGTAGACATTGCAGCCAAAGTTCCCATGTTTGACGTCGCCATGATGGTGCTGGTATAATACTAGTATATTATTTGAATAAATGAAAACAAACAAAATTGTTCGAAGTGCCGATTCAAACAAGGGATCTCTAGCTGAAAAGCCCGATATTATAAACATAGGCTACCGACGGTTTAATATCGTTTCATAATACCGACGGTTTAATTGACATAAATATGGCAGTAAGTACATAATTGATATACATAGCGGAAGTCAAAACAACCACAGCCACGTATCGAGGAACAATTATTTCCCAGAACAATTATTGCAGTAATCATTTCTTCACCAAAACAAACTTCACCAATACACAGACACCTGTTCAATCGGAAATGGCTATTATCATAGGGTATTTCAGCTCTGAAATTATTGGAATGAATTGTGACTGCGACGATTTTCCAAAAGAGTCTTAAAGAGGACGGTTATGCAAATTGTCATGGCGTACGATGCGTTATGCCATCGAAAGCTAAAAATGTACCTTTTTGCATGCTCTTACTTATGATGTTGCGCAATTTAAGAAAACTCGCTAGTTACACCAGAATGCAGAACCAAATCTGTCTTCGCATTATTTGCCTCAGTTGGTGACAAAGTGATTCTTACGATTTATGTGCGTGCAAAATACATTTCTTAGCCGCCCAACTACGTCTAGGCAGCTGACGTAGCTGTGCAGGAGGCATGGCGCGGATATTTCACTTTCGCGTAAACATTGAGCGCAATAACTACGCTACCCAATTACTTAACAACTAAAATTACGTTACCCCTCCAACTGAGTGCGCATACACACTGTCAGGTACTGACCAAAAGAATGGGTAATGGGTAGAGCCACCGTTGTTTTTATTGCCTGTAGAAGCCACTCATACCCATTTTGGGTGATTGGCCAAGAAATGAGTTAATTAGTCCTAATAATATTAACGAACAAATTTACAGGGCGGCTAAGAGTAAGTGAAGGCTTGGTGGTGGGCTACTTAGTTCTGATTCATCCGGAACGAATAAGACGTACTGAATAACGAACGAAAACTCTGTGAAATTACGAGGACAAGAAGGCCACCCCCGCAGGGGCGTTTGCATGAGCAGGCGTTTGGTGTGATGCGACACCACGTACCGGAGCGCACGACGGTTGGTCCCTCCCGCATGTAGCCGTGCGCAGCTTAGCCGTGTCCGGGGAAAGGAGGATCCTGGAGGTTGAGCCGATGCTGGGTGTTCGGATCTTTAAGGCCCCCCGGCGGAGGCAACACACCTTTTTGTCCTCTGCTTCATGTAGACGGCACCCCCGGACTGACCCACCCGGGGGAAATCGGCAGTCACCTCTTCCTGTCCTCCTCTCCAATCTTCGTCTTTCTCTCTCGCCTTTTTCATCTTTCCTTTCTTCTCATCACTTCTCCTCACTTCCTAGTTTCCCGGCGACAAGGGTTAACCTTGTTTAGCTAGCCAGCCTTAGTTATGCTGTATTTAGTTATAGCAGCGATGTACGGCTGGCATTGGCAGCGTTTCTCTAGCAGGAACTTCTGTCACGTCCCCCTGTTGGGCTCCATGGTGGGTGGTCGGCATCGCGGCCGAAAACCGAACTGTACTTATGGAAAGCGCTTTTCCTAAACTCCCTGATCACCCTCAGAAACGAGGGCGCACCCAAGAGGTCTTTCAGTTTTTCTGACGCCAAGTCCACAATTTTCCTCGTTTTCTCGTGATCGACGCAGAAAAACCAGCTAAAGAAGTGTGAACAATCTCCCCGTTCCTTATATCTACGTCTCTTACCGAAGTTTTTGGTCCAGGATATAAAGTGTCGAGGATAGCTAGCGGTGACCTCCTCTTGGAGCTCCGCGATCAGAAGCAGTTTGAGAAACTGCCTCAGCTAGTATCATTTGGGGAGACCCAAGTAGTAGTAACCGCGCACTGCACGATGAATACCTGCCGCGGCGTTGCCTCGGATGATGATTTGCTGGAGCTCACTGAGGAGGGCTTGGAGGGCTTCAGTGAACAGAATGCTATAAATGTTAAAAGAATTAAGATGAGGCGAGATGGTGAAGAAATTGCGACCAAACACCTAATACTCACCTTCAATTCAAGTGTCCTGCCCGAGTCAATCGAGGCCGGGTACATCAAGCCCCGTGTAAGAGCGTAAGTGCCAAATCCCCTCCGATGTTTCAAGTGCCAGCGTTTTGGCCACAGTTCACAGAGCTGCCAAGGCCGCCAAACTTGTGCGAAATGCAGCGCGCATGAGCACTCCTCTGAAGCTTGTCAGAACTCTCTCCACTGTGTAAATTGTGATGGGGAGCACGCCGCGTACTCGCGGTCGTATCCATCCTGGAAGAAAGAAGAAGAAATCGTAACTATCAAAGTAAAAGAGAATATCTAATTCAAGGAGGCATGCAGGCGGGTTTCATACCTGCCCAAGAAAAGTTTTGCCGATGTGACGCGTCAGGGAGCAGAGGCACAACGGCCTCCGGCGGCTGTCCGACCCACAAGCCGTGAGTCGGCAGTTACGCCATCCACCCCCTCGGCGGTTGCAGCTAGCGCTGCTCCGTCAACCCAGCAGACGGGGCCATCGACCCCGAAGGTGGGCGCAGCCGAGGCTGCCCCAACCTCCCTGTCCCCTTCCAGCGCTGGCAACAGCCGGCGCAGCCAAACCCCTCAGGGAGCCCCAGCGACCTCCGGGCTGGTGGGCGCAGGGGTCTCGCCCTCCAAGGCGGGACCCTCGCTGGTAACCTCCCGCTCGCAAGAGCATGTGCCCGGCGCCTCACAAGAGGCAATCGACACTACACCCATCCTCAAGGCGCACCAAGCGCCTAAGGAGCGAGCGGCGAGGCTCCCTTGAACGCTCCAGAAAGGGCAAAACCCCAATTACAGGGCCTCGAAATGGCACTGTAATCTAAGGCATAACTTCCGTTCCCATACACACAGCACCTATTGACTTCCAATATGAATACACAAATAATCCAATGGAACGTCAGAGGTCTTCTTAGAAACCTTGATAATATGAAGGAGCTCATCCAAAAACACAATCCAAAAGTGCTGTGTTTACAGGAAACACGCTTAAAATACAAACACACAAACTTTCTCCGACAGTATATAACTTATCGCAAAGATCGCGATGATGCTGTCGCATCATCGGGTGGTGTCGCTATTGTTATCCACAAGAGCATTGCGTGTCAACTTTTACAGTTACAAACGCCTCTTGAAGCAGTGGCGGTTCGAGTGGTGCTCCTAAACAAACTCATCACCATTAGCTCTGTTTACATACCCCCACATTACAAATTAACGAAACATGAATTCCAATCCTTTATAGATAAATTGCCAGAACCTTATGTTGTTCTTGGCGATTTCAATGCACACAGCTCCCTGTGGGGCGACGCTCGTATAGATGCGCGAGGCCGTCTTCTTGAACAGTTCCTTTTTTTCTGGTGCGTGCCTTCTGAATGAGAAGGAACCCACTTATTACTGTCTTGCAAACAGAACTTTTTCCTCATTTGATCTCAGCATAGTCTCCCCGGCTATACTGCCTGAAATTGAATGTGAAGTAATGAACAATCCTTACGGGAGCGACCACTTCCCTATACTGCTGAGAAGATATAAAGAAAGCGAATATCTACCACAGGCTCTTAGGTGGAAGATCGACACAGCCGACTGGGAGAAGTTCCGAACTCTCACTAGTATCTCATGGAATGACATGTCTTCTTTAGGAATTGATGCTGCTGTGCAGTATGCTACAGCTTTCATTATAGATGCTGCATCTAAATGCATATCAGAAGTAACTGGCTTGGCATGTAAACGGCGTGCCCATGGTGGAACGACGAATGTAGGATCGCTCGTAAAAAACAGAACAAAGCGTGGGAGTTGCTACGCTCTTCCCCCACTGCGGAGAATCTTATTAACTTTAAGCAGATAAAGTCTCAAGGGAAGAGAACGCGCCGACAGGCCAAACGAGAGAGCTGGCAGAAGTTTTTATCAGGTATCAACTCGTATACAGATGAATTCAAAGTCTGGAATAAGGTTAATAGGATAAGTTATAACAGATAAGGTTGCAGGATAAGCAAACAGTTATTCCTATCCATATTCCTCGATATGGAGAAGGCATACGACAGAACCTGACGCTACGGAATCTTGAGAGACCTGTCAGAAATGGGAATCCTTGGTAATATGCTAATCGTAATAGAAAACTATTTGTCCACTCGTACCTTCAGGGTAAAAGTCGGCAATGTTCTCTCACGTCCTTCTATACAGGAAACTGGTGCACCCCAGGGAGGCGTGCTCAGCTGCACGCTCTTTATCATGAAGATGAACACGCTTCGTATTTCATTACCACCTGCCATTTTTTACTTTGTCTATGTGGATGACATTCAAATAGCTTCCAAATCCTGTAACCTCGCAGTGTGCGAGAGACAAGTACAGCATGGCTTGAACAAGGTGTCGAAGTGGGCAGAACAAAATGTATTTAAAATCAACCCCCCAAAAAGCTCTTGTGTTCTCTTTACAAGGAAAATAGGCCTGGTCCCGGATCCTTGCTTACAACCATGTGGACAACAAATACCTATCAACAAGGAGCACACATTCCTGGGTATTATACTTGACTATAGACTCACTTTCATTCCACACATTAAATATCTTAAAGAAAAATGTCTAAAAACAATGAACCTAATGAAACTTCTGTCCCAGACTACATGGGGTAGTGACAGGAAGTGTTTAATGAATCTATACAGGAGCATAATTCAGTCTCGATTTGATTATGGTGCCTTAGTATATAACTCTGCCGCCCCGAGCGCGCTAAATATGCTAGACCCTGTTCCCCATCTAGGTATCCGCTTAGCCACTGGCGCTTTCAGAACAAGCCCGATTAAAGGCTCATATGCGGAATCAAATGAATGGTCTCTGCATATACAGGGAACTTACATCAGTCTTACTTATTTCCTGAAAATACAATCCAATCAACATCCATGGATTAACAATGTTAACAATACGACCTGCACTACACTTTTCCATAATCGTCCCTCTCTAAGAAAGCCTTTCTCGCTTCGAGTGAGGGAGCTTAGTGATGAGATACATGTCCCACTCCTTGACCTTCACCTAATGCATCCAGCTAAGTTGTTACCGCCTTGGGAGTGGCAGGTCATAGAATGTGACATATCCTTTTTAGAAGTAACAAAACATGCACCAGAGATCGAAATACAAACGCATTTCCTAGAACTCCAGCACAAGCACTGCTGCGCAGAGTTCTACACAGACGCTTCGAAGTCTAATGCCGGGGTGTCGTATGCTGCCGTCGGCCCATCCTTCTCAGACTCCGATGTACTACATCCGGGAACAAGTATATTTACGGCCGAGGCGTACGCATTACTGTCTGCTGGGAAGCATATAAGAAAATCAAAACTTCAAAAGTCAGCGATATATACAGACTCCCTAAGCGTCGTGAAGGCCCTGATGTCACTCTATACGCACAAAAATTCAGTCTACACTGAAAGGCTACACATCTAACCATCATATCATTATATGCTGGGTGCCTGGCCACAGGAGCATCGAGGGTAACGTTGTGGCGGAGGAGATGGCCACGCCAATCGCATCGCAAGCTGTTAACCCTACCGCTGCGGTGCCTGTCACAGATCTGAGATCTTTCCTGCGAAGGAGATTGTGAGACCACTGGCAACGCATGTGGGACACGGAAACGGATAATAAGCTCCACCTGATAAAACCATAGTTAGGATTCTGGCCTTCTACTACAATATCGCGCCGAACAGATGTCCTATTCTGTCGTCTCAGAATAGGACACACGTTTGGCACCCATAATTTTCTACTCACCGGAAGTCAGACTCCAACCTGTGGTAGATGCGGGGAGAGGCTGACCGTACTCCACGTCCTCTTGGAGTGTCGGGAAGCCGAATCTGAGAGAAAGAGACATTTTTCATTAGCATACCGACAGCACGTTCCTCTTCATCCTGCAATGCTTCTTTTTACCGCTTTTTAATACAGACACAGTCCTAGCTTCCTCAGAGATGTGGTCTTACATGTTATTAGCCCCATGCATTCGTAGCGCCTCCTCTCTCCAGAGGATGCCACTGCGATAATTGTTTTGCATAGCACATGCCTCCAGGCCCTTGTGTTTCGAGGGCTCTAAGGAGGCAGTAGTGCTCTAGCATTTCTTATAATCTGATATATTTTACCTATAGTATCATTCTTTTAAATGCATCTAAATGTTCATTGTACAAGTCATACGTCATCGCTATAATTTTATTATACAGATTTTACGCACTTTAGAGCGTATATTTTAAGGCCCCTTTACAGCCACCTCACATCAACTTCATAATAATCATAATTACACTGCAAACTCATTAGCACAGACATGGCGCTCTTTGGCCATACCTGGCCTTTGCGCCATACAACCCCATACATCAAGAAGGCCACACACAACTACGCTTTTGAAAAGGCGACACGCAGAGCAAGTTGTGTTGAAAGTTGAAATTACGCGCAGAAATGAAATGAATTCTAGTAGAGAGAAGCAATAGTCATTAGTTGAAGAGCATGCAAAAGACACAATACAACTACAATATACCCCTCGGCTGGCATCCATAAGAAATTCCAGGACTGCAGCGCACTCATCCATGTGGCAGAATCCCAGATTAGAGGCCTCACTCCGAAGTCGAAGCGCTACGCAGAACATTGCAGTCGCTGCCAACGCTTCGCCCTTCATGCAAGACAACCACTTTCAAAATTATATTAACTAATTATGACGTGTAGTTTGAGGTAAATCTGTTTGTGTGCCAGTAAATATCTTTTCTACCATGCTGTCAATTCTCTCAGTTCTTGCAGTATTTCTATGCTGCAACCATGCAACAATGCTAGTTATTCAGTGGCATTTGCGAAATGAAAATATTTTTTTGTAATTTATATGCTACTGCATACGGAGCCCTCATATCTGTCAACTTCCACTGATTCGTAAAATCGGTATCCTTCTGTCTATAATGTGCAACTGTAAATACTTAGTTTTATTTTCCTGTGAAGTTTTGCCTTTCCCTCTTAACTTAATATAGGTGAATAAACATGCACTGAGGTAACTAGCTTATATATCAATATGGGCTATGTATGGGCCTTCTTACCACGAGGTTCTAAACGTACAGGACTCCGCTTAGCTGCAACAATAAAAAAATAGCCTGTTGCAGACGGCTCAATTTCTAACCCTTCGCCTAACTTTCTCGATGAGGCAGCCATCACTTGTACGAAAAAAATGATAATGCTTGTTGGAATAATTACCATAAATATAAATACTCTAGGTGACTTTACAATATTTACTTTCCGACGCATATTTAAATCTTACATCCACTAAATTTACATCCTAAACATCCTTACATCTACTAAACACTATCGCATCTTGGTTATGCATATTTTGGCCCCGCCATATGATCTTTTGTAGAATTAGAGCTTTGGAAAGTAGTGCTCCGTCTTGTCCAATCTTCAGTATAGCTTAGTGTCAGTCATTTATTGTGGGCCACACATCTTCTGCTGTAGCTTGACCTTCACAGCTTGAGTTCATATGCCTGAGTGCGTAATATTGACAGGTGAACATGTTTATTTTTCACGGGTGACCACGTTTCACCGCTTAACAAATGCTATCACGCAGCGCAGGACGCGCCTGCATTTATAGGAAGTTTCTGGAATGTTATCGATGGTGCCATCCGGTGTCTGTCACCAAACCTTGTGTAATCTGATTGCATGTATGCGCGATGCGAATAGTCTAGAACTTTGTGGAAGACACGGGGGCCTCAGCGATTAGTCTGGAACATTCGACGATTGATGTACAAGAGCCGACGCACTTGTCACGTTGATCAGATTTCCGATGATCGCCGAGTGTTTTCGCCGCTATCGTTCTTTGAGTGTAGCGTGCTTTGGAGGACACAAATTCGCCTAATAAAACGCTAGTTTCGTTAATCAAAGTTTTGGTGCCCTTTTCACCGTCACTACCACGTGATAATATGAATACATGGGCCTTTACAGGGAAGTCTTGAGAAGAGTGCTGTTTGACCAAAAAAATTTACGCCCTCCTCCAAACATTTCACTGTAAAAGCCCTTATACATTTTTCTACATGTTCCAATTCTTCATTACGACAAGCAGCGTTTCATTGTTTCTGGAACTGGTCAGTGGCAATGATACGCAACGATGCGAAACGAAAATATTCATGCGAAGCCCGTGCCTTTGTCGACATTAATGCTACTAGATTTCAAGCAGTATAGCGGCACGCACTATTTCCTACCATGTTTATATATGCCGAGTATGCCAGTTAAGGTATGAGGCCACTTTGGAAACTTTATTTAAAAAAAAGTCAATTTTTTTTTAAATTTTGTTTTATCACATTACACATTCATTTCTGCATGATTTGCGGAAAAATTATCCTCCTAACTAAAACCGTTCCAAAGATACAGCTAAATATGTAACCCCCTGCGCATTTTGAAAAACCGTAACTAACACAGTTTCGGTTTCCACATATCGAAAAATATTTGGCTCCTTTGGCGGTCTTACCTTTTTTTGAACGCCAATTTTTCAGTTTACAATCATAATAACTTTTTTTAAGCGTTTGTGTCTATTTTTGCTTTCATTTATTAACAAAAGTGCTCGGAAGAGGAACTGCCGGCTAAGAAAGCTGAAGAAGACAGTGCGTGGATTAGGTGCCAAAGGAAAATTGACTGATGGGCTCATTGACCGCCTTCAAAATTACTATGGCATTGCCATCAGAGCCAACGTCGGAAATCTTGCAGGAATGAAACAAGCAACGCTAGCCAGTTTGTTCCACGGCAGTTCCACGGACAACAATCCAAGGCATGGGCTGTGCCCTATAGGAGCAAGCAGTTGGTGTGCTTTCAACCGAGCTGAAACGGCTGGCCAATGTAACTGCAAGCATAAGGGAGGACCTTCAAAGGACGTTCTGAACAGAGTAAAGGTTGCGTACCAAGACCTTTGTTCAGACGAGCTCCTCAAGAAATGTTTGCATGGCAAGACAGAATGTCAATGAATGTTTCAACGGCATGCTCTGGCAAAGGGTACCTAAAATGTCTATGTCAGCCTGCCAACACTGAAGTTTGGCTTGTACGTTGCCGTGTGCCATTTTAACAATGGCAACAGAGGAACGCTGGATGTATTGAAATACATTAGGATCGGGTCTGGACGCCACACAATGAAAACTTGCTTGACAGGTGACCAACAGAGCATCAAGAGATCCTCCCGTCAGTCTACCGATGCCGCAAGAAACGAAGGAAAAAAAGCGAGCAGACGCACTAGCGAAAAAAAGTAAGGACAAACCTAAGGAGAACCTGAGCTAAAAATGTGGCGGATTTTAACGCTCCTGGATATTGCTGTAAGGCGTATGAATCTATATCAAATCTTTTTGGTTGTTTTTCTCTAAAGTTACTTTTCTTCCGTTTCAGCTTGCGCGAACATTCCTAACTTTTTTCCTCGAGTTGATTTTTTAACGAAACTTTCAACACTTATTCTTGGTACATCAGGCTGTTCAACCAACTAGACACAATAAAATTGAGCAATAAAATTTGTTATTGTTGCATTTCTTTTAAAAACATTCCTTGCTGAAAACCGTCGTTCTTGGTAATATTGTAAATAAAAAACTGCGATTGATGATATCGTAATTATTTAATTCATTGCATAGAAAGTGGCTTTAAGTACACAACTGCACGAGGAATTTTTCTTGTGGTGAGGTATATATGAGGTATTACTGCTGGCGTGCGACGCATTATTAGTGACATTTTTCACAATAAAAATATATAAATTTTTTTTGCGTGTATTTCAACGCTCTGATTAGAATACAAAAAGGCAATCTTTAATATAGATCACTTATTTCCACTTTGTATTCGATACCAAAACATTTTTTCTGAAAAGTGGCCTCATACCTTAACTTGCACTGAGATATTAAAACACCTAAAAGATCTAGAGAAATCATGTAGAATACATAGTAGGCGTACTCGTGTGTAACTTAAAGCCAGTATCGTTTTTACCAAGAAGTAATAAGCAATTGTTTTAATTAGTCAACTTTTGAAATCTTTTTCTATTAGCAAACGTAGCAATGACAAATTTTCGGGCAGCTCAAATAACCTTCGAAGGAAGCATTAGTTTCGTGTTCGATTTAGCCTCGTTTGTTTTCCAAGAAAAGACAAATGCGCTCGAAATATCCCAAATACCAAATAGATGCACGCTTGCGCTCTGCTACTCAAGTGCATCCAAGCGAATAGCCATGGATACAGGGCTTTACTAGCGGCGGCAGCTCGATACAGGGTCTCACGGAATGTGCTGGTTTCGGCACCATGGGAACCCACCGCTGACGCGTTGTTGAACGTAGGAGAGCCGTAGGGGCGCAGGGGGGAGTTTGAAGCCGGGAAACAGGGACGGCGCACTTAGGACTGCAATTTCGTGCATTCATCCTGTTCACTAAATAGGCGTGCCTAGAACGTAAGTTCTTTTTGTTCCCTTTTGCAATAGAAACAAACATTGCCCAGGCTATGCCCATCTAATGCATTTTAGTGGTTCTGGACGGCCAGCGTATGGCGTTATGGATTACGGAAATCGTTTTTGCTTGAATTGTCGGTCCTTAAATAATAACGGCAGATCTCGATGGTACCACGCCAGTGACCTGCTTTTCATGAAGACAGTCATGCCCTTCACGAATGATCAGAAGGTTAAAATGATCCTGGCTCTGGGGGCGGTTCACAGCGACAAGAAGAAGGCAGCCAAACTATTCCGGAGGTGGCATTGTGGAGGACGGCCTACTCTGTCAACAATAATTACAAAGTACGAAGTGTTTTCCATGAGAGAGAGCTTCAAAAGAAAGCGGCATAGGACTGCGACGGCAGTCCATGAAGTGGAAACGGATGTTTTGGCATTATTTGCTCCTAGCCCTCATGGTAGTGTACGCGACGCCAGTGCGGAGGCTGGAACCTCAAGGTCATGAGTGCGGATAATTTTAAAGGAAAAATGTCATATGCACACGTACCATGCACAGCTTCATCGAAAACTTGAAGACCGGGAATCTGAACACAGACTTGACTTTGCCAGTTTAAGTTTCGCGAAATGTAAAGAAGAACCTGACTTTATCACTTGCCTGCTTTCGACTTATGAGGGTGATTTCTTCAGAAACGCACAAGTTTACCTTCACAACGCTTACTACTGGAGGGTTAGGAACCTCTCCTGGCTGAAACAAGCACGACATCAATACCAGTGGTCATAATGTGGTGCGGCATTTTCCATAGCAACATCATCGTACCAATAAATTTTTTACAGCGGAGCTGTATACCTCTACCATCCAAGGAAATTTTCGTGTTGTAAGGAAAAAACTCCCGATACGCGGGCCGATCCCGGAGAAAGTGCAATGCCAGGCATACACGCGGCGGAGGTGAAGCAGGCGTTAAACACTCCCCATACGTGGGCGGATCTCGAAGATAGTGCAATACTGGCCCCACCCGCGGCGGAGGGGAAGCCGGCGTTAGGCACTACCCATACGTCGGCCGATCCGGAAGATTGTGCAATGTAGGGCGGACCTGCGGCGGAGGTCAAGCAGGTGTTAAGCACTCCCCACACGTGCGCCAATCGCAAAAATAATGCAACACCGGCTCGACCCGCGGCGGAGGAGGAGCAGGCTTTAATCACTCCCCATACATGGGCGGATCCCGAAGATAGTGCAACGTCGGGCCTACCCGCGGCGGAGGCGAAACAGGCATTAGGCACTCCTCATACATGGACCTATCCCGAAGCTAGTGCAATGTCGGGTCAACCGGCGGCGGAGGTGCAGTTCGCCATTAAGGGGCCCACATACGCAGTTTCACTGGTCATCCTTCTTGACAGAGAGGAAGGGCATTGAGTTTTTTTCACAACACGCTAACGACGCAACGCTACGTGAACGACATCCTCGAGGGCCGCGTGAACGACGCCTGTTGCAGCGTTCTACTTGCGCACCTTCAGAAAATCTGGTCTAGCACGATGGTGTGCCTGCGCTTAGTAGTAGTCAATCCCGAGCGTGGCTCCACAGGATTTTTCTTGGACAGTGTACCTGCCGGGACGGAACTATAGCCAGGCCAGCGATCTCGCCGGACATGACAGCATTCTATTGCTTCAAATGGGGACCTGTTTGAGCACGTGCTTTAAAGGGTAGCGGAAAATGTGCGTTCAAAACTAGTGTAAAACTTGGCTGCGTAAAGCACCTTCATGGTGTCACCCTATTCGTGCGAAAAAAGCTGCCGACAAAGATAACAATCGGTAAAAAATGCTTTGTCTTGCCTCTTGTCCCGAGTTCAAGAGACAAAAAGGGTGAGTGAGTGAGTGAGTGAGTGAAGTAACCTTATTTTGGTCCGGAGAAGACGCAGGGGAGACCCCGCGCCACCCGGCTAGTCCCACGTAGGGACCGCCAAGCCGAGCTTGACGGCCCGGTCACGGGCACTCTGGACGGCCAGGGTTTGGTCATTGAGTTCGGGGCTGCCCAAGAGCACAGCCCACCTATCCTCGCTGAAGGAGGAGCCGATGGCGTCGCACTCCCACAACGCATGGTCCAATGTTGCCTTTGTAAATGGCTAAATCAGTTGCATCTTTGGATGTTCTTTGCGGGCGGCTGAGACGCCCCACATGCTTTTGGTTTCTCGTTTACTAAAATAAACTCTTGAGTAGTTTTTTACTGTTTTTCCGAGAGCTGCGTTTTTTGTTTGTGCGGAATCGTGTACTGTCTTTTTGGAACATTGGTTGATGTCCTTTGGAGCTTTGTTTCTTGATGCTTGCTTGCGTTGTTGTGGCCCCCTTTGCATTTGAGGGGCTTGTTGCCTTTTTTCATCATTCGTGTTCTGCTCCTTGCTGTGTTCGTATGAGAACTCCTTCTGCGTCTCCGACGTTGCCATGGATTCTTTCTTCTTCCGATGTTGAGCTAGTAGCGTCACCCATGGTCTGGCCTTGCCTAGTGTTTTCCCGCTGTTGCTTCCGAATGCCGGCTAGGTGTCGTTCAATCTGCTTCATTATTTGTAATTCCTGTTATGGAGTTCGTTCGGTCAACTTCCATAACGCTAGATTGCGACTACGTTTGAAGATAGAAAAACATTTTAAAAAGCCGTTGTAGGACAGCCCGGCGCGCACGTAGATCTCGAGGCGCGAGGTGTGTGGCCTCGGGCAGTAGGCCTCGGCTATCGTGAGTAAGTTTAGCTGGGCACGGCCGTCCCCTTGCATGTTTCAGGATTAGTTCTTGCGTGAAGAATAAAGTCACGTTGGTGTGCGTGGTCTGTACGAATCGCGTTTCTTGAGCTGAGTCGAATGCTGCGGACAGTCAAGCGTTGTGAGGGGGTGGCCCGCACGAATTGCAAGCGGAATTGGGAGCACATGTAGAGCAAGTCTGCTCGGTTGGCCCTCTTCTTGTTCCCGAAATCGTAGAAGGAACATTTTTTGAAGGCGATTGAAGTAATGCTGAATTCATCCTCGATTTCGAACACTGCCATGATCACACATGGTCAGCTTTCTGTGTATATACGCGACAATGTCGTAATAGAGGCCATCCTGAAAAAATTCCTGCGAAAGCTAGATTGATTCAGAGTGGGTAAGCAAGCAGTGAACTGTATTCAGGCCCTGAGGAGCAACTGCAAGAGCCCCTTATCAGGGAGGAGCCTCCGCGGCCCGCTTCCACGTCGGGACAGGTTCTCCGTGCCTGACCGCCACGCCGCAGGCCCTCTGCACGGCCCGTTGCTGAGCGGCGAAGTTGAAGCTCTTGAGCCCCTCCTCCCACTCTTCTTCGGTGGTGAGAAGATCGTGGTCCCGTAACGAGACACAACGTCAGAGCATGTGTTCTAAAGTACAGAAGGATCCACAATCCTGAATCGCACTCGAACGAGTCCGCGTGCCTGCTGACCTTGGCTAGGCTGAGATAAGACATGGTCTGCAACATGCGAAGGGTGGAAGACTGAGGCCTGGAGAGCTTGGCATAGGGTGGGCGGTAGACCCTCCTGCCGAGCTGATACTGCTTTGTTATCTGGTTGAACGTGTGGAGCGAGTGCCTGTGGAGCCCCACTCGCCACTCGAAAATTTGCGCAGAACTACATGTGCATTGCTCCCCCCCCCCCCCAACTCCCACCGGAGGGTGAGGGCCACCGCAACCTGTTCCGCCAATGTAGGGGACGAGCCCGCACCGACCCGGCGTTAAGATGGTTATCCTTCTGATCTACCCTAGTCGTCAGGAACTGCTCGGAAGAACCGTAGTGGGGGGCATCGACGAACGCGACCGATCGTGCATCGCTGCCGACGGATCCGAGAAGTGCGACCGCCCTAGCCCTGCGTATGCCAACATTGTTTTGCGGGTGCACGTTGCGCCGCAACGGTGAGGCTGCGACATCCATGCGGTGTGCACTGACGCGTCCCCGCGTCAGCGCACACCGCATTTGCCTTACGGCCGTGGGATCCCAGTCCAGCGCCTCCAGGATCCGCCTCCCCGCAGGCGAGGAAGAGAGCCTGATAACCTGGGCCGTCTGTTCTCCATTGATAACCTCGTCGATGGTGTTGTGGACTCCCAGTGCGTGACCTTCTCCGAGCTGGTGCCCATGTGAATAACGACCACCTTTTTGATGCTCTTGCACATCTACGCTTCGAACTTTGCCCTCTCGTATTCGTGCCAGCGATGCGCGGTGGCCACGCATGTAATGCGACTCATCAGGAAGGTGTGCTACAACCTAAGCAGGTTGTCCTCCCGCAGCCAGCCGTGACTGTTAGAAAAACTAGTTATGAGCCTGACCATGTTGTCCGTTTTGCCAGGGATACCAGCAATCTTTTGTCCGTTACTACCGTTTTCTTCGACCAGCATACCTAGTACGCGGATGACCACCCTGGAAATAGTCTGCCCGATGGTCGGGCAAATGGAGATGTCGACCATATCGAGAGGGACCTGCCCTTTGGAGATGCACCTCCTTCTGGTAGGTCGATACAAAAGGAGTTTGGATGGGGAGAACCCGAGCCCAATGCCGGCCAATAATTCCTACGTGTAACTCAGGGCTGCCTGTACCGATTGCTCGGCTGTGCCATTACTAGCGCCTTGGCACCACACCGCGATGTCGTCAACGTAAAGAGCGCGATTAACGGCGCCCAACAAAGAGAGACGCGCGGAGAGGCCGCGCATGGCGACTTTGAAGAGAAGTTTCGAGATGACCGAATCGTGAGGGGTGCCCCTCGCCCCCAGCTTGAAAGGACTTGACGTTACCTCGCCCACTTTAAGAATGGTGCGCCAGCCCCAAAGGAACGAAATCACTAAACCGTGAAGCTTGGACCCAAGGCCCATGTCCGATCCGGAATCGAGGATGTGCCTATGCCAAAAGCTATCAAAGGATTTTCAAGATGCAGCAATAGGACGCACCTCATGTATCTGGTGTGTCTATAGATGATGTGGTGTTTAATGAGTTTGATAACGTCCTGAGCTGACAGGGACGAGCGAAAGCCATCCACATTGTAGGTGGAGCATTCGCGTTCCTCGATGCAGCTATGTATCCGGTCGTGAATGACATGATCCGCGACCTTTCCACACGCGCGAGGTGAGGGAGATTGGGCAGTGATTGTGTAAGCATGGGCGTCCGACCTGGCTTTGGCATGAAAATTACCGATGCGAGCTTCGAAATCTTCTGCATGTCACATGAGCACCACACGCGATTGATCTCGCCCATTAACGTTGCGATGGCCTCTTCATCTAAATCGCGAAGTAGCCTCTTCGAAATGCATTCCGGCCACGTGGCTGATCGACTGCTAAGGTTAAAAAGCGCTTCCCTGACCTTGTTTTTGGAGAGCGACGCACCCAGATCCTCTCTATGGAGGCCACGGTAGCGTGTGTAATCCTCGTCGCCTGAGGGGCCTGGGCGTAGATATCTGTCGGCCAACGACGGGATAATGTCCTCCACCGTGAAGCCCTTCCGTTTGGCTTCATGCAAAACCATATCCATAGCTAGTCTCTTTTTATACAATTTTTTGGAGAACGATTCATCTAGGTGCTTCTTGAAAAAGTTCAGCTTGCGTCAAGCCCTCATTTGCCCGTCGACGGAACCACAAATCCCGTACCACCTAGCTTAGCGAGCGCGCGACCGCGTTCCTCATGGGTGCGATTGAGTTCGGCTATTCTCTTACGGACGCTACGATTGAGCCGTTGTCCCTTCCGCCTGACCAAGAGAGCAGCCTTGGCCTCGAGAAGGTGGGCGAGACGACTCTTTATCCTGCCCACCTTGTTGTCCGTGCAAACCGTCTTGGTGGCGGACGCGACGCCCCTCTTCAAAGGCAGTCAGTATTTGTTAATGTCTGTGTGATGCGCCGAGTTCCAATCCTAGTTTTGCGAAAGAAGTGCCGATCCGTATCAATTAAAAATAAGCTTTTGAAGTATAGCACAGCAGTCATCGCTCCCTCTTTGGTTATAAAACAATGAAATTGCTTTGGAGCGATCAAATCACACTTATTCAGCAGATATTTTAATATTGCTATGAAGCGATGATTTCTGGAAACTGTTACTTAAATGCACTAAATGGAAATGCGTTGTGTACAGTTATGTTAATTTTTTAATTCGTCAACTATACAACTCTTAATCATAAGCAATGTTTATGCATATTACACCTAACAAGTTAATTGTTATGCAATGTTGATACTTATGTGCTACACGGTAACCACTGCCAAGTGAACGGAAACCCAGATGAAAACAGCTATTCATGCGAAGACGCCGTATGAGATGCGGACGCGCCTATGTCATGAAGGTGAAGGTGACGTTTCTCGAGAGGAGAAGGGTGGGGAAAGACGTATGCTGATCCATCCAGAGTGTGAAAGACAGGGTTATGGTAGACCATTATTTTCCTCTTTCATTCCTGCGTCGATCACCTAGTCGGAACTGCCACGTGCACATGCTCCAGGGCGAACGTGGTCTCACGGTCACGTGCTACGCTACGTGGCACGCGTGCTTATTCGATAAGACAACAACCATGGTCACGAAAGAGTGCGAGGAATTTCTATGAACGTCTTTGTCGAAAATAGCAAGGGACTTCAAGACCGCCACAATTGCATCCGCCACCCATGCATCAATTCTGTCATCCTTAAAACAAAATTTTGGAACTTCACCTGCCAAACCAACAATATAATTACGAGGCATGCCGAAGCGGGAGACTCCTGTTTAGTTGTGACTACTTGGAGCTCGTCAATTTCTACACAACACACAGTACACAGGCGTTTTTGCATTAAGCTCCAGCTGAAATGTGGCCGCCGTGGTGAGGATTTTATCCCGCACCCTCAGGCATAGCTGCCAAATGCGACAGCTACTGAATGCGGCAATTGAAGTACTATAGACAACACGCGTAAATGCTGCACCTACATTGGCACGAAGATATTGGTAGCCTTTAACCTGCTCGAGTCTTATGAAATATTCCTAAGCGGCATTTTTTGACTCCTAATCTGCATGTCTCTTGTTTGTACACTTATGCTGCGGAAGTAATGGATTATATGTATTCATATTATTGCACTTCGTCTGAACTAATGTCTTAAGTTTCCTGGACCTCAAGAAAGGTGGTTTACATACAAGTTGCCCTACCGTGGTATACAAAATCAGCCATAGACTACTGGAGAAAAGCGTACCTGCACGGGCGTTAGTAGAGGATGCGTTTAACGTTACGTACTTAAATCCTTCAAGACTTCTGCCTTGCACAGAATATCATTCCGTTAATGAACGTTTATTCTTTCTTGAGTTCTTTGCTGATTTACAGACGACTATATAGCCCACCATTGTGCATTTTCTGTTGAGGTGAATATGCATCGTATAGACAAGACACAAGCTTTCAATACGCAATTGGTTCAGACCTTGACCATCAAAATAGAACGTGCTGATATGATCATTAAATCTTGAAGTTCAATGTCTCGATGTATATTCTTTGTTGTTTAGCACACTAAAAACTAGACAGCTAATAATCATCATGGGATTAAAGAATGGATATGACGGCTGAAGTCAGCTCACTTAGGAGACGCGTAGAACTACATAAAATTGGATGTAACATGTGAGCACGATTGTAAGCAAGGATTCTTGTCCTCTCTATATAATACAAAAACATTAAACAAGGACGCTGTGGTGTTTTAAAGATCAAAAGGAATCTTCAGTATACCTGTGCGTCGGAGGAAACCTTTACACAGTGCGTGAGTAGTGACTTTACTGGAAAACAATGCATTGGAAACAGTGTATTGAGCCATGAGCCCCTGGGCCCGTGCGGCTTCTTGAGCTCTGTTGATAACCTTGGCCTGAAGGTCAGAATAGGAGCTGAGCAACATGGCCTCCCACTGCTCAGTACTACAAACGCCCCATGATACGTGAGATTTTTCATTTGGCATGACGACATAATGTGGCACAGATCCGCTTTTTTTCTTACAATGCTTACATGTATTAGGGTATTGCTCCATGTCGTATCAGCTATAGGCTACGGGGCTGGGGTAGGTGCTTGTCTGAAGTCGCCTTCAAGTTACTTCTTGTTGCTTGCTACGTGATTTGTGTGCTTGCGGGTACACTGCCCTGGATAACACGTAGTGCTGAGTTATCTGGTAGCTGACTATGCGATCACTCTCTGATCCTAGACGACACGTTCGGCTGACTGGTTCGCGTCGTAAATTACGTTGGATGACCATTTTTCCAAGCCTGTGATTTCGGTGTGTTCTCTCCCGTTTCTGATGTCTCGAGAGGTACCATGGTTAGTATGTCTCATTATGAAGTTTCCCTTTCCTGATTTTACTGAGTGGGCGTGTGGCGGCTGCAACGTAATGATGGCTGCCTCCATTAGTTGCTGTATTTTCCTGTTTTTCGACTTCTTTGTTTTTGATTATGTGAGGTCGGGTGATGTGATGCGAGAGATGCTGTGAGCAACTCGGGTGGCGCGTTCTGGGTATGTGAGGAGGGCCAAGCCTAGTTCTAGGGAGGTTGTCCATAGGCTGGTTCATTTCTTGAAGCAAGGCTGATAGCCCCGTGCCAAGAGCGGAGCATTCAGGTCGCGTTCTACAATTACTTGCGAGGTTCTGGCACAGTGCTGCGCCCTTACGATAAGTTGGGAGGTATCTATGCTCCAGCTCTTTGCGAACTTGTAGGCGTTTAGGACCTATACAGGTGGGTAAGCTTTTTTTCTGAGGAGGATTTCTTCGTAGTTGTAGAATATATCCTCGATCCCGAGTTCTGTCGTGTTAACGGTGAGGTTTCTGCGTATCATGAATGGCTTGGAGCGATTAACACCCTCAACAACCTTCGCCTTGAAGGCTGTGTAGCCAAAAAGTTTGGCGTTTGCATCAATCCTTCTAGCGCAATAACATTCAAGTTGAGCTTAGAGTGATTGATCATATATGCGAGATTACCTCTTTCATTTCGGAAACCTCTGCCGTTCCATTGCCAGAAGACGTGTTGGTCACTGGCCAACATGAATCGCCCAGAAAACTTACGCAAGGTACAAGCTACGCTACAAGAAGAAACGGCGAAGCAGCGTGAAGCACCGTGTTAAAGGATACCAGCCCCAACAGAGCGAGCTGAGAGTTGGCGAAACTGCTGGATGGAGGCTAACCTTCTTAACCCTCGGCCACAGCAGCAAAATAGCCATCTTGGCGACCTAGAAACAGGGGTTTGTTGTAGGTACTGAGACGCGTCACGTGGACGAGGTACGTCCGCTCCAGCATCTTGTCCTGTGATGAAGAAAGTGGCTCAATGAGAACATGAGAACATTCACCGGGGAAGTTCGCTCTAAGACTCACTAAGGTCCTTTGTGCTTTGGAATGAGTTAGGAGGAAAGCTCAGGAGTTTAGTAAGGCGCAGCCAGCCACACAAGAGAACCTGGGCCATAGGAGGGAATTAGAAACGAGTTGCCGCGGTTTTCTTTCAGTTATTCTTCTCGTGATGTAAATGTATGCGGGAGCCATAACAATCTTCGGCTTATCATGCAGCTTTCCACACAGGTGGGCACGTATGTAAAGACCCCTTTATGTAAATCCTTATAGCATGTGATGTCTTAGACAACCAAAATGCGAAGATGTACCTTTTCGGACAATGCGAGTTATCGGGTTTCGAAATTTAAGAAAACTCGCATGTTAGATTTGACTGCTGCACCAACTGTATCTTAACATTAGTCCGCCGAAGTTTGCCTCAGTAGGTGGAACAGTATACTCTTAACATTTTTGCAAGTGCTAGATACGTTTTGTAGCCGCTCAACTACCTCCACCCTGTAGACATAGCTGTGCGTGAAGCATGACGCGGATATTTCACCTCCACCTATGTTTTGAAGACCTTTCGACGAATGCTGTCGTTACCCGTCCAACTCACGGCTCATGCATACTCTGGTGTACTGTCAAAAAAATATTTTTGAATTTGTCGTTCAATTTTGTTTCAATTTTGTTCAATTTTCAATTTGACGATCAAATTGAAAGGCCCGCTTACAACTCAGAGCTCGCTGGTGGGCTCGATTGTTCTAATTCATCGGGAACGAATAACACCTACTGAATAAAAAACAACACTAGGAAATGACTAGGAGGAGAAGGCTACTCACGAATGCGCTGTTCAGAAGGCGGCACAAAAAGTAATTGCTATCAGGAGGCGAATTTACGCGCTGAAATGAACGCAACAGTAGTTGCGAGAAGCAATAGCCATCATTGGAAACGCACAAAATAGGACATGATAAATGTCTACCAAGGCATTCGCTTCCCTCTATCACAAACTCCTGGAGTACGGAGCAAGCATCCATGTGGCTGATTCTCAGATTTGTGATTGCGAAAGTGCAGGATTCTGTTTAGCTACAAGAAATATTAAAAAAACATGCCTGCGAGAAGTGGCACGATTTTTAATCCTTCATCTAAACTTACCAATAAGATGGCCATGACTTCTACAAAAAAAAAATGAAAGCGCCTGTTCGGATAATACAATATACTGGCTAATTGACCTTTTAATGTTGATTTTGATTTTAATAATAATAATAATTATGTGCCTTTACGGCAACTAATTTAACCTTACATTCTCTAAACTCACATTATCTGCTTACATTCACTAAACACTATCATGCGTTGATACTATATTTTGTCCCGACCATGAGATTTTTATTAAAATTAGAACATCGGAAAGTAAAGCTCGGTCTTGTATAATCGCCAAAAGACCATAGTTTCTATCATTTCTAGTGAGCAGCAGATCATACACGGCGCGTTGACACTTAGAGCGCCATTATATATGCCAAAGTACGAAATATCATTAATGTACCTTTAATGAAAGGTTTTAGAAGAGAGATTATCGACCAGAAACATTTACAACCGCCCTATGATCATTTAAATGTTATAGCTATGTTGTACGTTTTGCTACGTGCTCTTTTCCTTCAATATGACAAACGCGTTTTATGGTTTCTGTCGAGGGTCAGAACTGTAAGAGCGGCGATCCGAAAAGAATATGTCCCGTCGAAGTCCACCTCGTGCTGATTGTCGACGGTAATGCTATTAGAATTCAAATAGTATAGTGTTATGCGGTATTTCCCATTACACGTTTATACATACATTTGGCATTGGCCATTGTGGGAGTTCCATCAATTTATGCAGAAGCTACAGACACGCTTCCGAAGGCTACGATACTCGGCCGCATGAGTCGGCCATGAACGTAACGGCAAAACAACTTTATGAAATAAATTATGGAGTTTTACGTTCGAGAACCACGATCTGACTTTGAGGCACACCGTAGTAGGCGACTGCGGAAGCTTGAGCCAACTAGGGTTCGTTAACGTGCACCTAAATTGCAGTAAACGGGTGCTTTAGAATTTTGCCCCCATCGAAATGCGGCCTCCATGGCTGCGATTGACAGTGGGATGATGACAATAGCGCCGTGAAAGGAATGCAATAATGTAGGAATAACGTCGATTAATCTTGGGAGGCGGTATTACGAAGATGGCATAAGGATAATAGTAGAGCGATTCGGAACTGGTGACGATCATAAACGACAAGTTGACGATGGTGGCATGTTTACGAAATTACGCCTATGATTGTAAACCGACGATGCAGTGCCGATGACTGTATGCAACGATGGTGTGAGGACGACGTTAAGACAGAAACAGAATGAGCAGCTTTGAATGACGACTATCAGACGACCACGACGGCATCACGAAGACGGTACGGCAACAAATCTACGACGGATATCTTCTACCAAGGGAACAATGAAAAATTAAGACAGCATGATTGCAACAGAATCAAAAATGGATGAGGTCGTTCGAAAGACTAAGCCGGTATACCAACGATATTGCGTTTTCTATCAGGTTACCCTTCGCAAATGATAATAAAAATACGACAGCGAGATGACGACGGCATGACGAGATTTGGACCTCTTTTTAATAAGTCAGATTTATGCTATCTGGCAATGTGAATTTTAAGCAGCATTGTCATTTCCCTAGTCAACTTGGAAACCATTGCATCTATTTTTGATAAAACGGTTACAAATAAATAAAAATACAGTTGTGATGTCTTCTTGCTCTACTGGATAATGAAATCACTTGTGACCGCCAGGTTAAGATGTTTTAACATCGCGTATTGTGGTATTACTTTGATGGCACCCATGACGGGATTCGCTTTTGTGACATTAAAGATGCAAACGGAATGCCAACGAGAATGTCGCGGATAGCGTATTACCTATCGCCCTGCCTGGGTATGCTTTGTTCGCCGGTGGGATCACTCAAGTGTGAGATCTCTGGCTCACCAAGCCTAAATGGCGGCCCTCTCTTAATAAATAGGACCTTTAACTGCTTAGCAGTTAAAGGCCCGGCTAGTTTTGAAATATTGATAAGTTGCTTTCGGGAGAAGATTACAAGGAAATGGCCGCTAAATGGCAAGGTGTCAGAAATTAGCATAAATGAACAAGTTAATTCCCAGCTCCTCATAATATTTTGGAACTGAATATAAAATACGCGAATTTTAAGTGAACCGCAACAGGGACCACAATACACTCTTAGCATGGTGACGTTTAACTTTACGTTTATTTACAAGTAACCTATAACAGAAAGGTTACGAGGTTGCTAAACCAACTTGACATTTGTGTTTTTGTTAATTTCAGTCGTGGCTAGAAGTTACATGTGTCGAAGTATCCTATTTTAAATGTTACTTCAAGGCCAAATGTCTCGTAACCTTTAGATTGTAACTTATATAAAGAAAGTTGTGGTTCGTGGCTCAGGGGACCTATTGTATGGATTGAAAGTTTGCTGATTATTGTGTCGCGAACTTTGGGTATGGGCTAGTTGGTATTCCATGGTACCAATCGTCACTTACAGCGCATACATAGACGAGGGATAAAAAAGGACGACGAAGACTGTGTCGCATTGGTGATCCTGGGGCGCTATAACGTAAAACTATTCCAAACTTTTCTATTCCAATTCTGCTATCAGCCCTCCACGATTGGTCAAAAACTTTTTTCGACCACGCCCACTTCACCTGTCTGTCACACGACGTCACGAAAACCGCGATACCTCCCCATCTGATCTGATGTGTACACACTGATTATGCATGATTTGACAGAAAAAAAGAAAAACAGTTATTTCTGATTCGACCCCTTTTCGCCATTAGCCCTCGGCTATTGGTAAAACGTTTTCGGGCTGCACCCACTTCACCTGCCTGTAACACGACGTCACAAAACCGCACAAACACACCGCGTCAAAGTGACGTGTACGCGATAAAGATGCATTAATATGCCGAACAAAACTGAATTTTTTTCGGAATAGCCGCAGGCTGCCACGTTCCGAAAGGAATAAAAGATCGCTGCCGCCGATCGCTGAGACGCTGGCTAGTCGCACCTGCCGGAGAGCATGGGTGTATTTGCGTATAATAAAACTTCTTGCGTGGCCGTGTAACGTTTTCGAGCCATTTCGGCACGTTTACCACCTCATTCTGCCAACTCTTCTTTGCTGAGGGTCAATTTTAGCGTCATTCTTGAGCTTCCGTTGCATGCCGCCGCGATTTTCGACCAGCCACCACAAGCTAAGTACGGGAAAGCCGACCAATCGCAGGCGCCGGCACCACCCTCTTCATCCGGTTATCGATTTTCAGTGCACTGGCTCTGCCCCAGCGAATTCTTCTCTACTTGAGCGTTCTCCTCGCCTCTTGTCAGCCAATTAGATACGACAAGCCGCTGAGTGTAGGCAATGTTATTCGTTTTTCAAGCAAACAAAAGTGACCTCCTATGAACGAGGAGAGCGTTTGATTGGTTTGTTCAGACAACCCTGTGGGTGACCGCCCGGTGCTTGCGTCGGTGGTTACGCAAACTTTACGTCAGGAGATCGGAATAGAAACATATTGGAATAGTTTTACGTTATAGGGCCCCTGCAATGATTTCAGCCAGGACTAACGTGTAAAATATGGTATGCGGCCACGGGACAGAGGCAGGTTGGGCTAAATTAAGATGTTATTGGTGCAAGTCGGAATGTTTGTTTCCGCAATATAAAAAAAAGCTTAAATCTTTCACGAGCGCATGCTCAAGTCAACCAGCAGCAATTCCGTGACCAATTTTATATACTGTATACGCGCAATTATAATGTAAAAGCAAGCCACAGAAACATGAAACATAGATTGGAGAATACTGGTATTCGCTTACGCGACAGTGGTGAGCATCGCGTATGTTGTGACTGCTGTAACAAATACAGAAGGCAGCAATACATGTGACCCACGTAAGCAATGCTTCTTGTTCAATTATTTATTTGCTGGTGTGTGTGCGTGTGTATCGTATATTTCACCATAAATTCATGCTCATGCTTACGCTACTGAGTTTTATTGAAGCGCACTACTCGCTCGCTTCATAAACACATTTTTTTTCTATTTCTCTGAGTCACCGTGTTGGTTGTTCTTAAAGCTCGAGCACATGTTGAACTTTTGTGCGTACATTCAGCATTAGACTTCATGCACGGAACTGGTGTTTAGTGTCATATGTTTACAAATGAATTGTAATCTATCGTTAATTAAAGAATAATAATTGCAGTAGTTCATTTAGTAATCACTTGATGTCGCGTTTTTAATGTTAGAGTGTCACATTCTTCCGGTTTTGTTTTTAATGAAGAGGAGTACGAACTGACTTGGAAAATAAATGTCATGATTAGGTTGAATTGATAAGTATATTTTTTTTAAATAGTTCAACTTGAATTTTTATTGTTACCAAAATTTTCTTGATAGATTATACTTAAATTTTGCGTGTTTAACGACAATCTTATGAGCATAATTAGGTAGTGTGCAATAGAAGTCGGTGCTAACTTCCTTAGACAGGATACCGGTAAGCTATCGCAGGAGACGAAAGATCTGATTGAGAAACGCCAATGTATGAAAGCCTCTAACCCTACAGCTAGAATAGAACTGGCAGAACTTTCCAAGTTAATCAACAAGCGTGAGACAGCTGACATAAGGAAGTATAATATGGATAGAATTGAACATGCTCTCAGGAACGGAGGACGCCTAAAAGCAGTGAAGAAGAAACTAAGAATAGGCAAAGATCAGATGTATGCGTTAAGAGACAAAGCCGGCAATATCATTAGTAATATGGATAAGATAGTTCAAGAGGTAAGGGAATACATCTACTTTGGGTAGGTAGTGACCGCGGATCCGGATCATGACACAGAAATAATCAAGTTCCTTGCACATTTTCCTTAGAAACTTGAAGCACGAAACAGGCCATATTTGCTTTGGGCATCGCATATAAAGTCCTTGTCTAGAAAGTAAACAGTCTTGGGTCGCCGAACGTATGTCGAGTTGTGGCGACTACTTACATTCCCTGCAGAGTGACCGTGCCTATCAGAACATATCGGGCGCTGTATAACGCAGACATCTAACACAAGTACTTTTTCAGTGTAGTCTCCTTTTCGACGCAAGCTAAGAAAGTCGGTGAAGCTATGTAGCAGGGAACGAGCAAAGGCTCCATGAAATATGAAAAATGCATTTATCTGCAGCGCTGCAGGTGGTCTCCAGCACTTGATGGTTCACGAAGCATGCGCGTGCAAGCGCTCACAATTTTGCGTAAAAATGTATTTCGTCTTTCTTTCAGTTCCTAGTATTTATGCTTAAAGGCTGATATTAACGTCACTCGACGCTTGGCGTCCAAGTGCTGGTTTCGCAAACAATGACATAGAGCAAACGCCACTTTCTTTACAAGCCACCTGCACCGAACTAGCACAAAAGCGATAGAATTCAGTTTCCATACCAATTCGCCAACACAGAATGAAGGTCTGAAAGACGCGCTATAAAATCCATGCAGTCTGTTTAGAATGTGATAAACATCAGTATAGCTTTGCTAATGTCCGTAGGATATGACTATTTCAAGAAGTTCTAGAATCCTGGTTAAAGTGGGCTAGAAGAATTCTCTCTTGAAAGGGGGATTTCTTAAGACTATTACAAGCTTTTGAATACGTGGATAGAATCCCACTACAATGGATTTTGATAGCGGCTTCCTTTTTTGTTTGTTTCCCTCCCCCTCTATTCTTTCCTTCCTTACGCTCTTCCCTGCGGCGTTTCTCCAGCCGACGGCCTTCAGGTTAGCGCACTACACGAAACGCATAAAACAACAAGATTTTTTTTTATTATATAAAAAACGACCACCGCACAAGAATGGTAGTGATACGGGTTTGTTGGTACATTTTGTATGTGTAGTTGACAGCCTGCTACAATTAATCATGGATGATGCCTCTATACCTATTTTTCGGCACACATCATGTATATATATATATATATATATATATATATATATATATATATATATATATATATATATATATATATATATATATACATGATGTGTGCCGAAAAATAGGTATAGAGGTAGAGTCAAAGTCCGTTAAGTAGGCAACTAATGCTAATTACCCTACTACATACTCGGGGCTCGCACTCGTATTTGTCTGCCGAACAGGCCAACATAATATACATGCAAACGCGAGAAGCTTGTGTTCTTGTGACGCGCATTCGCCGCGCGAGCCTTCCCGCGCTGTCTGAAAAACAATAATTCATGCAGGAAGACCTCTAGGAGTTCTCTAAGTATGTGTAAGCATTGTGCCACTTTCCCACCTTCACGCAACCCGTTGTCATTATCAATGTTATGAAACTTGATACGACCGGTATAAACGAGAGCCCTGCAGCAAGAGAACTGCAGTGGACAGCGGCGCGAGGGGAATTCATGAGGCAAGCAAACTACTGCAACCTGCGGCTCAAGCGGCGCTGATGGCGTTCCGATTATTGTAAGCTGGTATCGCTCTTAGCGCCTCATCCATCCGCTTCGAACCATTACGGCCATTACGCCCCACGCGAACCATATCTTGAACGCCATCTACGATGCAGACAGCATGTGCTGACTGGTCATAGCTTCGCGCGCTCTGTTCTCGCCGCATCGCGTTGAAGAGAGGCGTGCGGGCCCCTATCTTGAAAGCGAACTGCGAAAGCGGCAGGGTGCGGCGTGTGCTGAGAGGTTCGTGAGCGCTGTGTTCGCGCTGTTTCGTCCGCGTGGAAGCGACAGGCAACACGAAGGTAAGGCCGCTCGCTGCTGCGTGCTCTATCTATACTGTATGCGTGATTCCGAAGAATATATGCACTTTTTCGCTTCACTTTGCTTAGTGCTTGAGGCGTGTTTCTCCTGCGCCCTGGGTCGGCCCTGCGTTGCACTATATCCGGGATCGGCCCGCATTTTTGTCCTACGTGACAGACTGTTTTCCTCGTTGGAGAAGTATATAAATGCTTAAGCATTTAAAAGCACTCACTAGTGGCTTTACATAAAAAAGACAGCCTGCCCAGCATGTTTCCTCAGGTGGGTATTCGTTTTACTGCACCAAACCAAGTGATGGTGTGCGCCCTGCCTTCTTACGCTGCGGGCTTAGGATAACAGTAGCGTTACGCCTTTACGGTGGGTTTATTTTCGGTCTGCTCAGATAAATTTCCAGACAAGAATAGACAGTTGGCGAAACTGCGCTTGAGACACTAAAAATGCGCACAAATATTCGATGGAACGCGCATGTCACCTTCACAGCAATCGTTTCGTATCAATGTTAACAAGACTCCAACGAGCTTGGCAGTTTTCGCGTCCGATGTGTCGTTTTTTTTTTTTCGTGCGCGTTAACGAACTGCATTCGAGTACTAAGAAAGGCAAAAAAATAAAAGCAGCATGCGCCTAGCGTGCATTGAAACAAGGCAGCGCACGTGTGAATGCATGCCTCACTTGATTAATCTTTTTTCTGTCGCGCAATCCTGGAGTACTGGAATTGCTATAATGATGCTATGCTCACATTCACAGGCGAAGCATGTTCCGTTGCGAACAACACTGATTGCCCCTTCAGCGAAGTCATACATTGTATAGACAAATTATTGTGTGTTGTTGTGTCTATTAACTGGAGAGAAAACGATATAAAGTGCCTGTCATAGAACCCACGCGATTAGAACGTTATGCGGACGTCTGTCTCGTGCATACTGCACTGGGCCGCTAATTGTTTATGTTCCTGAGTGTTGGTGGTTAGTGTGTATAAAGACCGCGCTGTGCATGTTTCCTTCGTGTCTAAAGGCGTGTGTATAGATCGACGTAACATGTGCGCGCGCGCACACACAGGCTACGTCCTGCGTCGTGCTGCAATGTAACCCGCGTATACCGCGTGGCATATACATATACCTAAATATATACGGGAAGTTTCGCTCATGGGGACGCTGGTGCCGAATGCGGACACCATATTTTCTGGGACACGGTGCCCTTAACGGTATCGCGTTAAAAGACGAATTGTTTGAACGCGTGTGCGCAGACGTTATTGATATGTGCTTGCCACTTCAACGATCTTGTTATTTCAAGCCAAGTTATTTAACGGAGTCAACTCGTTCCACTGACATATTTAGTAATTTATATATGAAATTAATGGGTTCGGTTTCACGTGTTACAGTCATGCACATAGTTTTCTTTCTGTTATTGTGGAACAATTTAGAAACAGCATGTCTGACCTTATTGCCAAACGTGCCGGACTTCAACACTTGCTTGCGGAAATTTGTTAGAGCTTCATAAATTTTACCTTACATCGACATTCATTAAGTTGGATGACAGCGACCTTTGCCAAAAGACGGACGTGTGCATAGGAAGATGTATTGCACCTATACTGTGTATCTATTCTTATCACACCTTATTAGAACACTCGCCGCCGAACTACTAACAACAAAGGTGTGCAAAGGTTCTAGAAATGTCGCCGATTTTTTGTTTGTTTTAGAACGCAACCCATCCAATTTTAACCGAGGAGTCGCAAAAGTTCTGTCCATCCCAGAAAAATATCCGAAGCCCCTACAAATGACGCACGAATTGCCCAACAACGAAAGCATCCGGTTCTTGGACACGAAGTTCATTTTTGATGATGATCATTTGTGTTGGAGGTACGAGCCACGAGCTAACAAACCCATCCTCCCATTTACCTCCGCACACTGGAAACTAAGAGAGCGATTATAAATCTCTGCCTCAAGAATGCTTTCGAAAAATCATGCATCCACTTAATGCATGCCAGTTTGAGCCAACAATGCACTTGTTGCTTACAGGCAGAGTACGCCAGACAGATGGTAATTTCTGTAGCCTAAAAAAATTCTCAAGAAAATAAGGGCTACCAGTAATTTACATCCAGCCCACAAAGAAAAAGAAAATATTAGGGTAATCTTTTATCACAGGGTATCGCACAATTTAAACAAGGTAGCCGGACGTGTTGACGGGAAAGTGTTGTTCTCTGCCCCCGATAAACTGGCAAAGTTGTGCAAAAGCGTGGGCACAAGAAACAAGGGAAAACATTGTGCAACAGGCAACATCGCACCAATTATGTAGCATATAACGAAAGCATAGTCTACCACATACCGCTGTCGTGTAAACGCTTTTACGCAGGACAGTCAGGTCGGTGCATTAATAACAGACTGCTTGAGCATGCGATAATGTTATACAGGACAGGTGGACAATGTTAAATAGGACAGGTGGCAGCTTAGCCATTCACTGCCGAGATTGAAGATGCAAACCTAGGTTGGACCACTGTGCAATAATAGAAAAAAAATGAAATGACTGGTTCGGTAATACAAGCACATAATATTTATAAATTAGGTGATAGGTGCGTCAGTGAGGCATCAGTTGCACTTTCAGTAAAAAAGATACAAGCATTCAAGTCTGATGAACCAGTGCCTTGAACCGTAGATCAAACTCCAGCAAAACACGACTTTGCGTGCAGCCATCATTGTGCTTTGAGTGTTTTTTTTTTCAACGCAAGCTCGCCTAATAGTTGGACTCGAGACACCCTTTTAGAGCTGCCTTGTTCTTCCCGTCACTACACGTGATATTATACAGGGTGTCTCACGTAACTTGAGCCAAGCATTAAAAATATGCAAATGCCACGTAGCTTGGCAGAGCCAAGCTAATGTTGTTTGCCGTCATTTGGAGATACTGAGATTACTTTTCATTCCACTCAAATAGGTAACACATCTTAATTAATCAACTTCTCCAGCATTAAAATTACATGAAAAGTGTCAATCAGAAAATCAGGAACGAGAAGAAAGGGAGTTAACCGAGGGGCCCGATATTTATTAGTCATATAATAAGAAGCCAACAAACACTGACACCAAGGACAACATAGGGGACATTGCTTGTGCTTGATCAATGAAATTAAGAAACTATAAATTAATGGAAATTAAAGTGGATGAAAAAACAACTTGCCGCAGGTGGGAACCGAACCTACAACCTTCGCATTTCGCGTGCGATGCTCTACCAATTGAGCTACCGCGTCGCTGTTTCCCCATCCACTTTCTAGGGTATTTATGTGTCCTAGTAGAACCCTGGGAGTGTTAGCCAGCGCCACCACTCACAGACCTTGGGGGCGGACGTGGAACGTCTTTTTTGCCGCAGGCGTCACGAGAACGTGATCTTTTTGGGTGAAGGCAACTGGTCAATAAACCCACATATGCTACCTGAAGGCATCAATGTAGCCGGATGCGAGACCCTCGTTATGTAATGAACGAGAAGAAAGGCGGTTAACCGAGGGGCCCGATATTTATTAGTCATATGATAAGAAGCCAACAAACACTGACACCAAGGACAACATAGGGGAAATTACTTGTGCTTGATTAATGAAATTAAGAAACTATAAATTAATGGAAATAAAGTGGATGAAAAAACAACTTGCCGCAAGTGGGAACCGAACCCACAACCTTCGCATTTCACAATTTTGCAACCTTCGCAATTTCTATTAATTTATAGTTTCTTAATTTCATTTATCAAGCACAAGTAATTTCCCCTATGTTGTCCTTGGTGTCAGTGTTTGTTGGCTTCTTATCATATGACTATATATATATATGTGTGTGTGTGTGTGTGTGTGTGTGTGTGTGTGTGTGCGTGTGCGTGTGCGTGTGTGTGTGTGTGTGTGTGTGTGTGTGTGTGTGTGTGCATGTGCTACACGCTCTTCTGAGCTCCCATTTCTCTACCTCTATACCACGTGACCTGACTCACTCCATACATATGCGTTTTCCCCTTTGACACTCATAATGCTAACTCAGTAATAGCAGAACAGCGACAAGGAAAAGTAATGTAAGAAACATGATGAAGAGGTAGCGAGAGTGAGCACATTCGCAAAGGAATGACCGCTAACAACCACAAGTGTTTAGGGCTTGTGCTTAGGGCAAGTTTCTAAAATATATTCCTCCGAGAGTGGTCTAGCGTCGAAGCGGCTAATAGTAGCTCACGGAGCAAAGCATTGAGTGTAGAAGTGGCACAGAAAGTGCTCTACTCTATATATAGTCACCCTGTCGCAGGCCGCGCTGTTGGCCATTCCTAAGAAATTGTAAGTGCAACGCCCACCCATTGGCAATAGAGCAACACTGTTTAGCATTGGGAGAGTTCAACTGAGAGAGAGGATGATCATGGAGGCGAAGAGGCACTATTTACCACAGCAATAAGTTACTGATTACTTAAGTAAGTAAATAAGTAACTAGAGAAAGCGACTACCGAACATCGGTGGAAGCACATCTCAGCACATTGGGAAAGGGGCGACGGACATAAAGAGAAAGAAAGGGAAGAGCACATGTGGCAGGCTAAGCCGCAATTCAAGCTCTCGCGAAAATAAGCGGGCGTTGGTGAAACCAGTTGAATTCCAATGTAGATGCGTGATGTGGCCAGCAAACGGTCGGAGTCAATTCCCAGCATCCGTTCTTTGCAGTACTGCAGGCAGCCGCAGTTCACAGTAATAAACACTTCCTGAATACCATTTTTTTACAGTTACTTTGTCATCGGCCATACCTCGTTTCGCATTTTTTTAGTGGCAGGCGCTGTGAATCACAACTTCACTGTCGCGACAAGAACTTACAACTTGTGGTATCTTCTACTGGTCGCCTCCATCCCTCAATTCAGAGTCGGGCAGATCCGGCGTTTCTCGAACTCGGAGGTAAAGGACAAACGCGCAAGCCGAACATGCGACTCGTTCTCGGAGGACGAAGTGGCAGACGTGAAACCACGTGACTACTGCCAATGTCTGATGTTTCTCCCACGGTTTCGCCTATCCAAGCTCCCAGCGCTGCCGGTAAAACCGGCGAATTCTCCGGTGGGACAAGCCTTCGTTGAGACGCCAGCATGCAATGTCCCAGGTTGCCTAGGTTAGCTGTTATGACGTTGTGGGAAATGCTCTCAACCTCAACGAACTGCTCCGACGACAGGGCTCGGAGCGCCTCAGAGCACTCGAAGGGGGAGGAGAGCGATGGAGGAGAACCAACCAACCGAACGCAAGGCGCGCACCCCCTAGCAACCAGCCGAACACAACGCGGTTGACAAGAGCGGTCTAGAGCGCTCCGAAACGGCAAGCCGATGATGCCATTAGAGAACAAGACATACTTTTGGCTCTTACGATTGTGGGAATACTAGAAACATGGGTTTACCGAAACGATGTTCCAGGTAGAAAATTTATAATACCGTTTCTCGCCTTCTATGCGCTAAATGCAAGCAACTCTGCAGCATGCTACGGTGAGCCTCCCTTCAGGTCTGCGCTTATTGTACGGGAGCGCCAGCATAAGAAGACGTTAGAAGAGGCGGGTGCTGTCTTGGGTCTCGTCACAAACATATCCATTAAATATATCCATCAAACATATCCATTAGCAAACTTCCTGTCGTTTCTCGGAGGAAGCATCTCGTTAGATCTATGGAGACGTGACACTCAACGCCTGACGCTTCACGCTCGGCTCCACGAGCTTACTATTCGCGGCTTGTATGGCAGACTGCGCTCGGAGGAAAGTGTCCTGGGAACTTTTCCTAAGTGCTAATAGATGCTCACGGCCACAGAGACCAACTGCGCTTCTCGAAATCGACTGCACACTATATAGGAACGCTTGCGACTGTCAGCTGTCATTACTCTTAGAGTGGGTCCACTCTGGCTGTCCTTTCACTATTCTTTTCTTTCTTTTCACTTATGTTTTTGTTTTTTTCCCTCTAGTTGGCATCAGCGTGCAAAAGAGGAAGTCAAATGAATCGTTTTGAAGTGGGCACACTTTTCTGCCGTCCGCTGAAACCTGAATAGTAAGCAAAAAAGCTGTTTTCTTCGAAGACGTCCTGCGAATATCCAAGTTTCTTTATATTGCAATGTGTTAGATGATAAATTGCGTTGTGAATGATAAAATGTTAGAAGAGTAAACACAAGCGGAACTAAAGTTTACATTTCATTTAGCCGTATCCACTCAACGGAAATGTAGCAAGTTTTTACTTTAACGTAGGTGGTGAAGAACAAAGGCAATTCCAAAATTATCATTCGCGAATCTAGCTCTATACTTCGCGCACTTGGCCCCGAAAGAGAAGTAACGTTCAACGCACAATGATAGCGGCACGCATTGTAACCCGTCATTGGCGCTCGCGTTTGATCGGAAATGTACGCGAGTGTTCGCATGCTGAGTTAATAACACTCTTTCGCTGTAAGGTATGGCACAACATTCTGTAGATATGGCATACATGCCGGCGTTACGCCAACCGATAAAATTGTAACATTGGTTAGAAGCTGAAGAAAGGTCCCGGAAAAAGCGAAAAGGAAATGTAGTACACAAGCCTTAAATATTACCTGAAACATATTCGAAGAAGCCCCAACACCACATTGGAGTACCGACATAAAAGAGCTCAACACTGTTCCGATTACTGGTAAATAAAAAATATAGACAGCATGATACACTCCTGTAACACAAGAATGCGAAAGCCTGCTGCACATGTGGTAGTGCATGAAGTTATTCGATTGGAGGGGTCACACTTGCAAGCTTGACAGAACATAGCTATAACGGCGCGTTTTGAGGACAGGACACAGAAATAATGCACAGAGGAAAGCCGCCGAAGTCGATTCATATAGTCTTCTCCGCCCCTGAGAGACTGACGTATATGTTACCTGCTGTGCACTGCGCACTCACCTCGCAAAAGTGCACAAAAAGCACGTTGCGCCCCTTGTAAGCCGCCAAAAGGAGGTGGTATAGCGCATTCTACTCTATTGCGGCAAATGTTACGTCGGCCAGACTGGTGGATGTGTTAATGACCGTTTGAGTGAGCATAGTGCAAATGCGCAGGCTTTCGTATAAGGGGGTCACTTCTCCGACCATAGCAAGAGGTGCCCGTATACTTCAGTGTTCAGAGACGCTTGTATACTCGAAAGTTTCAAGGCTCAAAAAGAAAGGGAATTGCTTGAGGCATTTCGTATTAGGAAGAGAAGGAGAAGGTTGTATTAGCACCACGTCACTTAATTTATTGAGAAAAGAAGATATGTATTTGCACAATAAGTATGGAAGTCCGCGGATGTGAAGAGCATTGAATGTGTTCGAGCGTGGTTAGAAATCTGTCTTTAATCTTGCGCAGATCAGGACTTTCAGCAGTGAAGCGCTACATTATGATACGCCTTTGTGCTGACAAAATGCGCTGTGGCAAGGTTTTTTCTAATATTTCTGTGCAGCAACCCCTGCTCGTGTACTGTTTCCGCAGTAAAGCTCAGTTGAAATTTCTGCTCCAGCTGTCCTGTGTGCATTCTTTCTGTGTCCGGTCCACAAAACGCGTCGTTATAGCCATGTTCCATCAAGAGAGCGACCAACTAGCCCATCTATGTCTCTTAATTACGTTTTGCAAGATATAACGAGCCTCAGTGTGAAGTGAACGTATTGCAGTGTAGGTGTACATCCTCAACGATGAATGCGAGCACCTAACGCACTACCTAATTGGTACTTACTTCTTTCTTTCACTCTCGTTCCGTCTTTTTCTCTTTCTTTCGTTCTTCCTTCCTTTCTTTCTTTCTTTCTGTGTTCTTTCTCGCGTTCTTTTGTTCTTTCTTTCCTTTCTTATTTCTTTCTTTAGTTTCTTCATTGATGTTCAGCCATTGCACCTTTGCTTCTTTGCGGGTGTATGAGCCATTCCTGATTACGTTACTTTTTTCTCGGGTATGAACCATTGCTGCTGATATTTTTTGCGCCACTCGTCGAGTTCACTTGTGTCACTATTCTACTTTTTGACAAGTCAAGTCCACTTGTCGAAACATTGGCTCCTGCATTCACCTTGTTCACGTTTTGCTCGTCGTCTTCTACTTTCTTGTATCACAGACTAAATGCCGCTTTATTAAGGTATGAGACCTTGCAACGAGCGGCTTCAGGCTTTCACCTTAATAAAATATTACCTCGTGTGCCAATGTAGCCATACTGTTTGGGGCTACTTCCACCACGGGAACTATGTCGGACCTCGTGTTTCACTTGAGTGCATACGTATGTCAGCCCTAATTTTTATAAATTGCCGTGTTTTCTTCTTTAAGCGTTAACAATAAAAAGCCAAAATATATTGCGCAAAGCACACATCCGAATACTTCAGTACCTTTCGCTCTAACGCTCATGTCCGCGCTGCTCCATCTGTTACAAAGTACCGAAAAAATTATCCAATGTTTGTTCCCAGGCAGCTGTTTTTATTCCTGGTCAGAAAACCGAGCCTGATGCCACCCACGCTCAGAAATCTAATCGAGAGAGCATACAATGTTTACACACACCTTGCGTGATGTACCGTAGCACTGAGGAGCTTCTTGTGTAATGTAGGAGAGTCCATTGTAAAGGCATAAGTGCACGGTTGGGCACATGCGCCTAAAGTTCATGAGCTTGAAATACGCCAAGAAAACCTGTACAGCCATTCGTATCTGCTTTATTAGAAGCATACTGCACCATGAGTGTCCCGGCAGTATTTTTTAACGGCACCAAATTTTAAAACGTAGACCAGTGTAAATCTTGCTGACCTTATCGTTATCATTCGAGTGTTGAAATTGATAACCTCTAGGTACGGAACATCAACAGCAGCAACAATAGCCATCGCGCATGACCACCCCATCAATACGTATATTCATGTCGACTCTTTAAGGATGCACATCAGGCACCTCGCCCGACTCCCATCGCATCATCTCGCCTCCCTTCCTGCCGCTCGACCTAGTTCAGCGTTTAGCATAATTGTTTCCGCCAACCATGGAAGTTTACTGTCAAACTTCACACCTGCAGCACGACCATCTCTACCGCTGTGGTGCCAGCATCCACTCCAGGCCCTTCTTGTCATTCCCGGCATCAAAAAGAAAATGGAGATGTCATCTTTCGCCCTCAAACAAACCGTGCTCTCATTCCTACATGACAGACACAACGAACGCACCCACATTTACAAGGACAGTTCAGTCTCCTCTAAAAGTTCAGCCGGAGCGGTGGTACTTCCCGCTCAATCTGCAACCATCGAATTCAAGACGTCTCGCGTTACCTCATAGACGGCTGCAGAACTCGCAGCTATCCGTGCTCTGGAGTTTATTGGTCCCAAATCACCACAGTCATGGGCCATCTTTTGTGATTCAAAGACAGCTCTCCAGTGCCTGCTGTCCCCTTTCAACCACAGACCTAATGTGCAATTAGTCGCAGTCATGAGGCTACTCCACCATTACGCAATCGACAAAGGACACAACATCATCTACCAGTGGATACCGGGTCATTGCGGAATTTCGGAAAATCACAGTGCGGATGACGCTGCCCGGTCGGCCCACGATGGTGCCCAGATTATACCCTTACCGCTGTCAAGAGCAGATGCAGCCACAAGTCTTCGCTCTCTCGCACGCGAGCTTACGCAAGCTCTGTGGAACACCAGCGAATTCACGAACGCACGTCTTCACAGATTGGATCTAAGTTTGTAACTCCGTCTTCCACCAGGGTTGCCACGAGCGGAAGCAACACTTCTGTGCCGCCTATGGCTCGGCATGGCATTCACGAACTTCTATTCCATCCGCATTGGAATTTCCGGCAGCCCCGCTTGCAACACCTGCGGCTGCGAGGAGACGATCGCGCACCTCCTCTGTGACTGTCCTCGTTACAATGTGCCAAAAAAAGTGCTCGTGACCGCGCTCGAAAAACTGGACAATCTCCCCTTCAAAGAAGAGGAAGTTCTAGAACACTTGTCCAGACGGATTTTGGCACTGAAGCCTTTAGGGCTTTGCTGAAGTTTTTTAGTGCCTGTGAATTGTGCGACTGCCTTTGACTATTGTTGCGCGTAAAATCGCGTTACTGTGTAAATTTTCTTGTTTTTTTTTCTTCTTTCTCCTTTTATTCCCTTTACCCCTTTCCCCAGCACAGGGTAGCCAGCCGGTATTTACACTGGCTAACCTCCCTGTCTTTCCTTCCCTTTTGTCTCTCTCTCTCTAGATATGGAGTAAGTTGAGCAGTTGTTTGCGTAATGAACGAAGCTATGCGGTAATTAACTTTTCAATAATTGATCTTCGGCGGCTTGCACAAATTAGTTTGGAGTCAGTCCTCTAGATTATCTAGCTGATGCTTCGGTAAAAGCCACGCGAACAAATGTTTTGCAAATAATCTCTGAAAGCATGGGCCCTATGGCGTAAAACTTTCCCAATATATTTTTACTCCACTTTCCTGACGTCAAATTTACGTAACCGCCGACGCAAGCACAGGGCGGTGACGCGCAGCGTTGTCTGAACAGCCTAATCAAGCGTTTTCCTCATTCTCCTGACCTACATTGAACGCTTTTTCATTTCATTTCATTTCATTTTTATTCCTTAAAGACCCCTTAACGGGGTATTACATAAGGGGAGACTTCTTATTCTTATCTAATTGGCCGACAAGAGGCGAGGAGGATGCTCAAGAGGATATCGATGGGGCTGGGCCATTTCACTGAAAATAGATAACCGGAGGGAGAGGGAGTTGCCGTCGTCTGCGACTGGTCCGCTTTCCCTTACTTAGCTTGCAGTGGCATGACTAAAATTGCGGCGGCGTGCCGACAGTTCCTGCGCCGCACTTTACCCCAACTTTTCACCTTTCCATCATAGGAATGTTCTTGGGTGACGTGCAACAGACTCCTTAAAATGACGCTAAAACGGATCCTCAGCAAAGAAGAGTTGGCAGAGTGATGTCGTATACGTGCTGAAAGGGCTCGATAACGTTATACGGCCACGCAAGAAGTTTTGTTATACGCAAATAACCTATGGTCTCCGGCAGGGTCGAGTAGCCAATTCCGGAGCGATCGGCGGCAGCCATCTTCTATTCCTTTTGGAATGAAACAGCCGCCGGCTATTCAGACAAATAATCTAGTTTTGTTCGGCATATTAATGCATCTTTAACCCTAACACGTTACTTTGACGGAACGAGTTTTCGCGGTTTTGTGACATCGAGTGACAGAAAGGTGATGTAGTTGCAGCCTGAAACCTTTTGACCAATAGCAGACAATCAGAAATAATTATTTTCTTTTTGTTCGATCGAATCATGCATAATCAGTGTTCATGTCATGTGAGATTGGGAGCTATCGCGGTTTTCGTGACGTCGCATGGCAGACAGGCGAAGTGGGGGGTGGTCCAAGAAAATCTTTGACCAATCGCTGAGGACTCATTGCAGGATTGGAATAGAAAAGTTTGGAATACCTTACCGTTTTGTGCCCCATAATCGACGCAGAAAAGGAACGTCTGTATGGGTGACCTGACCGGGCCGAGCCTTTCCCGACATTTTCACCATGGTATCGCGCAGTCAGCACGTTCCGTGCCGCCAATCCGCTTTCCATGTATATCTATGTTGTTCAAAGGCAAGCAGTTTAAGATTTTAATGTCATTACGGCAGTGAACGTGTGTCGCCCGAAGTTTGCTTCTTCGCAGAAAGGATGCACGATGCAGTGATGGTGCCGATTCAACATGTCATTGCTCCGAAGACATTGCGCTGCCGCCGTGGCAACGATGATAACGTAGGCGAAACGCTTAGCAGCTTCTCGGGGGCCATGCCGATGGCGATGGTGTCATTGAGACGAAATACAAATAGGCAATATTAACGTCACAGGCGCTTTTCCAGCCAAGATGTACACCTCGGTTCCGCAATGCATTTGTCGTCTACGTGAGCAAAAAAATGTGGGCCGGTGACGGTGAACGTGCAGTATGGAACTTTCCTGTGGCGGCGGTGAAGCAGGCTTCAAGTATTCCGACCTTAATAATAATAATAATAATAATAATAATAATAATAATAATAATAATAATAATAATAATAATAATAATAATAAAGCACGATGAATTGTTTCAAGTCGTTGGATACATTGTAATCGATTGTGAACGGCATAGAAACTCACGAGCAGGAGGCATTGTCATATATGCAGAGGAGAAAATGAATGTACAGCCTTGACTTGCAAGAGGACAGTGTCGCCGACTGTAGGGATATCTGTGCCGTGCAAACCAAAGACGGAATTGTAAAATCTACTGTGTATATATCGGCACAAACAAGTGTGATATTGAGAAGTTATTTACCCCCACTTTGCATGGGTTAGCCGTGATGACACTACCCCCGTGATCACCATAGGAAACTTCGATGTGGGCATTTCAAAACCAGACAAGAAATGGTTCCCTGAACTTTCTGCAAGAGTTCGGTTTGAAGTGTCACACCAATCCAAGTCAGTCGACTGAGCAACAACAGTCGTGCATAAATTTAACTATAGCCAAGATTCTGTCTAAGTTGTGACGAAACCAATCCCTCTATATCGCAGTAATCACAAAACTAATCACAAAAATGATGAGAATAAATATAGGTCATCCTGCCTAACCCTGTGGGATGTGCTATAGCGTAGCTGCTCATCCACGTTGACAGAGTGGAATGACTCCTAATTGTTGTTGTTTTCTTTCGTTTTGCGTCGGCTTCGCTTTCATAAAGCGATAATGCTATAACGGCAGTGTCATTCGTTCTTGTCTCTGTGGATGTAAATAAGGCTTCAAATAAACTCTATATCCGCGCCGTGGTTGCTTAGTGGCTCTGGTGTTTGGCTGCTAAGTGCGAGGTCGTGAGATCAAATCCCGGCCACGGTGACCGCATTTCGATGGGGCAGAATGCGAAAACACCCATGTACTCAGATTTAGGTGTACGTTAAAGAACCCCAGATGGTCGAAATTGTTCCGGAGCCCGCCACTACGGTACGCCACATAATCATATCGTGATTTTGGCATGCAAAAACCGCATAATTTTCTACTTTGTATCCCATTTGTCTGCGAGAGTAGGTGAAAGCAAGGAAATGCTCTCTAACTCATGCACACGTATATACACAAAATTACATACACCACTCTCTCTCTCACACACACAGATACAGAGCCACACAGATACAGAGCTACACAGATAGCACACATGCTTGCCCCCACGCGCATTTACACACGCCCATGCATGGACACGCACACAAATCTACGCAGGCACGCACAGGCATACATACACAAACGCGCGTATGCTCGCAGACACACTAGTGCACACGCGGACTCACGGCACCAATGCTTCTCAACCACTGCTGCAGCTTTCTTTCTTGGCTATCATTTGGGAATGGGGTACAACGTGAATACAAGAGTAAACCAGAGACCACAAAAACAAGCCCTGCGCTCTTAGACAGGGCTTCATAGCAGTCCGATGTTGCCAAGAATGCAGGGTTTTCAAAGAATCAATAAGCTCGAACTCCTTGCAGCGTAGCACGGTTTATTTTCTTCTGAAGGAAAGCAGTATGCATGACCTAAAATTTAGAAAGTTGTGGATCGCAAAATAATCTCGAGCTCCAAAAAGTTCGCAAGAAATATATCGAAAATATATAATTTGTGATAGCGACTCCCATCACAGTACTGCTGACTTTCCTTCATTATGTTTTTTAGAGAGAGAGAGAGAGAAATGCGAAAGGATAGGGACAGGGCAAAATACAAGAATCATGTTCTCAGACATCAGTCTGTGAGGAAACGCCAATTAGGCTACAAAAAAAAAAACGAAACACCTGTCCTTCATTAGGAGTCGCCTGAGCCTGTTTTCTCGCTACGTAGATTGGTGACCTTAATGCTCTCGCAGCATCACAAGAAGCAGCGACAAACCGCAAATCCTTATTACTAGTATTCTAAGACGCATCTCGGGGTCATGTTCAGTTTTTCTCCACGGAAAAAAAAATGAAATATTCCTTACTTTTTGCGCACAAGAAATTAACATACTTTTATTTTCTGCTGTCTCGTTATCAGTTCTATGTTTACGAACTGACCAATGAGCGCCGTAAGTAGCAGCACCAGCTAATAACCGCCGCAAGGTGGATATTATTTACAGAGTTATCACAAGGCGCGAGCGGCGCCATAAATATGCACGACCTCGATCAGCGCCGCTCGGGTCTAACGCGTCGTTGGTCCTAATTACACAAACGAAAAACTACAAAGTGTCCGTCCTGGCGAAAGCGCTTGTGACGTCACATCATTCGCGCGCGTTGAATCACTCGGTGTTCTCGTCGACCTTGGGTGTCACGGCGCCGCCCTCCTTCGCGTCTCCGCCGTCGTCTTTCGCCGGGCGATCTTTTCTGGGTTTGTCCAGGAGGCACAGACCGTTCTTGCACACGCCTTCGTGCACGAAGAACTGCAAAACAAGGAGTTGATTTCAGATACGGCAGGGACAAGCACCTCTAACGCCTGCGTCATCAGCGAGATTCGATGTCGCTACTCACTCATGCCGTATGCATGCATGCAGAAATAGAAAGGTGAAGCTTGATTATACAGTGGCAGTGGCAAGGAAGGTGTGGAAGCAGAAATGATCTCGGGAAGACTCTGTGAGGCTTTTTGGTTCTGCTTGCGACCTTAGAGTGAACACTTAGGAGCGCCTGTGACGTAGTACTGCTTAACGGGGTGCGCAGGTTCTATGCTGGAATACAGTTAGCGCGTTTTCTTTTAAATCTTTTTTTTCGATGGATTGCAAAACAAAGTGCTTAACCGTTATTTTCATGTATTTTTACTCGTCATAACTCGGTAGCCTTCCGCTAAGTCGCTCCCGCGTGCTTAGGTATGGGTTTGCTTTTGTCCATTCTTTTATTTTCTTTAATTTTTTGCATGGAGCCACTACGACAGTGTAAACCAGCCCATGGAACGTTCCAAACACTGTAGCTGTTGCAAGGGAGTGCTATTACTGAACAAGCATCAAATTTCCTTGCATTAGTTTTTCTGTACTACAATGTCACATTGAAATTAGTTAAATACAATGCATGTATTAAAAAATAAATTATTCACACAACTGAAACATGGTGCCATCATCACGTGTCAGGAAAAAATAACAGGCCACCATCGCTTTGCCCTTAGTACTAAGACTGCACTTCGCTTAAAGGGATGCTGAAGAGTGAAATTATTGGAGCTGTATCAGCAAATTAGCCTTCGACAATACCGAATAAGTTACCCTTACTGTGAGAGCACACTTGGTAAGCAAGAAAAGACTCATAAAACGAAGGTCGAGTGGGGATGCCCCCTTGAGGTTTCCGAACTTCCTTTCCATGAGAGTCATAACTTCTGGCGGCGTCTGCGCGGGCCTACTTAACTTTTTATTGGTAAAAAGGGACTACATTGTTTTCTGAAAAAAGAAACGAAGGAGTGCATTTTGGAAGTCTTAGGAAGTTTTAATGAGCCACAGAATTGCGTAATTATAGGCCCACTAGCTTTTCTTTCAGTATATTATGAAATATTCACCAAGATAATTTTCAATAGAATGAAGGCAACAATTGGCTTCATTCAACGAAGAGAACAGGCTGGCTTCTGGAAGGGATATTCTGCAATGGATCACGTCCATGTCATCAATGAGCGCGTTGACAAATCTGCTGAGCGCAGTCAACCTCTCAATACTGCTTTCATTGATTATGAAAAGGCATTTGATTCAGTAGAGATACCAGCAACCATAAAAGCATTGTGTAATCAAGGAGTACAGGAGGCACACGTGAATATCTTTGGAAATAGCTGCAAAGATTCCTCAGCTGGCTTGGTTTAGAGCAAAAATTACCTTCCAAGAAAGGGGTCAGGCAAGGAGCCGCAACACTTCCAAGGCTATTCACTGCACGCTTAGTATTCAAGCTATTAGACTGGCAAGGCTTAGGAGTGAGGACTAACGGCGAATATCTCAGCAACTTCCGGTTTGGAGAAGTTGTCCTGTTCGGGAACACTGTAGATGAATTGCAACAAATGACTGAGGACTGTAATTGAAGAAGTGCAAAAGCGGGGTTGTAGATAAGCATGCAGAACACGTAGGTAATGTTTAACAGCCTGGCAAGGAATCAAGAATTCAGATCGCCAGTCAGCCTCTAGAGTGGGTATAGGAGTACCTTTATCTATGCCAATTACTCATAGGCGGCCCTGATCATGAGAAGGAAACTTAAACAAGAATAAAAATGAGTCGGAGTGCATGCAGCAGGCTACCTCCAGTTTTTACTAGAAGCTTACCACTGTCGTTGGAAAGGAAACAGTACAATAACAGCGTTCTACCGGTGCTAACATATTGGGCAGAAACATGGAGCTTAACAAAGAAGCTCATAGAACGAAAAAAGTTGGGCCTAACGTTTAAGGCAGGAACAGAGCGGTGTGGGGATCAGAGAGTAAACGGGGGTAGCCGATATTTTAGTTTACATTAAGAAAAACATTGCAGCTGGGCAGGCCATGTATTGCGTAGTGTAGATAACCAGTGAACCATAAGAGTTACAGAATGGGTGCGCAGGGTACGAAAGGGCAGTCTATGACGGCTGAAAATTAAGTGGTGTGATGAAATTATGAAATCAGAAGGTGCAAGTTGGAATCAGCTAGCGCAATACAGTGGATTAATTGTATGTCGCTAGTAGAGGCCTTCGTCCTGTAGTGGACATAAAAAATAGGTTGATAATTGGGATGACTGAGCCACAACGGAGAAAACACGGGAAAAACTCTGAAATCCGGAATGCCACAATGACGTACAGGTGATGTTCTTCTTAGGACGCTAAATTGAACAAATTGAAATTTGACCCTAATTTATCACATAATCATGAATATATTACCGCGAAATAAATGAAAATTGACTACTTTATAAAAGACATTCACCAGCCTCGCTTAATTTAGAGTTTCAGGTTACTTTACCCTTGAGTGCCAACGAGACGTGGTGCGTGTACCGCTTGCTAGACGAAAATGCTTTCTGTAATGATGACGTAAATTCTGAGGCAGTGAGAAAACTCGCCGCGTCGCTTACCCTGCAAGGGGTGCCGTCCTCCTCCATGCCCATCTTGATGTAACCTTCGGGCATGTGGCACAGGTAGACGCAGTACGGGCGCACTTTTTCCTGCGTGGATGCGTGGAAGCACACGTGAACTCGCTGCATTCGTGTGACTCAGCTGCGTGTCTCAGCTAGTGGCTTTTCCGAGACCGCGTAGCATTATCGGCAAGCAGGTAAAGGGAGGGAGTTCCAACGAAGTAAACACTCGGGGGCCTGATAAAAGGCCATTAACGTTCGCGTGCTTAGTCGCGGTAAAGGAACGGGTGGGTGGAAGGCGTGGCGAGAAGGCTGACGTGTAAGCATGTCGTGGGGCTTGTGGAAAAGTTTAGCTGGTTATTAAGCACAGTACATGTCATGATATCATCTGCATTACTCAACTGCGGGCGCAGAAGGCCAGTTAGTACCTGAATATCACTAATGAACGAATTAAGTAACTACAATTAAAGTATTCCAATGTAACTTGCTCAAGGATATTGCTGCATGCACGTTCGGTAAATTCAAACCACCGAGCAAGCGATGATTTCCCTCAAATCTCGTGGCCAGCTCCCGTTTCGTCAAGGTATTGTTTCGCAGCGCCGAAAAATGACATTGTGCGCCAGTTCCCCCCCCCCCCCCCCTCTCTCTCTCTCTCTCTCTCTCTGTGTGCGTGTGTGTGTGCGTTTGTATGAACGTACATGTAATGTAACTGGGGATCTGCTCATGTTACTTTTGCGTGTTGCGACCAGTTCGGTCATAATCGGAGTTCGTGATTCGTCTGTTACATCAATGTTTGCTTCTTTTATTTTTTTTTACTTTCTATTATTCCGTGACGTCTGCTCGTGCGTGGTTCGCTCTTCGTGAATGACTGGAAAAGGCCACACGTGACAGACTCCTTGTGCCCGGCGGTAAATAAGAACGTTATGCTTGGCTTGGTCTCGGCATGGCGTGATACTTGCCATTCCGACATGGCGGCGTGTATGCTTTGTTCAATGTTACGTTCAATTTCGTGTCCCTCGTCGAAATCACGTTGCTCTCAGATCTTTCTTTTTTTTTTCAAGCTCTCTCGCCTGTAGAAACCACTGAGGAAACATTCGTGTCGAGGAAAATGTGTTGCTGTGTTCAGGAGCCAAATTAATATTTGTATTTTTGATGCGCTTTTACCTTACGTCTCGGAAAGCGATAATTAGCTTTCTTTCTGTGTCGTTTTTACTAGATACAAGTGTTATTGGCCTAAAATAGGAAGTCATACTTTTGCAGCGTAGGGAACCTTGATCCCTGAAAATGCATTGAAAGAGCGTCACTGAATGGCACGATTGGCTTTTAGAATGGCAATCCATTTCGTTTATGGAGGGATTGCAGAATTTCAGCAGCACGTCTGCTGAGAGGTAAAAGAAGTTTTACCGTCGCAAGTGTTGTGCCATCTGAAACAGCATAGGTACCCTGGAATCGTTATTCTGACTTTGACTCTAAAATTATTGCGCAGCAATTTCCAGCTTGAGTTCGCTGAGGCATTGAGCTATTGTGACAAAGTACACCTCAAAACTTAAGCCGGGACAAAATGAGTTAAGTGATGTGAGTCCCGCCGTATCGCACTCACCACTTTCGTTCGCAGTCTATGGCACTCTGGGTCCGTTGTCAATGCAGCGCCGCTCATCTCTGCAAACGTGCCTGCATCGCAGAGATTGCACATGAATCTTCTAGTGTAACTCTCGCAACGTTCTTTAGATATCACCTGTGGCTGATGGCATAATTCTTATCCTTGCGCTGCCTTATTCGAAGAGGCGGACACTGCTAGCGCGGAAAATCTATACACATATTCAGTTCAATAACAAAAATTCACTATTCACTTTCTTCATCAGTTACTTTACAGCGCAAATTGCAATTTACGGAGTGCAGCAGACGAGTTTGCAAGACGCATCCAGCTAAAATGAATTTCCAGGATGGCACAGCTTTTGAGATAATGTTTCCCAAAGTGTCAGCCACAAGGTCGGGGAGTGTGCACGTTAATTGACAGGAGGCTTACACACTTGTCTCACGACCTGAAGCTGGCGAGTTGCAAGGTCGAATACGTCATGTCGGAGGTTGTGCTCAACACGAGACAACGCAACCAGCGAAGAAACAGCGTCTTTATTCTCAACATCTACAGCAATCCCAGGCACTCGCAACAGCAGTTCAAAACGATACTCAAGAAGTCCGTCGACCTGGCCGGCACCCATCCCTTGGTCGTCGTCGGAGATTTCAACGCACCGTACGGCGTGTGGGGGTACGTCTACGACACGAGCAAGGGCCGGGGTCTGTGGCAGAACGCCAACGAAATGGACCTCACGCTCATCACGGACAAGGCGTTCCCCACCCGAATCGGCAACTCGGTGAGCCGGGACACCACCCCCGATCTGGCGTTCGTGAAGAACGTCGAGGGAGCCGAGTGGAGCAACACCGCAATAAATTTTGGCAGTGACCATTATGTGCTCGAGACCCGCTTCGAAGTCACCCGAAGTAAATCCAGGGAATTCACTGTCACGGACTGGGACCTTTTTCGCAAGCTCCGCGGCAACGACAGCGCACCCGTCCCCAAAGACCTGGAAGATTGGTGCGAGCGAATCAAGAGTGACGCCGAGTCATCCACTAAGAAGATCGTCAGCGACCTGGAGGTAGAAAAGATGGACAGTAGGCTGGCCCATCTGATCGATGCCAAGCAGGCGCTGCTTCTAAGATGGAAGGGACAAAGGTTTAACCGAAGATTGAGGAAAAAGATCTCCGAGCTTAACAAGGCCATCGAAGATCACTGTCGGACCCTCGGCAAGCAGCAATGGGACGAGGTCTGTGAATCGATAGACGGGCAGATGCGTAACGGCAAGTCCTGGGGCATGCTTAAACATCTCCTCGACGAGGGCAGCACGAGATCCAGCCAGAGACACACGCTCGCCAGAGCCCTGCACGAAGCTACCACATCCTGTTCCGGGGACGAGCTGGTTGCCAAGCTCATGGAGAAATACCTTCCCATAAAGCGTGGAAACGAGGAAGACCGGTTTCCTGACTACCTCGGCCCAAGCCGTCCGGAATTGGACGAAGACTTTACCGTGGGGGAAATTAGGCAAGCCATTTTCGCGCTCAAGGGGAAGTGTGCGCCAGGTGCCGACAGAATCACCAACAAGATGCTGCGGAATCTTGACGACGGTTCGATCGCATACCTCACCGAGAAGATCAACGAGACCTGGAAAAACGGCAGCGTCCCAGAGCAATGGAAGACCGCCAACGTCGTCCTGATCCCCAAACCCGGCAAGGCTCCGAACGTGGACAACCTCCGACCGATCTCTCTCACCTCCTGCGTTGGGAAAGTGGCGGAGCATGTCGTCCTCAACAGACTAAACAGATATCTCGAAGAGAACAACATCTATACTCACAACATGATTGGCTTTCGTGCCGGCCTCTCGTCGCAGGACGCCATGAAGATGATCAAACATCAAATCATCGACGGCAGTACCAGAGACACCAGGGCCCTGCTCGGACTCGACCTCGAGAAAGCCTTTGACAACGTTCTCCACGAATACATTCTGGCCTCCGTGGCAGACCTCGAGCTGGGCCCCAGACTATATAACTACGTCCGTTCGTTCCTGACGGGGAGGAAAGCGAAGCTGCGGATCGGCGACTTTGTCTCCGACGAGTTGCTCCTGGGCCCACGGGGCACGCCGCAAGGCTCAGTCATTTCTCCTGCACTCTTCAACATCTGCATGATCGGCCTCTCGAGGAATCTGGCCCAAGTTGAAGGTGTCAAACACACCATCTACGCAGACGACATCACCATCTGGTGCACCGGCGGCAGCGAAGGGCAAGTGGAAAGCGCCATGCAAGAGGCGGTAGACGTCACGGAGCAGTACCTGCTACGCACCGGACTCAGATGCTCCCCGACCAAATCTGAGCTTCTTCTTTATAGAAAAGAAAAAGGGCGAAGACCCAAGGGCTGGAAACCGGTCTCGGAAAGTGACATTCACCTGTTCACTCGGAGCGGTGACCCGATACCCCGGGTCGACACCATCAGAGTCCTGGGTATGTTTATAGAATCACGCGGCGGCAACGGCACTGCGTTACGCAAGATAATTGCGAAAACCGACAATGCTTTTCGCCTTGTCCGAAGGGTCACGAACAGACATCGTGGCCTCAAGGAGGACAACCTGCTTCGGCTCATCAACGCCTTTGTGCTGTGTCACTTCACCTACACGGTGGCCATGCACAACTGGCTCAGAGCCGAGCGGGAAAAGCTTAATGCCCTCATTAGAAAATTCTTCAAGAGAGCCCTCGGGCTGCCCGTCCGAACGCATACAGAGGACCTGCTTCGGCTCGGCGTACACAACACCATGGAGGAGATAGCCGAGGCTCAGGAACGGGCCCAGCTAACTCGGCTGTCCACCACGTCGGCCGGCAGGCGTATCCTCGAGGAGCTCGGACTCGCACCAACCAAGAACTTGGCTGAAGACACCCAAATCCCCAGAGAAATAGGGGAGAAGATCGTGGTCGCCCCTTTGCCCCGCAACGTTCATCCCGTTCACAACGCAGGTCGTCGCAAGGCAAGAGCATTGAATATGCTAAAGCAAGTAAACAGGGACAAAATCGCAGCAAGCTTCGTGGACGCAGCTGCATACCGAGACGGCAAGGCTTTTGCGGTTTCCGTCGTTGACACGCTGGGTAAAGTTATCAACTGTGCTTCCGTCCGGACGACGAACCCAGAGGTGGCCGAGCAAGTGGCCATTGCACTCGCCATGCAAGACGGTCGGAGAGACAGGGTGTATAGCGATTCGAAAGCCGCCATCAGGGCATTCCAGAAAGGCCGGGTAGCCCGGCAGGCAGTTCAAATTCTGAAAGGCGCCAAACACGGCAACACCTCCATGCACTCGATTTTTTGGTTCCCTGCACACGTGGGGGCGATTGAGGGGGTTCCTCTGAACCTCAACGAGTCTGCCCACGAGGCTGCGCGTGGCTTTACCGACCGCGCTGCCCTCGGGTCGGGCGACTCTCTCCCTGGACACCGAGACGCTCCTCTCACACACAACGAAATAACTAAATTCTTCTACTTAGAGAGAAGGGTTTTCCCCCCGCCTCACTCCAAGTTAAGCAGGCCGCAGGCGGTCACACTAAGACTTCTGCAAACGAACTCGTACCCAAATCCGGCGACCCTTAATAGCATATATCCAGAGATTTATACCAATTGTTCTTGCGTGGCCTGTGGTGAGGTAGCTACGTTGCCTCATATGCTCTGGGAGTGCGGGTCGCTGGGCCCGAAGTTCACCAAGGAAGAGTGGGACGCCCTCCTGCGCAGTCCCGTCTTTGAGGATCAAATCCTGGCCGTCCAGCGCGCCCGCGATCGGGCCGGCAGACTAGATCTGTCAGTCCCGTCGTGGGATTAGCCAGGTGCGCGTTTTATCGCGCTTTGCTGGACCAAATAAAAGTTTATTCACTCACTCACTCACTCACTTCCCAAAGTGTTGGGCGTTCCAGTTACTCCTGTGCTTCAGTGCAGAAAAGAGCGTTTTGTTAAACAAACAAGTGGAACAACAGTGCTCTTTTAGGACAAGTCTTATGGCGCGTATCTCCAAACTAGCGTCATTCTGGATATTCATTCAATGCGGATACGCCTTGCAAACTCACCGGCTACAATTCGTAATTTATATGTTCTGTATATGTACTGAAAATGCTATTAGTGAACTCTTGCTTAATAGTTTAATATGCGCTTCCATTTCTCGTGCAACTAATGTCCGCCTCTCTAAACGACCCAGCAGAAGGACTGCGATTACGTTATTCGCAACAGCTTATTTTATAAATTACATAAAACTTTAAAATAATTAGCTCGTATATAAATGCGATTCCACATAAATGCTGTATACATGTTATCGCGACTGTGGCGATAAATGAAACCCGTCGTCTAAAATAAAAAGGCCCATCTTTCCTGCGTGATTATCATAGCGGCTTTCTTTTCTCTTCATTTTATTTATTTGTTCCTTTATGGCCTAAATATATACCTTAGAGGTTCGAGTGCAGGCCATACAGAGAGGTATAATCATCGGAAAATTTTAGGACTGAAGATATCATAGAAGTATGCACTTTTTACAGCTATGACAACTGAGAAAGTATACAAAATTTTCAGCGATAGTGTATGGACATTGAAGATAAGTAGACAGGGTAAAACAGCATGTGGTGGCAAAAATTAGAGAGGAAAAATTTCGCGCCCGGTCACGAAATACTAAGGAAAATGGAAAAAAACTAAATAAAACAAACAGGAATGGACCAAATGGGCATGCTTACAAAATATGCGTGACGTATCTATTCAGTAATTGTGGAGCCATGCGACGACGTTAGATAGCTTTTAGCGCAATTTCAAGGGATCGATAGATGAGACTATGTGTTCGGGTAGGGCGTTTCAAAAAACTGTTGTACTGGGAGGACGCGGGTGGGTTCAAAGATGACGTGGTAACATTTATTTAGACGAACTATATTCTGGCTCTGGTTAATGCGGGGACATACATTACCATTGTGCTTTTAAGTGCTCATGGAGTCCTTCTGGGTGTTAGTGAAAAGAACGACGGAGGCAAAGGCGCAAGCTGCCACGTCGTCACGCGAACGAAGGGAGGCCAAATTTTAGTGACGGAACACGACGTTAGTCGAGTATTGAGGGATGAAGAAGCGAGCGGCTTGATTTTCGGTCCATTATAGCCGTGCGGTGAGATAAACCTTTGAGAAATACCAAACCGAAGACGTGAATTCTAGCTTTATGCGGGCGCATGTTAGACATGTAAATTTTTTTTTATCCTCGGCAGATGCGGCACTTAACTTTCCCCGCAGACAGACCAATGTTCGTGAAGCATTGTAAAGGAGTGTCTCGATATGTGTTATCCAATTCAGCGATGGTGTCGTGAGAACTTTAGAATACGATGATGTGGCGTCAATCGGGGCAGTGTTTATACGGCAGGCATTGCCAATAATGGTGTGCTTACAAGTAAAGGTCATTAGTTTACACATATTAAGGTTGAGTGTAAAGTGCAAGACGGTTGAGGGTAACACGAAGTGTCTGCAGTGCACTTCATTGAAATGTAAATTACACAGTCATCTGCAAAAATACGTAATAGAGAACTGAGAAACACCTGATATTAAAGAAGTAGTAGTTCAAGAAGCTGTAGATTATGTTTGACGCGATGAATGGTCTTTGAGAAATCTAAGAAAGTTGCGTGTACATGTAGGACAAGATTTATGTAGCGCATGAGAACACATGTGAATTCAGCTAGCTGACTTTTGCATTATCAAAGTTTCCGAAATCAGTGTTGATGGGAGTAGAACAAGTTAACTTAATCAAGGTATATACATTGCGATATCTTCTAGAAGCTTAGGTGTACTGCTGGTTAGCGCAACCACTATGCAGCCGAAGGGCCCTAATTATGAAGCAACTGGTTTCTTATTTGTTATTTGTGTTACAGCGGCTATATTTTAGTTTTGGTCTTCACATCCTCTTACCAGTTCTGAGCTGTGCTGCGAAGGCTCGTGCCTGCCGATGACTAAAGAGAGCTACATCTGTGCTCCTGGGCTTCATTTTAGTGTCACCAGGTATCAGAGATAAACAACGGTGCAGCCCTTCCTGTCGTGTCTGACCGGTTCACGCAAGCTACATAGCCTTCGCCGCGCTACACCCAGTTGGTGAGACGAAAATATAGTTTTAAGATGAAAGATGCATAACGTGCACCGAGGCATAGAGTTCTCAGGCATAATACATTTAAAGTACGGTCGCTCTATGCATCTACTACTACCATACTGACAGCCCAAAACGTGACTCAGCCATCACTTACCCAAAACAACGAGCAGAGCGGCGCAGGCTACTGTCGTCTTCATGTCTGTACCGTTAGGTGTGTCTTTAGTGCGTGAGCGGGGCGAACGTCAGCTGGTCTAGCAGACTGCAGTACGCACGCAATGCTCCTGGCAGATGGTCTGCACCTCGATTCACGCCTACAGTGTGAGCAAGCCGGCTTCAGCTCGAGAATATATACGTCTGAGTGAAATTCCTCCCCTGCTTGCCGAGACGCCCGTTGATATCGCGAGAGAGAAGCTTCAAACGCAATTGTATATACGCGTTAAACGAGGGAGCGAGAGCTCCACGGGGGTTGGGATTTCCTCGAAGGTTGTCGTGACAGGCGCGAGGAGCGTTTCGAGAGGGGACGACCTTGATAGGGTGGGTGGGGAGGAGGGGGGGGGTGTTATGACGCCACCTCGAGCGTCGCCCTCTCAACGCGTCGACTACGATGCGTCATGTCGGGAGAGGAGATGTCGAAAAGTAATAAATGTACCGGGAAATGTAAGGAAATCGCAGCACGCAAACGAAGGGGCTCCGCCTTCGGCTGTTTTGTTTGGCGCCCGTCGCAAAAACAAAAGAACAAATGCAAGTGAAAGACGCTGTCTCTTCACAGACTTCACGCTTATCCTCCTAAATTGCCAGTTTCCTCTTTTGGGGCGCCTACGTTTGTTTCTGGTAGTCGCTATCTCTTTGTCCGTCGCTCCTCGGCGCTCTTTTCCATACACTCTGGGGAGACAATGGGATGAAAGGAAATAAATAAAGAAAAAAAATGGCGGGCTTTTAAATACCGTCTTCCGTCTCGGTCGCTTCCACGACGAGGAAAGAGAGAAAGTGGCGCCTGTCACCTTCGGCTTCTCTTGCGGTCGGTTGTATTTCTCTGCGTGAGATTATGCCCCGCGGAGGCTTCAATTAGGGGCGCGTGGCTTCTGTCAGTATTACCTGCGCCAGTAAAGCGCACGCTCACTCATCAGGACAAGCCATCGTCACGCGAAACGCTTCGTTGTACTAGAGAGTGTCCGCAGAGTAGCGCTCTCTGTCGCTCTTTCTCTCCCTTTCTTTCTCTCTCCGTTTCTGAGTCACCACTGACACTGACACACTGTGATGCTTCACCATTACACTTGTTGGCATTGTACATTCTACTAGACTAGGCTCAGGCTGCTCTGACTGTACTTCGGGTAATGAATGACAGGGTGCGCCTTGATGTCATTTTCCTTTCGTGTATTTAAAGTAAAATAGCATCATTGTAGCAATATGTACCTTCATTCTGTAGTGACGCAATCGCCGTGGTTTCTGTCTCCTTTTTGCAGTTAGTGTGAGAGCCAATCGAATAGACTTCAAACTGAAGTCGGTTATTTAAGTACGCAAATATACAGAAAAAGGGCGTATATCCAGTGAGGACACTGTAGTGCAGCATCTCCTATTACGCACACGGCAGAAAGGACTTGTGCAGGCGCACTCGTAGCTCATAAAAGAGACACATCATGAACAAGGTAAAATCCCCAGAGAAATTTCCTCAATACAGTTACAGAAGAGAACTCATCACAACAAACGTGAAGCTCGTATAGTTGACCTTATTAGCGTGCGTAATAAAGATTTTGTTTGACGTCATACGACGTCACTTCGAAATGTCCCTTCACGATATTTTTGTATATTGATCTAAAATAGGCGAGAGAAGGAAACGGAGGGATATCGAGTATGTGCTCAGACCCCACATCTGCATCGTCTTTTCCTTCTTCCGTATGGGTGTTTTGCGAATTCCGCTGAAAAGATGGGGCTGCGGACTATGGGCTTGAGGGTGTGTTCAATGAATTCGACACGCTCTTGTATGGTGCGGAAGGACGTGGTGATCAGTTCCTCCAGCCGTGCCAGTCGTTGGTCGGTCACGGCAGCCGTGCTGGCGTAGGTGTTGGCGAGCGCTTCAATTTTGGCTTCGAGCTGAGTTTCCAATTGGGTCAGGTCCTTGTAATGCCGTGATGAAGTGCGTGTTCGCTTCTTGGTGGTTGGGTCAGTGGTGTTCTCCTCCTGGGGCGCGTCTTGGGTTTTGTCCTTTGATTCTGTGACTTGGTGCGATAGCGTGTCGGAGTTCTGCTCGGGGACAACGGTGGGTGTTGGTTCGGTGCGTGCTCGTTTCTTGGGGGTTGGATCAGTGGTCTTCTCCTCCTGGGGCTCGTCTTGGGTTGTGTCCATTGATTGTATGCCTTGGTGTGATGGCGTGTCGGTGGCGGGTGTAGGTGTCTCGGGTGACTGAGCTGGTTCTGTCCTTTGATGGGCTTGCTGTGCTTGAAGCTCTTTCTTGACCTCGGCTAGCTCTTCCGCAAGCCGGCGCGTGGTTTCTACCAGGGTCGCATTGGTTGCGCGGAGTTGTTTGAGTTCCTTGTAGTAGGGGCTGGTAGTCCACGCCTGCCAGGTGCTCGGAGTGCTTCGGCCACTAGTGGCGCTGTTGGAGCTGGCGCTGCTGCCTTTAACTTCGCCCTTGGCTACGTCGGCCCAGCTGACTTTGTCACGGGAGCGCGATCGCGTTGCGCCGCAACTGTTCCTGTCCGATGAGTCACGACCGCGGGATGCGCTGCGCGAGGCATGACGGGAAGCGTAACGTGATGCGTGGCGCGACGCGCTGCGCGACGCAAGCCCCACCCTCGCCACAACTATGTCCCAGCACAAATCCACAATAGCATCACTACCGGGCCTTACGGTCTGGCAGTGGAACTGCCGCAGTTACAACAACAAGAAAGCCGTGCTGCGACAACATATTACCACAGTAAACAAGAAACCCGACATTATCCTACTGCAAGAAACGGCGACGGTGACCCCCATCCTCCCTGGGTATCGCGCTCACGTCAGCCAAGCGGAGGGACGGGGCGTCTGCACGTTCGTCCGCAAAGGGCTCACGTTCATCGAGCACCAACTCAAACAAGGCCGCAGCAGGGTGGAATACGCCTTCACCGAAATCATCCCAAGCAAACAACGGAAAGGCAGCCTGTTCATCGCCAACATCTACAGTAACCCCAAGCACCAAACACAGAAATTCAAGACCCTACTATACACAGCCAGCACCCAAGCCAGAGACAACACGTTGCTGATCGGAGGGGACTTCAACGCCGCCCATCGAGCGTGGGGTTATGTGAAGGACACGGCCAAGGGACGGGACTTATTACAGGATACCCTGGACCACAAATGTGTCCTAATCACGGAACCCGCGCATCCTACGCGCATCGGCAACTCCGTAGCACGAGACACCACACCGGACCTTACGTTCATAAAAAATGACCACACGGGCAAAGTAACATGGCACAACACGGGCGTCGACCTGGGCAGTGACCACTACATCCTCGAAATTACGATACCCAACCAATTACGGAGGAATACCATTATACATAAGTGGACGGACTGGGACGAATTCCGTAAAGGGCGCCTCACCACAGCACAAAACATCACAGAGATCGAAACCTGGACTGCGGAACTCCGCGATGCAGTGCGCTCAGCCACAAAGACCATAGAAACAGACGAAGACGTCATCATCATGGACAGCCGCCTGGCCCATCTGATAGAGGCCAAACGTTCGATACAGGCGCGTTGGAAGCAGCACCGGCTGAATCGCAAATTGAGGAAGAAGGTGGCTGACTTAAATAGGGCCATTGAAGAACACTGCATGCTCCTGTGCCGTCAACAGTGGAACGAGATCTGCAACCGAGCTGACAGGGTATCGCATCGCAGTTGTACATGGAATCTATTTCGGCACCTCCTAGACGAAACAAAGACCAAGTCAACCCAGCGAGACCGCCTGGCCCGCCTCATGCACACCATCACACAACAACAAGGAAAACACGCTGTTATCAGGAGCCTGGAAGCCAAGTATCTGCCAGACACGCCAACAGAAACCCACCCGCCGTACGGGGGGCTGCCCAACGCGTGGCTAGACCGAGACATTACCATATCAGAGGTACGGGTAGCGCTGCACGAGCTCAACACCCGCTCAGCAGCCGGCCCAGATCTCGTTACAAACAAGATGTTACGCAACCTGGACGACGCTTCGATAGAGGCCCTAACAGACTACTTCAATGAATGCTGGCATTCGGGCAAGCTCCCTCGACAGTTGAAAACGGCTAGAACGATCCTGATTCCGAAATCGGGCAAACCACTGGACATCGGCAACCTGCGTCCCATCTCGCTGACGTCCTGCGTGGGCAAGGTGCTGGAGCACGTGGTCGCCAACCGTTGGCAGGAATACCTAGAGAAGGAAGGCCTCTATCCTGACACGATGATCGGCTTCCGGCGTAGACTCAGCACACAAGATGCCATGTTACAGCTCAAACAAGAAATCGTCGACAACAAGACACAAGACAGCAAAGTAATTCTGGGTCTCGATTTACAAAGTGCATTCGACAAAGTCAAACACTCAGCCATATTAGGACAAGTATCAAGGCTCAACATGGGGTAACGAGCTACAATTACATTCAAGACTTCTTGACCAATCGCACGGTGGAACTGCACGCCGGAGACCTCAAGCTCCCCGAACACAAGCTCGGCAGTACGGGTACTATTACTTATATGCCGTTAAATATGCCGTTACTTGTTATTCTATATGTTCGAAAGAAGAGTATCAAGATCAAATTCATTCACTCATTCATTCATTCATTCATTAAATTCACTATATATATATATATATATATATATATATAAGAAGGGTTGACAAGCGGTAATTAATCGGATATGTCTGCTCAGTGACCGTGTAGGGTTCAATAAAACGACTGGCGAAGTTTTCGCATAAACCGGGAACGCACACAGCAGTCCATAGAACTAATTCGTTACCAGGGAAAAAAGTGACAACACAGTGAGTCTAGTCGTAGGGATGCTTCCGCACATCCTGAGCGATGTCGGTGTTAAGGCGGACTCGATGACGGCAGTTTTCGAGGCAAGACAAAAATTGTTCTGAGGGGGGCGTTGCTGATGACACGGGAGGCGTAAGGAACGAAACGTCCAGGACAAAACTAGGTGAGTGGCCAAAGACGAAGAAAAATGGAGGAAAGCTGGTGGTGTGTTGTACAGCCGTATTGTAAGCAAATGTCACAAACTGTACGATTGCATCCCACTTGGTGTGGTCGGCGCTGATGTACACAGCAATCACATCCGATAGAATGCAGTCAGAACGCTCTGTGAAGCGGTTGGTCTGCGGGTGGTAACTCGAAGTTGTCTTGTGAATGGTGTTTCAGGCGCGCAGAACTTTGGTAAGAAGAGACGAGAGGAAGGCTTTGTCGCGGGCGTTGAGGAGAACGCGCGGAGCTCCGTGACGTAAGAGGATGTTGCGAAGAAAGAAATCGGCGACTTCAGCGGAGCTCACAGATTGTATACAGGCTGTCTCGGCGCAGCGTGTCATATGGTCGACGGCCATAACAATCCAGCGATTGCCATTGGAGGTCTTGGAAAGAGGACCATACAAGTCTATTCTGACGACCTCGAAAGACGAAGCGTACAAGAAAGAGGTTGCATAAGACCAGAAGGAGGAGTCGTAGGTCGTTTGCGGCGTTGACAAAGAGCGCATGATGCGACGTACCTAGATACCGCAGAACAGAGGACAGGCCAAAAGCACTTACTTCGTATTCTGTCGTATGTCTTGGGGCATCCGAGGTGACCTGTTGTCGGATCATCATGAAAGGCTTCAAGCACCTCACGTTGCAGAGAACGTGGTATGATGGGAAGCCATGTTTTGCCATCAACGTTATAAATATAGCAGTTCAAAGCGCCATCGTGAAGCTTGAATTGTTTAGGTTGTCGACGGAATCTGGCGTTCGGAGGTGAAGCCGAGCCTTGTATGCGGTCGAGAGTAGTTCGGCAGTATGGGTAGGCACGTTGGTGGAAAACAAGGACAGATTGGTGATTAGGTTTCAGCCGGTCGAGCGTTGAGACGAACAAGGGCAATGGATTGGGCTCGGATTGTACATCAGTAGCTTTAGGTGATGCTGAATCATTATTTCTCCGCAAATGGCAACGAGATAGAGCATCTGTGTCTTGGTGACTTTTGCCAAACCTGCAGGTATCATGGAAATCATGCTCCTGTAAACAGATCACCCACTGACCAAGGCGACCCGATAGGTTCGTTAGCGACCAAAGCCAGCACAGTGCGTTACGGTCGGTCGCGACTGTAAAGTGACAGCCATGGAGGTATGGCCGAAACTTTTGCACTGTCCGAGCAACAGCAAGTCACTCTTGTTTGATGATGGTGTAACTTTCTTAGCAGCAGTCAGCGTCCAACTCACTTAAGCAATGACTCGTTCGCGCAAGGTGGTGTGACGTTGAAAGAGAACAGCACCGAGACCATGACTTCTGGCGTTGGTGTGAATGATAGTAGCTGCGCTTTGATAAAAGTGGCACAGTACCGGGTTGGACGTCAAGGGCTGCTTGAACGACAAAAAGGCACTTTCTCAATCGGCGGACTCAACGAAGGGCGCAGGTGATGGCGGAAAGTTTCTCAGAGTCCGGTCGAATACCATTTTTGCTGATTAAGTGCCCCAGAACTTTGATAGTCTTTCTGGTGAAAATAATTTTTTCGTGATGAGTTGCAGGCCAGAGTTTGCGAGGCAGGTCAGCACTTATTCAAGATGCTGCTCTGGGAGCGTGGTTGAAAACACTACGATGTCATCGAGATAATAAAGACAGGTCTTCCATTTTAAAGCGCGCAGGATATTATCTATCTCGTTCGAAGGTGGCAGGTGCATTGTAGACCCCAAAGGGCATCAGATTAAACTCGTATGTGGTGGAAAAAGTTGTTTGCTCCTTGTCGGAATCTGACACCGGCATATGCCAGTAGCCGGACCTAAGATCAAGACTAGAAAAATAATCTGCACACTATAAAGAATGTAGTGCGTCGTCGATCCGTGGCAAAGCGTAAACATCCTTGCACGTGATTTTGTTGACGGCACGGTAATCGACACAAAAACGCACTGAACCGTCTTTCTTTTGCGCTATAACTGGAGATGACTAGGGCCCCGAGGAAGGTCGTGTTCCATGCTGACGAAGCAGGTCCGATACATTTTTCTCGATGATTTCGCGCTTCTTAAGAGGCATATGCGATATGGCCGCCCGTGAACAATGCGCGATCCCTCAGTGTGTATGCGATGAGTCGCAGCAGCCGTCATACCCAGGGCTGGCGAATTGATGTCGACCAAGTAACCAAGTGTTTTTCTAATAGAGCAGATCGCCACTCTGGGCAGGGGTCAGGTCAGGGCTTATGGTTGCCGATAGCGGTGTAGAAGAGGCAGTGAGTGGTGACGTACCTGCCTCTGGTATCACAGTCAAAAGGGCAACAACTGCATTACGCTGTCACAGCGCAAGTGACTCTTGATCCACGGGGTAGCATTCGAGGTTATGTAGTTTGGTTTAACACGGTGAGGAATGCAGAGCGAGGAGAGCAGCGAACACAAGGCCAGTAGTAATAAGAATTCCTCTAGATAGCGTATGACCATAGGGAAGAATGAAGCTTCGCCATTCTGAATGTCACTGGAATCGACACATAATTTCTTCTCTTGATGGCCGAAGAACATAATCGGAGGAGGTGACGAGGCGCACGCGTCCTTCATAATAAGGAAGGGAGCAACCGGCGGTATTCAGGTCTGCGAGTCGCTCACAACAAGAGATAGCAGTGGACGCCAAAGAAAATAAATCCCATCCTAAAACAACTTCCAAGGAACACTCGGGAAAGACAGCAAAAATAATGTGATTATGTATTCCGTCAATAAATACTCGAACTTCACATTGTGCAGTGGGACAAAGAACGGCGTTGGCCGCTGCACGAAGAGACGGGCCGCAATAAGGTGTCATCAATATACGGAGGCGGAAACAGAAATCTCCCAGAATAATCGAAATGACGGCACCTGTGTCCATTAGAGCTTCGACGGGCACACCTTCCGCAACCACTGACAACAGGTTCGGCGGTCGCTCTGGAGGAATTGTAGGCTATCCAGTGGATGCAGTTTGCCCTCCTAAAACTGCATCTGAGGGTTTTCCGAGCGAGCGTCGAACATATCAGGAGCAGGTCGGAAAGGTTATACGGTACGACGACGTGGAGAAGGCGACCAGCGACGAAATTCTCAAGAATTCAGAGGCGTTTTGGTAGGGTACTGAGGGCAGGGCGATCGGAGAAATGAAGAGCGGTAGGAGGTTCTCTGGTAGCCCGTTGCACGACGGACGCGTGCTCGCTCTTCAGATATGCAACCACGTTGCTCATCCTGTTGACGCCGTTGACTGAACCGGGAGATATATATGCCCGTGGAAGCCACAGTAATATCAAATTGATTGGGCATGAAACTGGGCGGAGCGGTAAGGCTGTAGACGCACTGGTGCTGACAATGAAGCCACAGGGACATAGTGGCCCGTTTGCAGAGGCGCCGCGGTGACCGGAGGGAGTGGCGCGACATTGGCATATGTAGGCACCTGTCGAGTGCAGGGGCCGTCGGAGCACGTTAGACGCGCTGCAGAGGCGATCTCTTGCCATATTATCTCGCATACCCGGTCGGAGAAGGGGCGACGCAAGGTTCTGGCGCACAGGAACAGCACCGCCCGTGAAGTTTCTCCTGAAAGATAACATGTATGATCGTCCGAAATTCTACTGCTGAAGGCAAACGAAGGTCTATGCTGTCCGTGTATAGCCGTAGAGATTGAAGTTCCTCTAGGTGCTGGCAAGTGGCTAATACATGTTGGATGGTGGTACGATCTTGTGTGATGTGTGCGCTAAAGACGACAGTGTTTATGCCTTTAACAATATGCCGTATGGGGTCGGTTTGGGACATGGTCGCATTGACACGTTTTTACAAAGCTAGCACATCCTCAATGTAGTAGGATGTGTACGATTCCCCGGAGAACTGGACGCGCTCACCGAGCTGCTTCTTCGTGACGACAACGGAAGCGCCGAAAATCTGATGAAGTTGCTGCGTGAACGTTTCCCAGTCGGAGGGATGAGGCTGATGCTTCGAAAACCAGGTTTTCGCGACATCGGTGAGGTAGCAGGGAACACTGTGCAATTTCTGTGAGTTATCCCACTAACTGAAGTCGCTTTCCAGGTTGTAGTTTTAGAGTCATTTCTCGACGTCATCACCCTGCAGGCCAGCGAAGACTGGTGGGTCACGGTGAAGGCTGTGGATGGCCATGACGGATCGCGAAGGCTCTGCTGGAGTGGAAGTAGTCGACGTGCTCGGATTGTCTTGAGCATGCTTGGCAATAGGTGGTAAGCGGCGAGCCGAGCGGAGCTGCAGTGAGAAGGGCGAAAGGTTGCTAGGAACGAAAAGCACCTTCCACCACTAATAAAGAACTGCTTAATCCAGCCGAGCTCGAGCTACGACGAACAACAAGCTGTGCAGCCGATGATGATAATTACAGATGAATTTGTACAAGGGATGATGATGTGTATAGATGAAGAAGAGCCAGTCAGGAGTCGCGCTCACAACACACACACACACACACACACACACACACACACACACACACACACACACACATATATATATATATATATATATATATATATATATATATATATATATATATATATATATATATATATATATATATATATATATATATATATATATATACGAGGGCGAATTAACACGTCTTCGCTCCTATTTTTTATCCACATTACGGCTGTAAATGCGAAGTCAACACATCCATTGTCAGCAGGGGACCTTTCTTGCACCTGCACGAACATATCTGCCGGTAGCTCCGCGGCACGGCGCTGCTGTCACTTGTTGAAGATGGCGGGTGTGCTGCATATGTCCGCGGCGTACAAGCAGCGGAGTGTAATTCTATGTATATTCTCATTATGCGCAGGGCTCTCAAGTAAACCCGATGGGCACTGGCGGCTCATTGAATGTAAGTTACACTTTTTCCAGTCTATGATCCCGAACTTTCATTCGCCAGGTCGCCTTTCTCGCGTTAACATTGAGACTTGCTCTAAGTTTTAGCCATTCAGAGGAAGCATGTCAGCTCAGGACAAGCATGAAATAAGCTTCTCTCAAGAGAGCTATGTACGCGTGCATAAAATCGACTTGATGTGAACTGATTAGCTTCGCTAGCATTCGCTTTCAGGGATTTCTTCTGTTCTTCAAATTTGAAAGTTCTGATGTAAAAATAGGGTGATTTTAGGAAAGAGGGACATTAAGAGACATCACCCCCTAGGGATCCTAGTGCCTGAGAGATTAATCAGGCGCAATGAGAATAACATGACAATTTCGAAAAAAAAATGATTCCTCGAATTAAGTTCCTGCCTGCAGGCGGCGCGTGAGCGGAACAGCTGTCAATTCTTGTATCTTTATTTTATTTTTCTTCCTTTGGAGTTTTCTTGCCAACAGTTCGAGGCGAAGAGTTGTCAAAAACCTTATTGTCGAAGGTTTGATACATTTTTCGCATAGCAAAATGATTCATGCAGTAAGTATATGGGTGTTGATTGGAATGTTTCATGACATTCACATGGTTCAGTCACACCGCACTCATCGCGTTGCGCCATAGCCTTTCCAAACCACGAAAATGTATCAAGTTTGCTCTTTTCATGACACAGTCGAAAAAAATGAGTTACTTAATTATTCATACATGATTTGCATGTGAACTCATGATGATTTCTCTGATTGACTGTTTACTGCCATTATACGCGACGTCATACATTCTCACGTGTCCTTCACGACATTACCTTAATCCGCCATCTTAATCAACCTTGGTTTAATTTTCACCGGCCGTGTTTCATTTTAACTGACCTTAATCCACTTTGCTTTACTTTGTACCTACCATGTTTCATGTTAATCCACCTGAATCAACCTTGCTCTAATTCGTACTAAACTTAATACACCTTAATACATCGCAATAAAGCGCTCTAGTTTGAACGACTCTTAATCCACTTTAATTCACCTTCATACACCTTACTTCACCCTAATTCACTTTACTCCACCGTATTATAACTTGTTCTAATGTTCATTCTGCATTACTATTGAGCACATACAAGACTATGATGACGTATCTGATGATGCTGATGTTTGTTGCCACTCGGTGCGGACAGCGTCCGATTTTCTGCCTCATGGGACATATAATGCTTTCGGATTTATAACACCCTGTTACACGAATGTTGTCTCAGCCAGTCAAGGGTTGAAAAATAGATATTCGAGTGGGAATGTAGGAAGACGCGACAAGATAAGCACCTTGACAGGCACTCTAAGAAACACATTACAAAATTTCTGCACTCTCATTATTTGCATAGGTAGCCAAATGTTATTATTCATCTCCAGAATTCTACACTGCAAGGGGCTCAATAATTTTTCAGCCTAAACCTTCGTTGTGGCTATCGGCAGATTCCAATGCCCGAAGCTGACAAAGAAAAAAACGCCTTTTCTACTCTTGATGGCCTTCACGAGTTCAACGTAATGCCTTTTGGCTTATATAGTGGTTCTGCCACGCTTGAAAAAATAATTTACCTTCTTCTTCGTGGCCTCAAGTGGACAACCTGCCCATATTTTATTGACGACACTACCGTCTATTCTTCGATTTTCCCGGAATAAACAACGGTTGAACCAACGTTTATTAAAAAAAATCACAGCCCCTTGCAGTCCGTGAAGATGGTAGAACATCGAGGGAACACCATGCAAGTCAAACTTCGTAAGCAATCTATACTTCAAATATTTTGTTGCACCATTATTTCGTCTAATTTTCGCTTTGGCGGTAGGCAGCTTCTTCCTCGGGAGTACGCACTACTTGGTGTCTTCCCTTTGTTGTACCTAGGTTGGAATGTGCGGAACCACTAATCCAAAGCTACGTATATTGCACGTGAGGCCCACCACTGGAAATGCGGTCGCTGCAATCGTTTTGACGATTGGTTGGATTGGTTTGACGATTGACGTGGCTACCGGCACTTCTTGGTATATATGTATATATATATATATATATATATATATATATATATATATATATATATATATATATATATATATATATATATATATATATATATATATATATATATATATATATATATATATACAGTATATATATATATATATATATATATATATATATATATATATATATATATATATATATATATATATATATATATATATATATGTATATATATATACATATATATATATATATATATATATATATATATATATATATATATATATATATATATATAAAGCACCCTAATGTTCTAAAATTAGATCAGGCACGCATGTTCTAGTGCTGTATTCTAAAGCCTCAGGTTATACAGCCTTTCTTCCTATAACGAATTGTAATACAGCTATGCTCATGGTGCCAGCCTGTGCCATCGTTTTCCCACGCGTAGTCGCCATGGTATTGTCTTTGGGTGCGGTGTTTCTGTAGCGGAGCGCAGAAATCCCGCTCCCACAACAAATGGTACTGGTTAACGGCACAAGGTCCCTGCACACACAAACAGACGCGCACACACAGGGGCTCACACACATAGAGACCGACATCCATCCTGCCAGCCATTCGCATGTGTATTTCCTTATGGCTAACTTCTGTTATTTCCTGTGTATCTACGTTGAACCTTGTATATTCAGTGCCAAATCTTATGTTTACGCGTTTGCTCTCCTTCTTACAGAAAACCCTAAAGATGATGCTATGGGCAATTTGCATCAAGGTGTTCGTCATCACCTACGAATTCTTTACGGCGCTTCTGTACTCTTACAATTGCTACCTAGACGTAAGTGCCTAATGAATTTCATTTGCGGACGTTCTTTTCGGTAAGGTCATATCTCGTACAATATCTGAAAAGACCGATTCAATGACGGCCTGTCAGAAGCGCTGTTGGAGACGAGAATGGCTGGTGGTAGCGCTCGGCAAAGACATGTGCGCACCGACAGAAATATATATCTGGACCAGTACAGCGTAAAACTATTCCAGTCTATTTTGATTTCAAATTCACCGTTAGCCCTCCGCGATAAGTGAGAACGGATCGAGTCGAGTCCATAAGGGGCGGGCACCACGCCGAAACGTGCACAACCCGAACCATTTTGACCCATCACACAGGGCTGATGGCGGATTTGGAATAACAACATACTAGAATAGTCTTGCGTTATGCCGGACCTGCTACTTCGAATTGATTTTAGCTTAGACAAAACAACATTGACCTACAAGGCACATCAGACAACACAGGCAGCTAATATAGAGAGTGTTTCTACGAAGACATGAAGCGACATTTACGAATAGCCATATTGAAATAAAATGTCAGTTGCTTCGAAAATATGCCGTCAGTGGTGGTGACCACGCCGCGAAGGGTGATAGAGCCTAATTAGTTACTAATTAAGAAAGTTCTATAAAATAACTTTTCAACTAAGTTTTTCAGTGGGCTCATCGTAATTGCGAATTCGAATCGAGCTCTGTGTACAACCCATATCAAATGTTCCACCTGAATAAAAGTTCCGATTACCCACGAAAGTTTCGCACGATGGATTTCGGCTACCACAGCGTGCGAAACCGAAACTGGGAGGCTGCAGCGAGCGCGCCCTCCCGAGGCAATGTTCTCACTCGTCACGCAGCAGCGGAATGCCAGCGTGTTGCGACACTGAGGAACCCGCAGCCGCTGCACGCTGTTACGAATGACCTGCAAGGGTACCAACCTACATAATTTTCCCAGCCAGCTGCAGCTGAGAGGGTGACAAGCTCCCCAGAAGGGACCACGGAAGTCTTCCCCACCTGCCGCGGCGACTCGTTTTGTAGAGAGAGAAGTGGTTCTTGAAGGGGTAAGGAAAGGTTGTCGCTGTTTTCTGCAGCCCTTGCGGGAGCACGGCTCAGCGCCAACGGGGGTGAGGGGGGATAGTGGGAGCAAAGGAGATAGGAGAGTAGAGGGTTAAAGGGTCGCCATGGCAGCGGATGAGCAGTCCGGCAGGAAGGGCCCAGTGGGTCCGGTAGGATTGGCGATCTGGTGAAAGGCCAGGGAGCGGTGATCCAGCAGGAGCCAGATTGGGGCAGTTCGAGTAGCCTAGAGTGGTTTGGGTAGCCGTGAGGCTATGCGTCTTTGGAGAAAATCCTAGAGTCTCGCCGAGAGCCCCGACGAGTCGAGGTACTCGACGACACTCAGGAGGGCTGGTAGCTCGCTACGACCAGGGAAGAGGATGTCTTCCTGTCGTGTAGAAGGAAGCCCCAGTCGTCGGAACTCCTGCAGGAGACGGTCACGCTGCTGCAGGTAGGCAGGGCAGGCCAGCAGGAGGTGCTCCAGGGTCTCGGGCTCCCCACAGGAGGCACAGGCTGGAGAGGCGACGAGGCCGTGCCGGTGGCGGCGAGCACCCGTCCAACAGCAGCCAATCCTCAGTCGCAGAAGGAGGGAGGTCTCCCTGCGTGCGAGGCCGCGCTGTGGAAGTGGTCGCGGAGGGCGGCCCAAGGACATCCGCTTGTCCGGATGGCAGGCCAGCAGATGGCGCCGAAGCCTGTGGCATGTGAAATCACTGGCTGTCACTGCCAGGCTGGGCGGGACCACGCAGTGGTGGGCACGCTTTGCCAGTGCATCTGCTTCCTCGTTGCCCGGTATCCCTACGTGGGCTGGAAGCCAGTGCAGGGATACTGAGCAGCCCGCCTCCTGGAGCGCCATCAGCCTTGACGAGAGCAGGGCAACCCCGAGGCTGGCCCTTTCTGGCCTCTGCAGGCTGAGGAGTGCCGCCTTGGAGTCGCAGTAGATGGTCACTGGGGTCACTGGCAGCTCCTCTGCGAGTAAGTCCACAGTCAGGTGAAGGCCTGCAACCTCTGCTGCTGTTGACGTCGCATGGTTGGGGAGGCGACACTGCTTGCTCTTCCCCAAAGCGGGCACCACGCAGGCCGCAGTCGACGAGCCTGTGTCCGGCATTACCGAGCCGTCAACGTAGATCTGCAGGTTTCCACCGTAGTCCTCATGCAGGAGGGAAGCAGCCGTCTGTTGAAGGGCACAAGTTGGGGAGCGCCATTTGGAAACGCCGGGCAGCTCTGTGGTGATGGGTATGGGTGGTCTCTGGGGAGGAGGCAGTTGTGCGTTGTTCGCTGGAGGCCTCCCAATCACCTCTTCGTACAGCCCACAGAGTCTGCCCATCTGTGAATGGGGCCGCGAGCGCAGTCGGGAGAGCAGGGCACTGCCGTCTGGTCCATGGTGGAGGCGGTCAACATGGCGTAGCCCTTGCTGTAGGAGGAGGAGTGACAGGGGCCATGCTCCCGCCTCGGCCAAGGTTGCAGCGACTTGGGAGCTGCGGGGAGCGCCCAGGCAGAGCCTAATCGCGGCCCGATGCTGCAGCTCTAGCTTCTTGAGACGGGCTGGTGGTAGTGCCACGAGTGGGAGGGCGTACCGCAGGCGTGAGGTGGCTGCTGCATCGTACAGCCGTAGTGCCCACCCAGTGGTACAGCCCTGTCCTCGGGAAAGAAGCTGGGAGACTGCCTTGCGGACACGGAGGACCTGGACATGCAGGGTCTTGACAGCAGGCAGCCAGGACAGTCGGTGATCAATGCGCAGCCCCAGGTACGTCACTGCAGTGCTCCAGGGTAACTGGGCGCCTTCCAGGTGCAGCCGGGGTGCTGTGCGGCGGGCGGCTGCTCTTGGGTGGAGCAGCATGGCCTCCGTCTTCCTTGCCGAGATGGCAAGGCCAATGCTGCTCAGGTAAGCAGCGGCGGTGTCAAGAGCTCTTTGCAGGGCTGAGCGCGCGCTGCGGTGGTTGTGTGGTGGGCTTCGCACCCACAGGGCGATGTCGTCCGCGTAGATGGAGGCACTCACCGGATAGTCGGGGTCGATCGGCAGGGCAGCAGGAAGCCGGGCCAGGGCCAGGTTGAACAGGAAAGGGCTCACCACTGACCCTTGTGGCACGCCCGCTGCCACCGGACGAGGGGAGCTCTTCGATCGGCCCACTCGTACCCTGAGGGTGCGTTCCTCTAGGAACGACGAGATGAACCGCCGCAGATTCCCGTTGATGCCAAGTAGGTCCAGGGCCTGCTGAACGACTGGGTGGGGCAGGCCGTCGAAGGCCCCCTTGATGTCGATAAGCACCAGGAGCACGGCGTCACCGCAGGCCTTGGCCTCTTCCAGCGTGGAGACCACATCCGCGATGGAGTCCGCGGTGCATCGGCGCCGCCGGAACCCCGTCTGCTCATCGGCCAGGAACCCACGGGCACGGGCCACCCAGTCCAGTCGGACCAAAGCAATGGCCTCCATCACCTTACAGGAGGCGGAAGTGAGGGAGACCGGCCGGTAGGAGCTCACGTTTCCAACCGGCTTTCCGGCCTTCAGGATGGGGGCCACGATGGCTGTGCGCCATTGCTCCGGCACCTGCCCTGACCTCCAGATGTCGTTATAGCAGTCGAGCAGGCGCTGCTGCTCGCTGGCGGCCAGGTTGCGGAGCATTTGGGTCGTCACTCCGTCGGCTCCTGATGCGCTGCGGCGCTTCCCCCTCTTCAGGGCCACTTGGAGCTCGTGCAGCGTCAGGGGGTCCTGGCAGATAGCAGTGATCTGGCTCGATGTCCACCCCGGGTGATGGTTGTGCAAGCAGCTAGGCAGGCTGAGGGAAGGCTGTCCTACCGGCAGGATGGCTGCAGTGCGTGGTACAGCCGGCGCGAACTGGTCGGCGAGGAGCTCCGCAAGGGCCTCTTCGCTGATGCCCAGCGTGATGGCAGCGGCGAGGACAGGTTGTAGGTTTGTTCTCCTGCCGGTGAGAGATTTGAGTAGTCTCCAAGCCAGGGGTCCCCTGGATCTGTCCTCGATGGCAGAGCAGAGGCTCCTCCAGCTCTGGCTCCTCCTGCGCCGGGCCTGGCGCCTGCAGCGGGCATCCGCGCGTCTGTACTCCGTCCAATGCTCTGCCTTGCCCGTCCGGATTGCTCTGCGCTCCATACGGCGCCTGGAGGCGCGGAGGTTGAGCAGGTGGAGGTCCGGAGCGGGGGTATCTGGTTGGGCAGAGCACTGAACGGTGGCAGCCTGAGCACAATCCGCAATGGCGCTGAGGAAGTCACGGCCATCGTCCAAATTGCTGCAGTGCTTCCGGAACAGGGACCAGTCTGTGACGTGGTAAGTTCTTGTCCTAGGCCTTCTCCCAGACACGGGGCTGATCACGATAGGGAAGTGGTCAGACCCCCATGTGTCCGGAGTTGTGGCCCAGGAGTAGGAGCACTGCTCGGTGGTGAGGGAGAGGTCGATGGCCGTGCGAGCTCCGCGGCGGACGTAGGTAGGCTCCCCAGTGTTCAACATCAGCAGGCCAGCTCGGCTGATGGCGTCTGTGAGGTCCTTGCCTCGGCGGGTGCAGCTGCGGCTACCCCAATCCGTGTGGTGTGCGTTGAAGTCACCGCACAGGACTGCATGGCCACCGAGGCGAACAGCCAGCTGTACGAGGCTGGAAGGATCCCACGGCTTTCCTGGACGAATGTAGATGCTCGCCACAGCGGTGTCTTGGCTGCCAAGGCGTACGGTGACGGCACATGACTCCAGGGGGCCACCCGCGATGTCAGCAACAGGTAGAACAGCATGCGCCAGGGTGCTGCGGACGTAGATTGCCGTGCGTGGCTTCCCTGTCTTGTGGGCTCCATCTAGGCAGGGTGCTGCAGTGCAACTGCGTGTGGCACAGGTGGTGGCGCCCGAGTAGCCAGTGTAGCCGGGGAGCCGTACGTTCTCGGCCACGGCGTATACCTCCTGCAGTGCGAGGACGTCGAAGTCGCACCGCAGGAGGTACTCACACAGCTCGCCGTGCCGTCGCTGCAGCGAGTTTACGTTCCACTGGAGCACCCTCGGGCGGCGGCGGCGGGACCTCGATGAGATGCTAGCCATGCTGGTGTTGGGTGGATGGCACGCCTCCCGCCTGGAGGCAGAGGGCTCGGAGTGGGCTATCAGCAGGCAGCATCTCTCCGATGGCCTTGAGCGTCAGCTGCAGGCTCGCGATCAGCTGGTCGCGGGGGTCTGGACAGGCCTGCGGTGGTGGTGTGGCTGGTGCCTCCGGGGTTGTGGTGGTAGCTACAGGTGGTCCGGCTCGGAGGGTCCGTGGGGCTGCTTTGGGTGGCTGGCCAGGAGGGAGCATCGCCGACTGGTAAATTCGTGTGCGGCCGGTTAGGGCCTGTGCATATGAGACTTGCGTGGAGGTCTTCGCCTGCTGTGTCTCTTCCCGCACAGAGGCCCGGACGGCACGACGAGAGAGGGGAGTAGGGGCGGTCGCCATGATGGTTGCCACCCTACGTTCTTCCTGCCACCTGGGACAGGCAGGAGTATTAGCAGGGTGATTGCCACCACAATTATTGCAGTGGGCGGCATTTGGGCAGCTTTCTCCTCGCTCGTGTGACCTCCCACAGTGCAGGCAGCTGGTAGGTCTGTCGCAGGTTGCAGCCACGTGCCCATAGCGGCCACATTGCTGGCACTGCAGTGGACGCGGTCTTCCAGGCCTCACCCGGAACTGGAGCTTGTATATAGACACATGCTCGGGAGGGACCGGGCTGCTAAAGCGGAGCATCGCCTTGTTGCCGGAGCGGGTCGCAGACAGGATGGGGACACTGGACTCGATCGCACCAGCCAGCTCTGCGTCGGTAGTCTCGTCGTCAATGCCGTGTATAAAGCCCGTGCTGTTTCCACGGACAGCTGGTGGACGAGCAGCAACGGGAATGCCGCGGAGCTCGGTGGTGGCGAGCAGCCTCTCCAAGCAGGCCTGCGAGGTCGCGTCCGCGGCCACGATGTTTCTTTTTGTGTTAACCCGGACCGCGGACACCCCTGGCAGCGCAGAGAGCACAGCGGCAATAGCAAGGCGGGATCCTCGCTCGAAGGCCCCTCCCGGGCCAGAAGGGCGGAACAAGGCCGTCCCGACCACCGCTGGGTCAACCGGTATGGTGGCGGCTTGTAGAGCCCTGGCGCGACGCTGGGCGTTCCTAGAGAGGACCATGGTGAAAGCATCCTCTGCTGGTTCGCCGTTCTCGGGTGCCAGGGAGGGTGCGATTTAAGCACTGTTGGGGGTGTTCTGCAGTGGCGCCTGTTGCTGTGGAGAAGCCGCTGGGCCCGAGGTGGTAGCAGTCGCTGGAGGCTGCAGGCTGCCTGGAGTTGTCCGTCGCTTCCCCTTGCCCTTCTTTTTTGAGGCAAGGCGCTTTGAAGGAGGAGCTGGCGGATCCTTCAGGAAGGCAGCTGCGCTCTGTCCAGTGGCTGGTGGAGCGTGATCATCAGTAGTCGCGCCCTCTCTTGGAGTAAGTGCCAAGGAGGCAGTTGATGACTCGTCAGGGTTCCGAGAGACGGCGCTCGCATTCTGAAGGAGCGGGGGCAGGCAGGTCGCTACAGCCGGCGCCGACGTTTCGAGACCACCGCCATCGTGTGCGTGGGGCAGGGACGATTTGATGGCCGTCACTCCTGGTTGTCGAGGGATTGCGCTGTCGACATCCGACCGCTCCGAGCGTACGTCGGGTGATACGTGAGCCTCGGAGCACGGAGGGGCGCTTGATGGCTGCTTGCGAGGGCCGGCCACGTCGTCCTCCTCACTCTCAGCTTCACGGGCGCGTTTCCGCGAGCTCGAGGAATCCATTTCTTCCTCGTCGTCTGAAGAGGGGAGGGAGACGGCAGTCCTCTCAGCAAGGGTGGAGTCCTGCGTCAGGGAGATGGGGCTCGCCTGGGGTAATTTCACAACAGCTTCCGGTGCCCCAGTGCTGTCGAGTACAGCCATAGGCAGAGCAGGAGCCGCTGGTTGCGTAGTGGTAGCTTGCTTGCGCAGCCATTCGTCGACAATGTGCGCGGCACGGTTCTGGAGCTCTTCTCTCGCACGGAGCTCTTGAAGATTAGACGGCTCGAGTGTCACGAGCGACGTGCTGGCATGTCGACGGTGACCCGCGCGCGGTGGGCGTCCTTCCGGTGAAAGGAAACTCATGATTTATAAAAAAAAAAACCCGCTCACACAACAGAACCGCAGCGCACGATATCAGAACGACATGGGAAAACGCATCCCCGCCGCGAAAAACAAACTCTCGCTCGGTACGCGCAGCGCGCGCACAACACAACACACGTGGCGCGTGCACAAAGCACCACACCCGTGCGTGGAGCAGGTGTCGTCTCGATGTCTCGACACTCGAAGTGTGGACGCTGGGCAGGGGGAGTGATCCTACGGCAGGCACGATGCAGCGAGGTAGGCGTAGGAGGTCGCGCAGAGCATGCGTGGCAGCACGCGATGGCGGTGGCCACGCGGCTCATGCAGCACACGCCGGAACGATGTGCAAGCACGTCCGCCCACGTGGAGTCGGTTGCGGCTGGCGAGGCGAGGTCGTCGGAGCGAAAGGCTGCGTGACCTCTCTCATCGACAGTCCGAGCAAACTCCACTCGTTTTGTAGGGACGACTATATGCCGCATCAACACCCTCTCGGCGCCGCTATGACTAAGCGCGGTTCACGGACCAATTATTGTTCGTGGATTCGCCGTGCCCGCACCGGCTGGTTGGAGCAGGGGAGCTCCTGGAAGATATTCTGCGGTGCCGTCTCACGCTGCTTAGAAGTCATGGACAGACGCGGCGGCCATTGTCTGCGGAGTCAACACTGGGATGAAGAGGCGCCTACGCGGGGCAAAACCGGTGTCTGCGAGAACCCACTCACTTGGGCGTGGTCAGTGATATCTGTGAGGAAGTCTGTGCAAACCCTCCCCGTCATAGGCGGGTCGGTCGCGATGACTTTGGACGCTCCACTTGGTCCAAAGTGGAACGGCCGTTTTTCCCTCACCTAGGGATCTAGGGTGGACAGAGTATACTTAAGGAGCCGTTGGTGGCTGCTCAGTCTGCATTCCTCTTTCAGTCATGTTAGACTGGTGAACTGTAACGTTCTCATGTAAATACTGTAAATAAACCCATATTCCTTGTTCTCAATGAGAACAAGTCTCTCCCTTCAACAACGTCCTCAGCGTCGATAAGTGGGACGACGGGATGGGCAAGCTGCCATCTATTTCGTGTCCGTCCCGTAACATAACAGCGCTGGCTGGTCACTCCTGGATGACGTAAGCAGAACGGCGCCTCGAAGGGCTTTGCTCTCCCTGTAGGTTCCTAGTATCTTTAGTGCACTCCGATAAGGGGAATTCATCCCGTTACAGTTACGCGGGTACACGTTTTTACAGTTCCAGAAGTTGATATGACTTGTGCGGAGAGCTCGCTTCAATTTTTTCAGTTGCGATCAGCCCGCGGAAACTGAAAGGTTAAATGTTATTTAATAGACTTTTGTTATTTAGTGACTAAGTACCACGTATCACCCTTCACCACGTGATCCCAACCATTAGCAGCATGTCTCTATGACCGCCCTTTTATTTCAAAACAGCTCTTTTTAAAATTTTGCCAAAACAATTGTTGGAAGCTCCTGGTATGTGCGGACATCGACGCTGTAGAGTGTACTCTCGAGCAGCACACCGCCGAAAGAGGAAGCACGTGCTTCACGTGTTCATAAGATCGAAGATGTTCAGTGGAGATCTAGAAAAGGCAACTGACAGCCGGGCCACAGCAAACTACAGGGGGATTGGGAGATCTTACTTATCACGGGAAAAGACGCTACTACGCACATCACTTAGTGCTGCAACACCTAAACACAGTTCCGTATCAAGAAAAGATAGAAAATGAGACTCAGCTACCATTTGCACGATTCTACTACGCCACTGATTGTAAGGTTCAGTTACGTTACCAGTCCAATGTAAAAAAAAAACTTGGTGTCGATTTTACCGCGCGCATGAAGTAAGGAAACCTGAGTCGACGCGTACCGCGTTTCAACGATCATATGGGAGATACAAAGGCACACAGACAAGCACACAGCTGAATCGTCGCTTTCGGATTCCTACGACGCCTCCTCTTCGCTGTGTACCGACCACAGAAGGTCATCTTCAGTTCAGCTTAATGCATTAGAAATGCCACACTTCTTGAACACTCGGGCAACCATTGTCTGCGGGAGTGCATTCCACGCTCCACGGACCTACCTTGTGACGTCTCGCAGCGTCGCTTTCTTCAGCGTGGCTAGTTACCTTGCGTTGAGCTTTTTTTTTTTAGTCACAGTCGATTTAGTTTTTATTTTGAGTAGGATTAGTTACGTTTGTAACGCGCATGGAAATTTGAATACACCTCTTCATCAAAAAAGGTGCGCATTAGAATAGTGCAATTGCGGTACATGATTGTCATGGAAGGTACGTTTTCACAAAACAATCAAACGAAATGTTAATATAGCTGTAACCTAGTTAGTGCAGGAAATATTCCTTGTTGATGGCTTGCGCATCCATGGGCTACTGAAATCTTTCTACTGAGTATCAAATGCGCTATACTATACGCGGGCTATGTGTTGGGTTTCTCGCTCATAACTTAAAAATTCCAACTATTAAAAGGATAATAAGTACACGTTACGTATGGAACTTCAAGGTTGAAATAAGGCGTGTTGTGCAAGCATGAAAGTGAATATGTAGTTATTGCAGAGACCATTTTGTCTACCCGCCGTAGTTGCTCAGTGGCTATGGTGTTGGGCTGCTGAGCACGAGGTCGTGGGATCGAATCCCAACCACGGCGGCCGCATTTCGATGGGGGCGAAATGCGAAAACACTCGTGTACTTCGATTTAGGTGCACGTTAAGGAACCCCAGGCGATAGAAATTTCCGGAGTCCTCCGCTACGGAGAGCCTCATAACCAGAAAGTGGTTTTGGCACGCAAAACCCTTTAACTTAGACCATTTTGTCTACTAAAAACACCGAAGAAAGGCCTAATATGCCTCCATGCGCGCTTCATCGCGGCAGTATTAACCGACGTCCCAGAGCACTCGCACAAGCTTTAGGCGTCAAATGCGCCCCGAAAGTGGTTTGCACGGGAACGCGCTGAAATTATGGCCGCCGATCACGCACGATGAAAAATGGCAAAGGAGCCAAGAAACTGTAGTTGCGAAAGCCACTTCCACTGAAGGAGAATCGAAAAGAATTGTTCACCATTTTATGTGGCAATGGAGAGCACATTTGTATAAAGACAACGATGTGTTAATGAGCGCTAAAATCTAATTTGTGCAGCAATATATTTATTAAGTTGTGGCTTCCGGAACTATGCTTGAGTGAAAAGTTGCTCTATCACTTCAAACACGCTACGATAGGGTATGCGCTGGGTTTCCCGTGCTTAAGTCACATTCTTGAGGTACCGAAATCAGCATGGTATACCTATATATGATACATTGGACATTGCAGTGTAAAATGAGTTGTAAATAAGTTGTCTGCGACGTGAGTCGCAAGGCCCAACATTTGTGCCATCATTGAAATCAATTACTTGTACTTGCTTTTAGCACTTGAGAATACGGCTAAATAATTTATTGATATTGAGAAATATCGTTCTTTACTCAATTTCAGAAGCTGGGAAGTAGATTTTTCGTTCTCGTTCACACCAGCGCGGACTGGTGCTTGGCTCACTTCATTCAGTGGAATAAACCTGATAAGCTGGCAAAATGGCATGTTGGCAATTATCTTCCCAAAATGCTTCGTCCTGAAAAAAACTGCAGAAAAATGTTGTGCTGGTGTCTGTGTACGGCCATGAAAAAGATAGGTAATGAGAACTAAACAGATTTTTCTGACTTCGTCCTTCTGTCTTCCCACTGTGCTGTCTAGCCTTACAATAACGTTCGAAAAGCGCGTTTTGTGTCCCAGCATTCGTGTATGACATACGTAAGCCTAATTTAGTCTCTACCTTCCACCAAAGCACTGTTTGAGATCATAGAAGAGAAATAGGTTATTTTTTCCTTTTCAAGATATAAAGCTATAACGAATTAGCCATTGTTGCTTGGAAAGCATATTGTAGATATAGGCACAGGCGTATTCAAGTAGTATCGTTCTTCGTTTTTCCACTTAAATTTAATGTATTGAAATGGTGCTCTTCTATATTTTAGACTATATTTCTACAGAAATAAACCTGCAACAAAATGACTTCAACGCGTCTTTTTGGTTAATCTTTTGGCACCTCATAAAACAATATAACTGCTACCCTATAGTCGGATACAACTTTAGAAAAAAGGGGAGGCCCCGCCCAGTTGACCGAAGCGGCGAAGTCACCGGCCGTCCGGCGCATGACGTCGGTCCAGAATGCGCGCCCACTGGTGCACCCGCCTCGGAGGAGTAAACGCCCCCTTTTTTCTAAAGTTGTATCCGACTATAGTTCGAGTGATGGCTCAAGCATTGCAGCTTCAAGATTCCCCTGTGGTAGCGTTAACATGAATTTGCGCGAATGCAGTGATTTCATGATGGTCAAAACACGTGTCCACCTGCCGTCCTGCTACAAAACTGACACTTTTCTTTCAAACCCGAAAGCGCGAATGAAAGCCAAGCCACACCGTCATAGTTGAAAACAAAAAAGAAAGAAAGAAAAACGAGAAAAAATTAAAGTTTCCGCGTGCTCTAAATAAGGCGTACAGCCATAATTTATCACAGATTTGTTGCAAAAACAAAGACGTGTCAAATTTCAAAGGACTAGTAAGCATTGTTAGATACGGAGCCTTTCCCTGGCATCCTTAGAGTTCACCAGACCACATCGAATTGCCGTCGCACCTAATGAAGGTGCACAGAAGCGAGTCTAACACGCTCCCGGACCTGTCAGACAAGTGGGCGACTCCAACCCAAGGCGTCGCTCGTCAAGACAAGCTGGCGACCCCCGCCTCCAGCGCCGCACATGCAGCTATTGTCACACTGCTTGACTCTTCCCGGAAAGTGCAACGGGAGCCTGCACGGTTCCAGGCAGTTGAACCTGCACCCGAGCAAAGCTGCTTTGCAGCTCTGAAAGCTCGTTGGGAAACAACCCGCCTCCTCCAGCTGCGCGCTTTCACACGGGGATGCAACACCAAGGCAACGCGGGTGCAAGTCACCGTGAAGCCCTCAGAGCCACACCTTCTGCCCATTGTGACGGCAGTTGCAAACCTGGAGGCAATAAAGGTGGCAAGTCATCCCTCAAACAGGAGAGCACTTGGAGCGACCCCCTGAGCCGAATGTGACTACACTTGCACGGGCGCCCACCACTGGCCGAAAATGACGACACCGGAGCGGGCTCGACGATTGGCCGAAAATGACGTGACCATGAGAACCGAAGGGGTTAAAAGCCAGAGACAGGGAGCAGGGCGAAGATTCGTTCATTCATTCATCTCTTTCGAACTTCCTGCCAAGGGCCGCAGCGTCCGACATGCTGCCGGCCATCAATGATTTTAGGACTGTTAATTACTTAGTGTTTTTCTGTAAATAACATAAATAAACCTTCCGTTTCATCTCTAAATCCTCCTCAACGTCAGCCAACTCCCGCACTCAACGGCAAGATTCAATAACTGGGGGACAGCAGTGGGATTCTCCTCCAGACCCAATATCATATGCGCTTAGGAGCAGTTGCTCCTCATGTTTCGTCTACTACCTTTGCCACAGAGTTTCAAAGATGCCAAGTTTATGAAAATTTTAAAAACGAATTGTTGGCCCGTTCTTGTTGCGAGAGCATAGCGAATTGAGTATTTTAAAAAAACTAGGGCTCTTTGTTTCACAAAATAAACTGTGTTACCTCAGAAAGCCCGGCCGTCTGAATGCCATAGGAGCAGTGAAAGTAGTCGAACATATGTGTTTCCAAATAAATGGCGCTGAAATATATATTACCTTGCATATCGACAAACGACGCGCAGATGGCTTCTGCGATACGCCGAACGTGCCCGGCATATCTGCCGTGTTTGAGGAAGCTCGAGAAATAAAAATGGTTGAAATCAGCCAAATCAATCCATTCGGTTAACTATTTTTATTCTATTCACAGAAATACAACAGATCACATGTCACAACGGCAAAATAAATAGCAACATTTAAACTAACAGTTTATTACAAGAGCTAAGAAATACTGAGAAAATGCGGTAGCAAACAGTAACATCATCAAGTGTATTGCAAGGACAAGGGATTCTAATTAAACATGAAAATAGGCAGCCAGGTGACCGATTATTTCAGTCATTATTTGTTTGCGGAAAGAATGAGAATTTCAACACAATTTTTCTGGCATAATAAGGAGTTAGAGAAAGTGGGTGCACATGACGCCGGGTCGCAAGTTCGGATAAGTACGGGGCTTGGTTGAGCCCGAGCTTCCGATTAAATAATGAATGCAAAAACTTTAAACGTGCTGATCTTTGCACCAGGATTGTAATGAGGGAGCCTGATTACACTCCATAACTGACGAGACGGAATCCTGGTGGCCTTATAGAGAGAAAATAAATCGCACAGCCTTTCGCTGCACTTTTTTCACGCGCAGTAATGTTACATTAGTATGCGGATCCGATATAATGCAAGCATACTCTAGGTTAGGCCGAATCAAATGCTCATACGCCAGACATGTTATATATGGTGGTGTATTTTTAACGTTGCGACGTAAAAAGCATAGCTTGCGAAGAGCAGGAGAGCGTTTCTTAGCCTTATGGCTGTTCCAGCTTAAGGAGCTTGTCAGTGTGACAGCTACGTTATTGTACTCACATACGTCCGTAAAAGGGTTTAGAACCTATGAAATAAGATAATTTGAGGGGGCTAAGTCGCTTTGTGACGCAAAGGGGCACATTTTTGTTATTATTCAGTATAATACCGCATCCGTCACACAGGGTAAGGACATTACAGAAGGCCATGTTAAGGACAACTTGATCGCCGGCGACACCAATATCAATGTAAAGAACACGATCATCTGCGATTAAGCAGAACTTTATGGGCTCAATAACTACCGCGAATAAATATTTCACGTAAATAAACAACAAAAGTGGCCCCTGGACATGACCCTGACACACCCCTTACAATACCCAGAAGATTGCCTGGTTTTTTTACGGCGACGTTGCATACCTGTAACGTCCATTGAACTTTTTGTGTCGTAAGCAAAAAACTCCCCAGGCGTGGGCCGATCCCGGAGATAGTGCAATACCAGCCCGACCTGCGGCGGAGGTCCAGCAGGCGTTGAACACTCCCCATACGTGGCCCGATCCCGAAGATTGTGCAATGCCGGCCCTACTCGGGGCAGAAGTGAAGCACGCGTTAAACACTGCCCTATGTGGGCCGATCCCGAAGATTGTGAAATGCCGAGCCGATCGGCGGCGGAGGTAAAGCAGGCGTTAAGCACTCCCATACGTGGGCTGATCCCGAAGATTGTGCAATACTGGCCCTACCCGGGGCAGAAGTGAAGCACGCGTTAAACACTCCCCTACGGGAGCCGATCCCGAAGATAGTGCAATGCCGGGCCGACCCGCGGCGAAGGTGTAGCAGGCGTTAAGCACTCCCCATACGTCGGCCGATCCAGCAGATAAGCGCAATAGAGACCCTACCCGCGGCCGAAGTGAAGCAGCCGTTAAGCACCCCATGCGTGGGCAGATGCCGAAGATAGTGCAATGCCGGACCGACCCACGGCGGAGGTGAAGCAGGCGTCAAACACTCCTCATAGGTGGGCCGATCCTGAAGATATAGTCCAATGCCGGGCCGAGCCGCGGCAGAGTTGAAGGAGGCGTTAAGCACTCCCCATACGTGGATCGATACCGAAGATTGTGCATTGCCGGGCCGACCCGCGGCGGAGCTGAAGCAGGCGTTAAGCCCTTCCATACGTGGGCCGATCCCGAATATCGTGCAATGTCGGGCCGACATGCGGCGGAGGGGAAGCAGGCGTTAAGCACTCCCCATACGTGTGCCGATCCCGAAGATTGTGCAATTCTGGGCCGACCCGCCGCGGAGGTGCAGTGCGCCATCAAGGGGCTAACATACAGTGCTTCGCATGTCATCCTTCTTCACCGGGTGGAAGGGCCCTTCATTTATTTTTCATTGATTTCAAGATAGTGCCTGCGATCATTTAAGTAGGCAGAAACCCAGCAAAAAGGAAATCCGGAAGGGCAATAATATGTAGTTTCTAGATTAATCTGTCATGTGGAACGCGATAGAATAGCTTGCTGTTCTCTTAGATTACACCTTGACCCGTCCAATCTATATTGTGAGCCGAAAAAATGAACAAAAGAAGCCAGCTCAGTAGCGGTTGAAAAGCCTTTTCTAAAACCTTGTTGATATGATGATAATATGTTATCGCCGTCTAAAAATTTTGTTGTGCTAGTGGCCACAATATGCTCGAGAAGCTTACAGCGAGATGTATTGTGTATGGGACGGTAATTAAAACTGACAGCGAATCTCCTTTCTTTAGTATGGGAACTACGCGCGAGGGACGTGAGAGAGGGACGTTTGAGAAGTCCAATCATGAGGGACGTGAGAGGTTTTTAAGGCATATTTCAATATAAATACGAGAAATTTCGCTAATGGTTTAGCGTAGAGGGGAAGGAAGGCGTTGGGTATACTATCCGCTCCGGGTGACGATTTTGGCTTTAGTTTCAACACCATGTTCAAGGCGCCTTCGTAAGACACAATATTAACATCAAAAGGATTTGATGAGAGACCAGCCGAGTTATTCATAGATGCGACAGAAAACACACTATGAAATTGAACATTTAAATCATCAGTAACAATGTGCCAATCATCCTGCGTTTCGTTTTTACGCGAAATATTATTACCGGTTACTTGCGCGCCTTTATATACCTTCGGAACTTCTCAGGATTATGCTTAATAAAATTTGGCAAAGTAGTGGTGAAGTGAATTTTTTTGCGCTTTGAAGAGCCTGAGAGTGTTGTTGGAAGTTCTTGCAATGCATGTGAAACAGACCACTGGTTTCTGAAATGTTTGGCCCTGCGTTTCAAATGAATATGCTTATTTATGCAAGGTGTATATTTGTCCATTTTTTTTACTCTATTGGGTAAAAAATGACAGATGAAATGTAAGTAGATTTGCTTAAACTTCACCGAAAACATCGAAGGTTCGTCTTCTGCAAATGCAGTGAACATTGTTTCGAGATGATTCAAGATGCCATCGTCATCAGCACGCACGTAGTTTTTTAGAGGTTTAAACCGAGCCAAATCCTTTACGTGACCAGTATTAAAGAAAATGAAACAAAACTAACAAGTGATCATAAAAACCGGCTCGCACAGAAATATTGTAGTCAACAGTGGACCGATCTATGTACACCAGATCTAGAACGGAATATGAGATATTGGCAATTCATGTGGATTCTTCGACAATCTGCACAAGGTTGTCATCAATGATAATGTCAAACATAACATCTGCATTACATGCAGATTTTTATTGTAAGGCAAACGGTTCCAGTTTAATGTTGGAAGGTATAGTCACCGGCAAATATAGCTCTGTGTTTATTATTTAGAAGTAAATAATTTTGTCAGGCAATTAATACATCAGGCATTGAATCACAGGGTCTGTACGCAGCACAAGAGACAAAAACAGTACCAGAGATATTCAACTTAAGGCGTAAGCATTCAGCATCGGCAATTACGTGTTTTACAATACACTCAATCCTATATTTCACAACTACAGCAACTCCGCCACCTCTACATGGGCTGTCATGGCGGTATATTTTGTGTGAAGGCGGAAGCAAGACATCATCACAAATATCTTTGTGCAGCCAAGCCTCCGCGACGAGGGTGACGTGTGGATAGAGAGCGAGAAAGACTGCCTCAAGCTGGTCTGTGTTATTAATAAGGCTGCGTACGTTCGCATTTATATTCCTGATATTATTAAGAGAAGAATTTGACGAATACCATGATATTGCATTACCATTCGAAACACTCTTCCGCTCATTTTTTCTGGCGTCCCAGAAAAACGAGTCGCCATTGATCCGCAATTTATCGTGCATCCGTGACACTTCCTTGCCTTGCCGTTTGTCCGATTGAGCATTCTCGCAAAGCAGGCTCCTTTTCCTAAAGGTATTACGCGAATAGACATTCTGTACAAAAATATGTGTTCCTCTAAATTTGCCATCATTCATAAAAACGAATACTTTTTCGACATGTTTGCAAAGCGCAAAAGACAAGGACTGAAGGACGACCACAACATAGGCGCTGACTTCAACTGATCTTTATTTGCGAAATCACCACAACTATATACATGCGCAACAGCGATGCAAAAACTAATTTTGCATTACATCACACATGAACTCCTATTGCCTTTTTATTGAAATTTTGAAAGAATACCATGACAGGGATTTCCGAAGCCGTCTTTTCAAGTCTGTGAAGGCGGCCATCAGATGAACACTTCACCTCAATCTTTCCCACAAGTGTTTCAGTGATTACCTTATGCCTGAGGTCATCCTTTGTTTCACCTGACTCCTCAGGCAGCCCATAAATGATAAGGTTCGAGCGTCTGCTTTTATTTTTTATACCAATTAGCTTACGAGCCTGATAAGCCATGGAAGTTTAGAATGTTTAACAGTATCATCCAAACTTCTAAGTGAGCGTGAAAGTCGGATCGGATCGGAAAACATTTATTGGGCTCTAGAAAAGATCTTCGCGGCTTCAGACGGCGTCTTCCATCTTCTGATGGATCCTTCTGTCTGCAATCACAGGGTTGGTGCCCTAGTCCAAGGCTCCACTGAGTATGGCCAACCCGCGAGCTCGCTCTACTAGGCGCTTTTGGCCGTTCAAGCTTACGCTGGAAAGCATACTCTCCCACTGTTCTGCACTCGGGTTTTTAATTTTATAGATAGTTGGGGACTCAATATTCTGACAGGCCCATGATATGTGGTACAGATCTGGTTTCTCTCCGCACCATGGGCACTTAGCCTCATATTATGTAGGGAAAATTTTATTCAGAAGGTTTAAATTCGGGAAAGTACCCGTCTGCAGTTGTCGCCATGCAACAGCATCCTCTGCTTAGATCCTTATCCGGGGGTGGGTACTTCAGTCTGACCCCTTTATAATAATTTAGTATATCTGAGTAGCCCATGGGTACTGACTCGGGTTCCTCAAGTGAAAGTCAGTGATCATTGCATCTGTTTTGGCGGTAAGTTCAGCTATTTGATCCCTTAACGCCTTTTCGTCATCAAGAACTTTTTGCAGCAGATCTGCGCATGTAGGATCGGGGTTAAGTTCAACATTCTCACACAAAGGTATTTTAAGAGCATGGAAACACTCTGGTACTGGTACTGTCATCAAAAACATGTGTGGGCACAGCAGTACAGCTAAAGAATGGCAGTCACTACGAATGGAATAATAATCAAAACTAACCTGCGCAAGGTAAAAGAATGGCTTTGTTAGAGCCATGCTTCCGTCATGTCGGCCGTGCCAACTGAAGGTGTAATTCCGAAGATGCCCTTTCATATCGGCATAGGTAGGTGACGTCACGGGTCTGTCACTGATGGTCGATGGAGTAAACAGTTGATTATGGCGGCTTTCTTCCGATGGTGTGGAGGACACGTGTACGACAGCAGGTTGGTAAACAGGAATGATTCCCTGGAAAGCTTGTATGTGTCGCAGTGAAAGTATTCTTTAGCCAGCGTTTGTACTTTCGTTGGATGCTGTCGCAGAGAAAAGAAGTGGTGACCAACTGATCTGTAGCGTTGGTTAACAGCTCTCTTCCACCATGTGTATGCCATGCCTGCGCCAACTGGTTTTACAGGGAAAATGTATATGGCTGGGGTTGCGTGCAGTTTTAGCTCTCCGTGAATGAAGACTATCATCATCAATGGCTCATACCCTCGTAAACATTCATGCGCCCGTTAGCAAGCAAAATATTCAATGGCCTATAGCCCCGTAAAGCAGAGGCTACGAGCACTCAGCAAAGCACAGCGAACCGTGCTGAAATTCTCTATAATGACGCATGCGACATACAGAACAACATGTCTAAAACTGTCATCATCATAGGCTCATACCTCCGTGAGTAAGCAACAAATTCAATGACTCAGAATCCCGTAAGGTTCATGGCTACTCACTTTGCGTGAGTTTGCTGCGATGACACTGCCCCTGTTGTCGTTGTTGGTGATTTCAATGTGGATGTGTCAGTAGCGAAACGGGAGCGGTTTACGCGTTCCGTGTTGCAGACATATCCCCTGCGAGGCCACATCGATCCGGTCCAGCTGACCACCCAGCGGCGTACGTCAATCCATTTGACATTATCAAAGAATGCGAGTGCCGTTGCGAGTGAAATAATGACCGCTGATCAAGACAATAAATAAGTGTGCGTGCCTTTCGTCACGATCACCACCCCTCAAGACATGAAATAAGTTCCCACCTTTGTTCAAAATTATGTGTGACCTTTGTGACGTGTGCTAAACAGCTTCGCTGGTCATCCACCTTCACATAGTGGAATGCCTCATGACTTTTTATGTGTTCTGTCCTGTTAGGCCGTGTCGAGCAATGACTTATAGTATTCGTGAAACGGAAGCCTCCGGAATACTTTGAGAAAAGCGTATCCGGTGGTAAGAACACGGAGAAGTCGTCTAGGTTAGAGTATACTCTGGCCTGATACTCAGTACAGGCGATAGGATGACAAGGCAGAGTGTAATCGGGTAGACTATGGACAGATGTGATGCGCACTCAGGTACAGCAACCGCGTAGCCGCATACGCTAGTTATATTCATTCGCGCATTAAAAATGTTACCTCTCTTGCTTATGTTACAGCTTGCGATAACCGTACGGTCATTTCGCAGTCCTGTACACTGCCTTTCCGTAGCGGGCGCACTTGTTTTAGCGAGATTGTTCCGGCACTACAGGAACAGAAATGAGCCCCGCTGCGTGTGGCACCTGACATTTCCCAGTGCAGCTACAGCCCGTCACACTTCTAAATGGTTGCTTGCGCTTCCTATAGAGACAAACATCTTCCGCCGCGGTAAAATGGGTTGGATCTCAATTTGTGTTGCTGCAGCAGTCTGTTCATATCCTTTCTAATCAATACTTGTCGAACGCGGGAGCGCCATACCCAAGCAAGCTTGAAATTTCTTCCAACAAATTGCACACTTTCCGGCTTTGTATGCTCTGATGTGCACTGGTTTAATTTCAATAAATTTCACTGACTGTGACTTAGCAAGCTCTCTCAAACGCGACCTTCAGATAGACACACGCACTGTTAACCTGTGCCTATTCGAACGCCGCTAGCGAAGCTAAACCTATGTCTGTAACATGCCGATCATGATGGTTTATTGCCATCCAATTCGAAACAAGGCGGTGACAAAACCTCACCTAACCTCCTTGATATAGTTATCTATGGTATATGTGCTTTTCAGGCGAGTATTTTGCCTGCATCTCATTCCACGCTCATAGTCGCCTAATGCAGAGGCTACAAGCACTCAGCAATAGAAAGCGAACAGTGCTTACATTATTTGGAATCACGTATACAACATACGGTAGAGCATGTCGAAATCTGTCGTCTTCAATGTCTCATACTCTCGTCAGCAAACAAAAAATGCAGTGCCTCATACTCCCGTAAGGCAGAGGCTACAAGCACTCAGCAAAGTGCAGCGAACAGTGTATATTCTTTGTTTTGTTTTGAATACCTTTATATACTTGAAAGGAAAGGGGAAGCGGAAGTAGGCTGGCAACTGCCACCGTAAGGGACACAAGGCCTGCCTATGCTTCAGAAAGGAGGGAAAATAAACATAGCGCGTACATCATACAGAACAACACACGTTTCAATAAGTAACAAGCCGAAAAAGATCATCAGATCCACATAATTGTTTAAAAGGAGCTCACAATAGCAATTCGAAGCATGTGCCGCTCCCCGCAAACGATTCGCGGTAAAGATTAGTGTTGCGTAAGATGACGCGGCGACGCCAGCTTTCGACATGGGGTATGACGCCCCTAGCCCTAGCCTTTTTTATGACGTCCCTAGCAACTGATTTCAGTGTTGATGCAGCACCACTATGGGTGGCGGCGTGCTGTCAGAATTACGATTACTCGCATTCCTACGATTACTCTAACATAGCGCTACTACCACTACTCTGACCCCATAAAGCCTTGCATACCACCCTCAGCAGTTCGAGGGGTGGTTTTTAACAGCCTCGCTGGTCATCCACCTTCAAAAGATGAAATGGTTCATGTTCTTTTTATTTTACACAAATACTTTGTTTCTAAATTTTCTGCTGACCTGGTAATGCTTCTATCCACTATAAACGAGCGCTTCTCGAAGCTGGTTTACCTATGGTCTTGCAGAATGAATACTGTTGCATTACAATAGAATGTACTGAGTTGACTCAGTAGCAGATACGCGTGTCATTCTGTTGCGCCGGTATGGTTTTGTCTTTAGGCAACCATCTCGAGACTTATCTAGTCAGCCACTGCCCTTCGGGTTATCGTACAGATTCTCATTTCTAATTTATTTCTGGCCACTCTTGTAAATCTCTATGGTCTCCTTTGTTTCCTGCGTTTGCATACAATTTACTGTATCTGTTACTTTCACTTTCTTTTTGATGACTCCTGGTTGACTAACTACACTTTCGAGCGCCATCTACTTGGCTGAAATTTTCTTGACATCGTCCTCCACTGTGTCGACGCTTTCGCTGTACATGTAGCTGTGCCCTTTCCCCGCCCATTTGTCTTCATTGATGTTTGAGAGTCTTTCTTCAAAAGTAGTTTAGCTGTGTGCGCATTGACAACAGCGCCCAGTACACACGGAACACATGTGTGACTGAATAACGGCTCCATTGAAATCAATATTTGCGCACCATCCCGTCTGGTCGGAAAATACAGGTTCTTATTAGAAACATAGTTCGCAGAACGCCAACCAAAACGCTGTTCTCGAAGCGGTTAGACGTTTCGGCCTCCACCCGCAAGCCTTGTTCGATGAACTGCATTTCCTCTACTAGAAATCGCTTCTTTCCTCTACACAACCATACCAAAGTTAAGGCCTACGACAACTATTCACGTATTAGAAAGTTTTCACGCTTAACTAACGAAGCAGCAAGTGCGGCGTCATATGATGTAATCTCGCAATCATGCTCGCTTCCAATTCGTAGTTGGCGCACCATGATCATTAAGCTGGCAGGCGCAATATTTGCATCCCTCTGTCTTGCTGCCTGAGCATCTTCACGCCATTTGTGGACCCTTCGTGCCCAACGCTAGGACGATGTAGCCAAGAAAGCATGAAATTTCAGCTAAAACTTGCACATTCGAAGGCCTTATAACACCTTATGAGCACAGGTTTGAGTTTCACGGATTATAATTGTACTTACTGAGGCAGCAGTCACCTCTGTCATGAACGTCCAGTTGAAAAACACGCCTCATTCTACGCTGATTAAAGCAGTATATTTAGCCCCGATTCTATTATGCGTGGCACGACAACTGTGCCATCTGCGCGTGGTTGATCGCGTAACATAAACGTAAACAGAAATATAAAAGCAATACTTCTGCTTTTCGAAGGTGAATGGTATCGTTTAATGGTTTAAAATCTACAGTACTCAGCCATGCTTCAACCGCAGTGTGTCATTGTATGTAGTGCTTGTCATATTTTCGACTTACGTAACTTCTTTTTCTTTTTTGGTAACACTAAATTCTAGCTGCACTTTGTGAAATACATTCTATGCTCGCTGTTATTAAAAGATCTTCCGAGCTTTCCAGCTCTAGGCCAACGCAAGCGCATTCGCTTTGTTAAGTTTAGGACAACAAAGTTAACTTGTAACGGTAGTAACGGTAGGTTAGGGAGAACGCCTTAGTGGAAGGCTACCGATTTCTATATAGGGTCCTTCAATACATTCTGTCTGGTCATGAAACTTCCGTGCAATGCGGCGGGAGAGCTTCGTATAGCGCCCGCAGTGGACGCAGCGTGGTGCTGGCGCGAGTACAAGTTGGACTGGAGCGGACACCGAACGGACGCCAGAGGCGTTCTGTGCGTACGCTCGCTATTTCGCAAGGGTAAACTTCTTGTATCGGCGTCCGAATACTGTCGACACAACGTGAAAATCGCCGCCCTCCTTCTGTATAGCGTTGAAGAACGTAAATGCCAACCATTTCGAAGCAACTACAACGCCTTGTTTGATTTCCAGGTTCATCTGCGTTCTCAACAGCGGCTTAATTGTTATAAATCGACTACAGAGCAAGCTCAGGTCACACTTTTATGCAATTGCGCGTTAGAAACCTGCGTTTCAAACTTCCAAAGCTAACGAACTCATTAACAAATCATTCAAATGGCTAATTGCTAAACCAACAAACGTAGCCAAATCATTACCAAATAATCGATAAACAAATGAACAAATTACTAAATTTATTACTCATTACCAAATTATTTAATTACTAAATCATTACTAATAAACCAGAATAATTACTGACCAAGTTGCCATCTAATTTATAGTATTAATAAATAAACTGGCACAGTTAACCAATTGATTAACTATCTAAATAGGCAATTATTAACTCATTATCAAACTAATAACTGACCAACATAATTTACTAACTAATGTAACAACTACATTAGCCGACCAAACTCAATGTGTAACCTAAGAAACTACACTAACAAGACCAACCTCACTCTAAAGTAATTACACAATAATAACTAAGTGATATACGTAATGCGGTAACTAAATAAATAAGGTAACTAACAAAACCAATTAACTAATCAAACTAAGAAAGCTAACTGCTTGACTATGTTGTCTAAAGGAAATGACAAAATTATTCGCTAATAACCTACCTATGAATACTAAGCAAATTTAGATAGTTTACTAAGTGATCAACTAATACCTGACACACTGAACTAGCTAACCAAATATACCTGACTTCTCCAACTAACTGGACAAAGTGCGAATAGCCACAGCCGAACGAAACAGTATGCGCAAAGAAGGCTACTAGTGGGAAGGAGGACGACGTGAATCATCAAACGGTGTCGTGTGTAGTTTAAACACTTGCGCATAAGACATCAAAGTAATTAGCCGAAAGTCCCAGTTGCACGGTCCCTCTATAACATTCTGAAATAAATTTGGGAGAGGCGCCTTTTCTCGTGAGAGATTTGCATGATCGCGCAGCCCGGCCATTTGGTGCGGGAGACTGTTCAGCAGATGGATGGATGGATGGATGGATGGATGGATGGATGGATGGATGGATGGATGGATGGATGGATGGATGGATGGATGGACGGACGGACGGACGGACGGACGGACGGACGGACGGACGGACGTTATGAGCTTCTCCTTTGGGACGGGTCGGTGGTTTGCGCCAACAACGTCTAGTTATTACATTGCCTAATGACCTGCGTATGTTTAAAAAAAAGAAAGCGAAAAAGAAAGAGCGCACGAACAATTCCTATACGCAAACTTTCTGATCGCCTATTGTGAACATTGTTTTCTTGCGCCGCCGTTTTTGTCGTTTCCCTACTTCCACCACTCTTCCAATTGCCCCTTACCAATCTCTACTGCGGACTTGTTTACTTACCCCCGGCTTTCGCTGAACCCGAGGGCTTCAAGGAGGCCAGAGGTGCCTAAATCCACCACTGGGAATATTCACGTTCTAATATAACACGGTACATCGTTTCCCCACCTTTACCACAGCAAGCACATGCTACTTCTTCCTTCTTACATGTCGCTTTATAAACGCGTGTGCTGAGGCATCCTGATCTTGCTACGAAAAATAAACTTCCCCTTGAGTTATCATAAAGTGTTTCTTTCCTGTTTTTGGTTTTTCCTCCTAAGTAGTTACTCATAGCAGGTTTCTATTTCATTTCGGCTAGCTACATTGTGCCAAGCTACATGGTGCCAAAACCTTCTACTTACGCCAGCGTCTCTGGTGCCAGCGTCTCTGGTGCCAGCTTCTGTCCCACTATGAAACTTTCGGCGATGTTACACGGCCACACGCAAATTATTGAACAACCCTGAGATTACTCTTGACCACATAGCGTTGCTTAGCAGCAACTCAATCCAAAAATGTGTGAATGGTGGCTCCGTTTTTCAGGTATTCGTAAACAAAATGAAAGCTGAAAATCCTATGACTTGCAAATTAGATTTCACTAATTGTGTAACCAAATACGGCATTTTGAGAAAATAATATGCCATGCCGTGATCCTGCTATGCAACAAGCTTTGATGGTTACGGCATGGTGGAGCACTGCCTGAGCTACTTTCATAACAGAAATGCGGAACCTCACATTCACATGCAAGTATGCAGCCGGAGTCGGCACCAATCGGTACCACTCCCTTCGAGGTACACTTTCTCGGCCAACAGCGTTATCTATACCACGACGCTATAGAAGCATGAATGCGAATTAAGCAACAGAGCGAAACTTTCCAGCATGGAGTGGTCGGTTGTGTTGTAATGCGTTTTTCAGCTTGGAGGTAGATTGATAATAGCAGAACATTGGAGCGACCTACACTTTTTACGTTAGCAGTAGCTAACCTGGCGATTTGTCGCTTGTTGGTGGTGCCACTTTATTGAAATAACTATCGTACCTCACACTAGTTGATATGGCGTTGCTAACAACCATGAACATTTTACCCTTTCCAGTGCTTGAGGAGACCAGGCAGAGAGAAGACATGGCAAGAAGTAAGGAATGCTTTAGGTTATGTTTTCGTTTTTCTTATGGGCCACATTCACCTGTGTTAAAACAACGCATGTCGTTGGAGCCAATGTTTTAACAAACGGGCTTGCCTTTGTCGCGTGTTACGCACCGTTACGAAGACAAGCCCACTTGTCAAAACGTTGCCTGTAGCGACACTCCTGCGACCACTGTGACGTTTTAACGCGACAGCGTTAAGGCGCTCGTGTCGCAGAAATGCCGGTGTCGTCGGCGTCGGTGTCGGCGTCGACGGCGCTGGCCGTGTACGATAAATCCCAGCAGGCATATCATGAATAAAAAACAACTTGCAAGATGGGCTGGGTGGGAATCGAACCAGGGTCTCCGGAGTGTGAGACGGAGACGCTACCACTGAGCCACGAGTTTTTTCTTTCTTTATTTCCAGCTTGGCTACAAGCCTCAAAAGTGTTTGTGATCATAGATCACACTCGTTTTATATGTGTCAATGTATCAAGCATTGACACCACAGCTTCATCACAGTCATTCATCTTGTACACGTCACGTACCTTCACAACCATTTCCACAAAATATTCATACACAGTTCGGCCTTTAACATCACAATGTCTATATGCCAACAGACTACGCCATAGTGCGTGCAGTCCAAGTAAAAAGATAACATCCATCTGTTCAAAATCGCGTTCAGGGGGTAAAAAACGAATGTCATGTGGATTGAGGGGTAGGTCTATCTTTAACGTTCTCTGTAATATATCCCAAAAGAATATGGCATTATTACAATCGATGAAAACATGTTCGATCATCTCAGCTTTGTTGCACAAAAAGCATCTGCTTCCCCATGGCACATAAATCCCTCTTTCCTCTAGCCAAGTTTTAACAGGCAAGGTTCCCGTGTGAAGCTTGAAGAAGAATGTTTTAACGTTCGCCGGTATCCACATATTTTTAACCCTCTTAAGTACGTCTTGCCCAGGCCCTTCTTGAAAAATTAACCGATACAATGGAACAGGGAACACACTTTCAATGAGATCCTTCATAAGACGCTTTCTTTTTACATTGGAGAGGTACTCAAGGGAAAATCTCGCCCTAAGGAAACGATAGGACGTTACAACTTCACGCAAGAACCTTGAAATTGTGTAGTGAGGGCCAATGGCTGAAGAAACAAAAAAATCAGGCATAGAAACTGTTAACATGGTTTGAAAGAAACAACACAGAAACGGGTCTTTTTCGTCCCTTATCAATATGAAACGTGATACAACTTGCTGAAGAAACAAGTGGCACACCGACAGACCACCTTTCTTTACTCGACGAAACAAATTTGTCCTTGATGTTCGCTCCCACGTAGAACACCAGATAAACTTGGCAAATATTAGGTGAAATTTTTGAATGTGCTTACCTGTACAATGCAGTGCCTGCAGAAGATACATAATTTTCGCAACGAGAAAAACGTTACAAATAGTGGCACGTGCAAAAATCGACAACTCACGGCCACCCCATGCTTCGGCCATCGCACGCATTTCATCCGTTTTTTCGAGCCAAAGTGACTCGTTCTCACGATACCCATCCAAAGGTACCCCCAGGTAAGTGCTAGGTGTCGTGAGCCACCGAATATTTTCAAAAACACCAGGCGTGGCATTCCAAAGGCTATGCCAGAGACCAATACTCTTTTGCTTGTTGATTTCACTGCCGCTTTTCTCGCAAAACCTTTCAGTAATTCTTAATAATGAGCTAACACTCTCCCTATCTGCAGCAAATAGGGCAACGTCATCGGCATAAGCTAGAACACGTACTTCACAGGACTGTATCTTAAACCCTCTGATTTCTGTACTATTAACTATTTTTCTACAAAGCGGCTCCAAAAATAAAGCAAAAAGTAAAGGACTTAACGGACAACCCTGTCGAACGGAAGAGAGTACTTGTATGCGTTGTGATAGTTCACCATTAACAATTAAATTGGTACATGAGCTTTGATATGCCATTTTGATGCCTTTACACATGACGGAACCAAGCCCTACATAATTAATTAATAACAAGAGAAGATTATGTGGTACCAAATCAAAAGCCTTAGCTAGATCTATTTGCAGCATCGCTACCTTGAGGAGAGCGCTATCGCAATATTCTAAAATGCTTCTAGCTGTATGAATACTTGTAAATATTTTCCTACCTCTTATGCCGCATGTCTGATGCGGCCCAACTAACTTTCGTATAACTCCCTGCAGCCTCGCTGCAAGAACTTTCATGAAAACCTTGTAGTCAACATTAGTCAACGTAATTGGCCTGTATCCCGTTACTTTACGTAGTATATTTTTTTCTTTGCCTTTTCGGATTAGTACTGTGTGCGCACGATTGAACGATGGTGGTAAAGTCCCCTGCTCGAGTGCCTCTGAAAACACTTCATGCAATGCTGTTGCCATGTCCGTCTTGAACGCCTTGTAAAATGCCGCGGTAATCCCATCCGGACCAGGAGATTTCCCCGAGCTTAGTTCCTCAATAGCCCTCTCAATCTCTTCCATACTAATATTCATTTCTAATAAATTCGTTTCCTCTTTGCCTAGCGTCGGCATTTCTGCCAGAAAGTCATCCTCGTAGTTTAGAAGAGTTAACTGCTGGGCTAGTTGGTGTTCTTGCATACTGGAAAGATTTTGCGCCAAAAAACACAACACACACAAGAAAGACGACAACACCACGGGCGCTACTTCAACTGTTTAATGAGAGTGAAAGCACTCGACATATATAGCCATCCAAAACACCGCGCATGCGTACAAGGCAACATGGAGTACATATTTTTATCAAAGTAGGCGTGATAGAAACTTCAGCTCAGCCTCGTAAAGAAAAACCGATGTATCACTAACACAGTTAGGACCCGCTTTCTTGATGTAGAATGCTTCCAGTGTTTCACGGGATGTCTGGTGTTTGCCTCTACCCAGAATCCTCGCTTCGCGGAACCATGGAACGCAATCGGTGCAAGCCCTGCAGTGATCAACAAGTCGCTCACCTTCATTATTTTTTATACCTTTTGCATGTTCCCTAAGCCGGTCGTTGACACAACGCCCCGTCTGTCGAATGTAGGATTTTCCGCAGGAGAGAGGAATTTCATACACGACGTTTGTGGCACACTTTACGAAACGCTGGCCATGCTTCTTCTGACAGCCAGGCCTTTGGCTTTCGCAAGTTATGCGACGGCTTAGCTGGGCAAGCTTTTGGGGAGCGGAGAACACCACCGGTACATTATACCGGTTCGCCACTTTTTTCAGGCTGTGCGTGACTTTATGGATGTATGGAACCACTACAGGCCACTCTTTATTCTTCGGCTCTACCCTGCTTACCCCAGCCTTCACCTTCTTCAAAAGCGTTTCTGCCACAGGGACCAAGACCGACTCAGGGAAGCCAGCTGCAACGAGCCTGCCCAATTGGTTGTCAAAACTTCCTTGCATCTCATGCACACACGACTTCCGGAGCGATGACTCCAGGCAGAGGTTGGCGATGCCTCTTTTTACTACCTTTGAGTGGGCCGAATTGTACGGCAGGAGCCCTTTTTGCGCACGAGGGGAGTAAGCCCAACAGATGTGCCCATCAGAAAACTTTAACTGTAAATCTAAAAACTGAAGTAAACCATTATCCGGTAGCTCATAAGTAAAACATAGCCCTTTCCCCAGGTTTCTAAAATCATCTAAAACACTGCTCACTGTAGCCTCATTCGAAACGGAGCACTGCTTGTTTAAAACCACTAAGAAGTCGTCCATGTAACGAAACACTTTAAGGACTTTGTCATTAATAAAATGGTTAAAACGATCGTGTAGAGAGCGATCGATGGATGATAAAAAGATGTTGCAAAGTATGGGGGCTATGCAGGAGCCTATGCATATGCCTTTCTTCTGCAGGTAAGGTTGCTCGTCAAACAAGATAGAAGTACTTCTGAGGTAAAATTCTAAAAGGACTAAAAAGTTATCAACAGTGATACCAGCGGCATTTTGGAAAGCCACAGGGCCGGTCTCGTCTATGCAATCTTTAACAGAGGCAAACAGGTCCGGATAAGGCACTGAATAAAAAAGGTCTTCTACATCAACAGAAAAAGCATAATCTAGGTCATTCTTTTCTTCGAAAAAATGGGCTACTTCCCCTGAACTTTTTGTAAGGAAGGGATCAGTTATTACTAGGCTATTCAAACTTTTCTGAAGGAACTTACTCACGCAATGTTGCCAGGTACCAGCTTCACTCACAATGGTACGGAAGTGAGCTTCGGGTTTGTGCGTTTTAACGGAAAAGAAAACATTTAACGCCCCCTCTCACCTTTAGTTACATCTTTAGCTAGTCCTTGCAGATCGAGGCGCTTACAAAGTTCAATCGCTTTGCTCTTAATTCTCGTTTGAGCTTTCTTCACAACCACGAAGTTTTTGTTCACCGCCTGTGCTGCTTTCTCTCTATACATGGTTCTAGGCAATAC